>NW_027287427.1:18980759-19225759 GCF_022747635.1 Hetaerina americana
TTAACGTCCTTCAAATTATGTAAAAAGCTTTTGCTCTCCAGAAGAACCAATGTTAGAGTTAGACCGAAGTTGTTATGGCTTTCTTCGTGCCTGCTTTTCATGTCCCGGGCATCTCCGTATTTTCTTAAATTCTTAATGCTTATTGGGAATGCCCCAAATGTAATCGACACTGTTCTGAATAAAGACAAAGGGCACCCTCCTTGCATTGTTCCTTCGCACTATTTAGGGTCGATGAGTTGTGCAAAAGCATAATTGCTCAAAGTGGCATCTCATATACCAAATATCAGATTCTATTCTTTGGCGACACCCATTTATTTTTCATGATCGTAAATCTAATTTGAACATCTGCGAGTGCCTAGAGAATACTTTTTCCGTAGCTCGTTCCTCTGAAAAGAGCAAGATGCATTGCCAGACAAGTTTCAATAAATTTGGCAGAACATATGCACATGTCATTCACACCGCTTCCTTTTAGGGTAGGGAAAGTCAAAACCGTCTGACTTTTCCCCGGGGAATTTATTCCCACTCCCAAGTAGTTTTTTTCTTTGATTTCTTACTTTCTTTCTTTCATTTCTTCCTTGCACACCACTTCCACATCTGTTACATTCTGCTTTGCTTCAATAGCGTAATGTATGGAACTAGATTTAGGCATTACGAAGCGCGTGCCATCGTTTGCACGATAAATATTCCACGGGGAGAAAAATAAATTGTTTTTGCTTGCCCATTTCTTAAACGAAATATCAATGGGTAGCGGCATGTGAGCCAAATGTTAATCTTATACAATAATTTGCATTTCCAGGGGTGATTATCCCGCTGCTGATTCTCATAATAGTATCTTCTCCGACGAACATCTGTCGTGTCGTACGAGATCAATGCCAAACAATAATGTTCACATTTACGTTTGGGATGAAACCATTGCATCAAGAGGTTCTCAAGAAATAGCTTCATGCATCCTAAAACATGTTAAAAATTTAAGAAGTGAAAGACACATTATCCCTTACAGTGACATGTGTGCAGGGCAAAATGGAAGCATTAAAGTAGCTTTAACGAGGCTAAAAATTGTCCAAACTGTTGAAAATGATGTGGAAATTATAGATCACAAATTTTCAATATCAGGAAATTCGTTTTTACTAAATGATAGAGATTTTGGCTTGGTATAAATGTCATTAAAAAATAATTTACTCTTTGTCCCCAAGATTAATGCAAATTTATCAAAAAATGTCGGAAAGGTAATACATTTATTATAAATGAAATGAGACAAGAAGATTTTATATCAACAAAATTATTAGAAGACGCAATTTTCAAAAGGGTAAAGAATTCAAACGGAGAATCAATAAACTGGTTAAAAATATATTGGATGTGTTTTGTCAGAAATCAACCGTGCAAAATTTTCTATGAGACATCAATGATAGGGGATGAAAATTTTAAAGTCCTGAATTTATTACCACGACGAGATAAAACAAGAAAGTTCGAAAATATTGTAATGACATTACTGTATAAACATATCAAATTACAACAGCAAAATTCAAGGACATAATTGACCTATTACGATACACTACATATACCACCGGAGCATCATGATTTCTTGAAATACCTTTCACACACAAAATGTAGATGAGTAGTAAATTATTTTTTAATTTATGCTTGAACGTTGTATGTTATGTTTGTAATTTTGTACGTTATGAAGTTAAAAATGTTCCGAATCGCATACATTATGTTTTTGAAGTCATGCAAAGATATGTAAAATAAATTGAGTGTTGTTTTTCAATTTGAAACATCTTAAATTATGTTGGACTTCTTCAAATTTTATGACGAATCTGGTTGTCAATTTTGAAAGTGGCTTAACAAAATTCTTGGTAAGAAATTGCATATTATTAACGTAATAGTAGTAGTATTTAGGGGTGGCGACCGATAGTTAAGGCCATTTTCGCCATTAGCGATGGACGGGAAAGGATGAAGGGTGGAGAGAAACCCGGCGGCGGCATTAGCCTACTCTTAACGAAAGGCGCCTAGGGGTCCGCAGATTAACGTCCCATCTGACGGACGGCGCGCTCAAAATCCCCTCCAAAAAGCACCTGAAGAAGGGATCGAGATACCACTGATTCGAACCCGGGGCCTCTGAATGGAAGCCTGAACGGTAGCCACCGCACTATCCCAATCCCCTTTATTCACTTAATAATTGCCATTATTTTAATAGGAACTATAAATTTAACACCTTCGGATACACTTAAGCAGTAAAGCTCATTATTATCCTGTACGTAAATTTTTAATTGCATTGAAACACAAATCATTAAATATCTCAATTTAAGTATAAATGGACTTCGGCCACCTTCAAAATAAACGGCTCAAATATTCCACGGGGAGAAAACATAAATTATTTTTGTTTGCCCAATTCTTAGAGAAATATCAATATATCGCAGCATGTGAGCCAAATATTAATCTCACACAATAAATTGTATTTCCAGTGGTGAAAATTCCACTTCTGATGAGAGATCAAAGTTTTCGATAGAGGATGACAATGTTTGGCACTAATTTCCTCGCGATTGGTGCCCTGTATGATACAGCGTTATCATTCAAGGCCCTTCACAATGAATAAATGAAAACGTTCATTGAAAAAAGGACGTTATAAACCCCTAATAATTTCACCTACACTAACATGCACCCTATGAATAGGAATTTCACCTTGTCAGTTGTGCATCCCGGGAGATTACTAGTTCAGAATATTCGAAGTTCCGGAAGAATCTTGGCGGTTTTCTTTCGATCGAGACAATTCATACCAAAAGTAATATATTTCCCCTTTTTTATCACTGAACCAGCTATTCTTATTCCAACTGATTTCTTGTGGTGGAGTACTCCAATTCACATTCCTGTTGAGTTTCAGCAGAGAAGCAAGAAGCGAAACGCTGGAGAGGAAGGCAATGAAATATAGCGAAACATAAATCGGAACAAGTATTTAAATATGGAATATTTATCATATGTACTTCACGAATTAATCCAAGCAAAATTAATGAAACTTTTTCAATTAAATATACAAAGACCTAAACGCTATTAGATATAATTATAATGAACCCTCAACGATACCGGTAATTGAAAAATTATTATTAAGCCACACCCTCATTTATTAATTTAAATTTGTACTGCAAATTGATTTGTGCAGCATGCGAAAGTGTTGATTTTGACGGTAAAAATGGGTTGAAGACTTAACAATAAATACTTAAATGAAAACATTTTTTGTTTGACCTTAACATGATCTAACATAAATTTTTTTCCATTTTTTACCATATTTCATCAGAGATACTGAAAATTCGTTCGCAGGCTGCGTCGGACACTGGAAACGATAAGGTTTTTTTCAATTTTAGATCTCATCGTTCATTTAATTTAGATAACTATTTATCCATCTTGTGTTGGCGCCAACTACAGGACTTCGCGGATGCCATGGAATATTCACAGATACCTCAGAAATCTTCACAGAGTTTGTCTCCATTGATTTCTAATTTCAGTGTATTTTTTCGACTCACGCATTCGCCCCTTGTGATTTCAATCTCGTTGAAAATACACTTTTTTTATTTATAATTCACAAAATCGCAGTGATTTGAATGAATCGGAATGATTTTTAAATTCTGAAATTGTTGTATTGTACGAGGATAGGTATTTTGGACGGAATAAAATATGGGAGTATATGGAATTGAAGAAGAGTTAACTGTAGCGCTGGGTGTCAGGTTGTGGTTTGTTAGGAGAGGTAAAGAAAATTATCAATCTTCAGTTGGTATCCATCCAAAATCTACCTTAAACTGTAGAAAAGCCAGTATGAATTATGCTGTTAGAGGAGTCCCGAATTATTGGAAGAAGATTTTTCCGCGAAGTTTTGAAATGAAATTTGATGGTATCTCGATATTTGGTAGACAGTATTAATCTTATATAAATATAAGAAATTTTTGAAGAAATACGAATGAAAATTTAGCTCATAGACAAATTGCATTCCCGTATCATACTTAATCCGATAATCCGAGGGAAGATATAAAGGGTGGGAGGACAATAAATGCTCATCCTGGAAGCACGAGACAGGTATTTATATTAATTGAGGAAGGAATGCGGGCTCAAACGAACATTGAGGCTAATGAGATAGAGTAGTGTTTTCACATTTAAAGAATAATGCTTGCAAAAATATTGAGGGGATTGTAAGACGGATGGCTTGTGCTTTGCAGATGAACTTGTAGTCTCACAATGCATATTATTCTCTAACATTCCCTTCCATGGACTACAGGGTTGCACCCAAAAGTGGTAGGACTGATATTCTCTGGCGCGAACGGAGCGGTGGAGGGGGGTCTGTCTGGCAGGGTAAGGTGTACGGAGCCCTTAGCAACAGACCAACACAACCCTCAGTCGCCTGCGGGCTGTCGTTGAGTGAGGACTCTGTTTTTAGTGAAGCAAGTTTTTTGTCCACGTCGAAAAACAAAATGAATCTGAATTTAGAGCAACGTTATTCCGTGAAGTTTTGTGCGAAACTCGAGAAGACGGTAACTGAGACCCTCGATATGATCAAGCAGGCTTATTGGGACACTGCCTTAAGCCGTTCCACAGTATTTGAGTGGCACAAGTTGTTTAAAGAGGGCAGGGAGCTCGTTGAAGACGACCATCGCTCCGGACGGCCGTCGACGGCAAGAACCGACACGAATGTGTACAGAGTGAGGACACTGCTGAACACAGACCGACGCTTAACCAGTGAAGAAATTGCAGACCCTCACCAGGTGCTCACCCGCCTCCGAGAACGCGTGAAAAGAGTCCGACCGGCCATCGCAAACTGCTGGGTGCTTCATCATGACAACGCGCCGTACCATGGCGCGCTCGTCGTCAGACAGCTCCTGGCCAAATACGGCGTTGCCACGTTGCCGCACCCGCCCTATTCTCCCGATCTGGCACCACCGGACTTTTTCTTCTTCCCCCTGATGAAAAGACAGCTCAAGGGACGACGTTTTGACTCGATAAAGGCCGTTCAAGAGGCTTCGACGAAGGTCATCAACGGCATCCCCAAAGAAAATTTCCAGCGGGCGCACGGGGAATGGGAGCGACGTTATACTACGTGTGTAGCAGCTCAAGGAGCATACTTTGAAGATTATTAATTCGATGTTAGTATATCGTCAATAAAATTCTTGTAAAAAAATTAGTCCTACCACTTTTGGGTGCGACCCTGTACAACCTTAACGTTGTGTAAGGGCTTCTTCCTTCCGATGACCACTAGAGCTGTGCTGGCGGAAGAAAAGATAAATGCCCCTCGTAGGTTCACCCGTAAGGGATAGGTCAAAGGATAGGAGCCGGACGAAAGGTAGTCCATACAGCGTCTGTTCCTCTTTGAGTTGGCTGCAAAGGCCTCTGGCCACAGAGGTGCGGCCATTGAGAGGTAGTGTCACTTGAAAAACACTCTTGAGAAAGGCAACGGGACCATTTCAATTATTATTCCCAAAACTTTAATGCTGGATAGAAGAGAGAATATGAGTCCTGGCCACTACGCCACTCTGCCCAATCGGTCGTTGTCGTACCCGGCTGCGGGAGAGGCAAGGCTCCCGCGGACGCCATACCGCGAAACCCTTGCAAAGCATAACGGACAGCAGCAGCACAGAAGACGGAGAAGAGTAAGGCCAAGTAGGTTAGCATAGGTACTTGGAATGTTAGGACAATGTTGAGGGCAGGAAAATTAGATAATATAAAGCGAGAGATTAAAAGAGGCATTATGGATGTTTAAATCTGTGAGGTGATATTGAAGGATAGCGGGGATTACTGGAGTGATATTTATAGAGTAATATACAGTGGTGGAGATAAAAGCCAGCAAGGGGTTGTCATAATATTGAATATAAAGGTAGAAAGAAGCGTAGCCAACATATATACGATCAGTTATAGGACGTAATCTCGTGTGTTCCTGCTGGAAAACATTTGATAATCATGGGGATTGGAATGCGACGGTAAGCGAAGGAAGAAATGGTGATGGAATGGGAGACTACGGTTTAGGTACGAGGAATGACCACAGGGAGAAAACAATTGATTTCTATAAGAGATGCGGGCTAATGATCACTAACACTTGGTTTAAACACCACATAAGGCGCCGGTATACATGGAAATTGCCAGGTGACTCAGAAAAGTATCAGTTAGATTACATTATGGTTAGGCACAGATTAGGAACAACGTGATCCATTCATACAGTTTCCCGTGAGCGGATGATGACTCTAGTGGTAATTAGTTCTCTTGATGTGCAGCGTCCGATTCCAAAATAGTAAGCAGAGTCGGCGGGTTAGAAAATGGAATACAGAAGCATTAACTAGAATAACAAGGATGGAGTGCCATCAGGCTTAAGAGAAAATAATGGGTCAGGGAAAAGAGCCGACCACTATCGAGGAAAAATGGAAATATAACAAAAAAGGGATATCAAAAGCCGCAAATATTTTATGGGACCGTTAATGGGAAAAGGACAAGGAAATCTTGGGTCACGGATGAGAAGATTGGAAATATAGATGAAAGGAGGATATGGAACAGTGTAAACAACCAGTTCGGCAGAAGGAAGTACAAAGAGTTAAATAATAAATTGAGACGGATAACGAATAGGGCAAAAGGAACGTCGGGGAAGACGCAGGGCGAGAATATGGAAAGTTTGCAGAGGAAGGGTGACATTGACTCAATACAAAAAGGTCAAAACACAATTTGGAAGTAAGAAGGGAAATCTAAGTTAACAATCAGAGAAAATTCGGAAAAATTATAGTTTAGCCAGAAAATATCCAAAATAGATGGGAGGAATGTATACGGAATATATATTTTCAAACCCGATACAACTTTGGTAAAAAAGACTAAAACGTGTTGAAGTGGTCTACGCACTGCTCAGCATACTTGGAAAACTGCTAATCAAAAGCATGATTAATTGCAAATTATCATGCCTTTCCGTTATCCATTATCACCTTAAATTTGCATCTATTGACGTAGGATAGCGTATTTTATTGTCTTAATAGTATCAAGATATTTGACTAAAGAGAGATAATTATTCTATTTATTTTTCGAGCAGGTATTAATTATCCACTTACTATAGATTTGCTCTTCAGCAAATTGGCAGTTGTTTTAATCCCATTGCTGATGTTAACAATAAAATACTTACAGGCGTGAAAGCTCCGTCCGTTTAGCGAGCGATTCTGGAGCCATTTTAGGAATGTGTGAAATGTATTATCATAGATACCCTACCGGTTAAGGGAGGTTTTGGATGGACATAGCCTATATAAGTGTACTAAAATACATTTACTTCCATCTCCTAGCCAAAAAGCACAACCTAAAATCGGCCGCTTTTTAAAATTCCTCTTCTATCCCGCATGCCCCTTTCGTCTCTTCATTCCATCCAATATAATTATCCTATTTCTACCCTTTCCTCATTTTCCTAACATTCTCCCCTCTATCACAGTCTTCAACATTCCACTGCCAATCAATACATATGCTTTGCTTCCTATTTTCCCATCTCCTAATGATTTATCCCAGCGATTCCCTCTCCTCCCTCATTATGTCTAGGCCTTCCTCGTTATTTCTCGTTTCTGTTCGTTGCACCTTCCCCATCCTTTCCCAGGTACACACTTCAAAAGCCTCCATCCTGCTTCAATGCGCATGTTTTCGCGCCGTACAAAGCCACGATCTGTATCAAAGTTTTGACGAGCCTTTCCCTAACATCCTTACTCAACGTCCCTGTCATCAATTATCTTCTCCTTGTGAAGGCTTCTTAGCCTAGCACGATTCTTCTCCATATGTCCCTCTACCTAGACCATTTTGGTCCAGAACACTTACAAGATAGATAAACTGTTCCACCTGCCCTAGTTTTTTCCCGGCTCGAGTAGAGACTTCGGTCGAGATTCCCAATCCCGGGGTTTCCTGTGTGTCCACAAGGATGTCCCCGCCACCGGCAGTGGTGCGTGGCAGTGAGTGACGTTTCCGATGCTGGAGAAGGCTCGTGCGGCGATCGGCGGGGATCGAGTGTATCATGAGCCCCGCGGTGCCGTGAAGGTCGTAATAGGTTCTCACCTAGGTCAGCAGATGAGGAAAGATGACAGGAGACAAGCCAGTGGCAGCCCAGGCGATTCCCGTCGCTACGCCGCGGCATGCCTTGAAATAGGTGTTGATGGCAAGGGATGTCGATATCCACAAAAAAGCTATGCCTGCACCTGTCCAGAAGAAATAATGGGGTGATTTTTCGCGGTGCAAAAACATTGTAGTCACGTAATAAGTTGCCCCTCAATAATCGTCATTATGATGCAAGTATTGTTTTCGTATGAAAAGAAAAAATGAATATGTTTGAAGTAACTAGATAATGGCTTGCCATGCACACCATATATATTTTTATATGTGTCTCCAAGTAAATATAAATATATATATATACATATTTGTTTTGGTTTGGTATTGTTTATGGTTTATATATATATATATATATATATATATATATATATATATATATATATATATATATATATATATATATATGTATATATATACATATATACATATATATATACATATATATAAACATATATATACATACATATATATATATATAACCATAAACACAGTAATCAACCCGAAGATCGGTTTAGTAGGTAATGGTAGAGATCACCCGGTACTAAGCCCAATACGGCGTGTGAAAATTCAAACATCAGGGTAGGGGGGCCAGTTCCTTTCCCTGTGCCTGGTTATTGTTTCCCAAGAAGACCTGGTACCAGAAAAACCACTTTAGCTTGGATGGAGTGGCAGGTGCCCTTGCCCTTGCCTGGGAATCGAACCCGGGACCATCCGGTCAGCAGTCCAACGCTCTACCCACTCGACTACCGCGACCCACATATATATATATATATATATATTTCTATGTATATATTTACATTTATTTATTTATGAATGAATATATTTTTTTCGTTGAAGCAAGTCGAGCGGTATGATTTGCAGGATTTTGTAATGTGAGTGTGGTTAAGGGTGAAATAGTTGAAATGGATAAAAAGTAAAACAAACGAGGAGGTTCTGGGCTTTGTGGGGAAAAATGGGGTGTTTTGAGAGAAATTCTAAGGAGACAGGAATAAGAATGCAAAGTGTTTTGACTTTCAACAAGATGCTGAATACTGACGGGAGGACGTTTGGCAAGTTAGCAAGGGGTAGGAATACGATAGGGATGTTAAACAGAATATGTGAGGAAGTAAGTATGCAGAGATGAAGAGAGCTTATTACACTGTCGGATGTCAGTTTGTATTTTGTTAAGAGGAGCATGGGAATGTACCATTGTGTAGGAAAAATTCCATCCTAAGGTATCTTAATCGTAGAAAATCAATACTTGTGTATGCACTAACATATGAATGTAATTGCAAAAATAAAGAATCGTCGAGTTCAAAATTTGTGAAGCACGTTTCTACAAGTTATCGTTTAAAAGAATGAAATTCGTCAGAGAGAGTGCCTACCAAAAATAAGTTAGTGTCGATATCTTTGAAATCAGTATACTAACAGCAAATGTCTAACAATAACAATGTTTACAGATTTATGTTTCAAATGAATGGATACTTTTTCAGTTATTTTCTGAAATAATTCGAAAAATAATAGAGATTTTTATGAAGAAACATATCTTAAAATAATTACTGACAAGGCTTAGTGCCCGAAAATTACTCTGGAGTTAAATGCCATAAAATAAGGCAAAAACTTTAAAATTATGGAATGTAATACTATCTGACATAATAATTAAAGCAAAATATAAAACAAGGATGATCTATAGATTTAAATATAGTCCAATAAGAGAAAGGAAACTTAATCCATTACCATAAATCGCCCAAGTTACTAAATTAAAAGAAAAAAGTAGAAAACTTAAATAAAAGACTTAAAACGAAAAGAAAAAATCTCCAGTCCACCCAAATATTCTCTGATGCGCTCTAAACGTCTTCTTAAAATATAAGAAGCCTAGATTTATCCAGAAGTTTTTAAGCCTACTGAGAATGGTTTTATACTAAATTAATATGTTTTACTTTGTAAAGTGAGATATTTTTTACTTCTGTAGCTCATCCAGTATATGTAAATACCAGATTAAATATAATATTGAAATATATCATTCCATTGAAGTTTCACTCGAGGATTATTTAATTTAAAAGATGTATTCCCTGTTCTCGTGCCAACAAAGTTCTAGTTATGGAAGTCGAAAAAGAAGGTTATTAGGAGAAATAGGAAAGAGGCAAGACATGTGGATTTTACAACTTTTTGATCGATATGGAATTTTCAAGACTATGGAAAAGGAGAAATTCAGGTATCTATGAAGGAGGGGGAAAAGCATAATATGTTGTCCTGCTTGAAGGAAGAAAGAATGCGGAATATAAGTAGGGTTTGTCACAACATACGGTGTCCCGTGGTGCCTTGTTAGGCGAGAATTAGAAATGCAGCAGTCGTTAGTCTGCATTCGTCTAAAAAGACCTTAAACGGGACATTAATAAATACTATCCAGCGTTATTAATATTTATTAACTGCCATAAACGGCATAGCTTTTGCATGCACTACGGGGAAATTAAAACATCAATCATCGCGTCAGTGTGTACAATCCGTTCGAAAATAGTTGGAAGTTATCCTTTCAGCATAATGAAAAAAGTTATTACCTTGGTATACAATATTTTTTCTACTGATATATCATTATAAAGAAAAACAGAATCGCGAATGATAAAGCATGTGGCAAAAGCAATTTTTTTCATAATCAGTAAATGAATCTTCAACGATGACTTCATGAAGTTAACTGCCAGCTTGAAGAACGAATTACAATGTTGTATCAAAACAAGGAAATGTTAGCCGAGTCATGCCAATTACCCGGCGGCAAATGATCACAGCTACGTGTACACAACTTACATTAGTCAGCCCTGTTGCGAAAACGATCACCCATCCATAGCCGCCGTCAGGTGGGATGAGTTCTTTCAGCGTCCCTCCCGGCTTTCTCCTGCCATCCTCCGCCGCCTTCCTTCCGCTCCCATCCTCGGCCCTTCTCGCACCACTCCCACTCATCTCTTCCTCTCAGGCGGTGGCCAAGGGATACTGCATCACCCCTCCCCTGTCGACCTCGAGTATAGGGCCACTCAGCCGTTGAAATCACCGATCACGCACCCCCTAGGCCACCCTCAAATATCCGGTCGGGTCGGCCAAATTTCGGGTCGCCGAAATCCTCCTCTCCCTGGTTTGTACAATATGGTGAGAAACCAGTGGTTCATCTCGCTACTACTTGGGCACACGCTTCTCGCATCACTCGACGTCGCCTCGCGCCTCTCCTTCCGGCGGCGAGGGGGAGCGAGAGATGTCTGGGCAGGGGAGGGAGAAGGGCATGGGGGAGGAGGAGAGAACAGCAGGCGGAATGGGAGATAACGAGTGCGGGAGGGGGGAGGTCGAATTGCTGGCTGACGGTAGAGGTCGCACGCTCGCTCTTCAGCTCCTCGAGTGGGATTGTCTGCATGGGAAGCGTGCGGGGGAGGGAGTTGGGGCAAGGATGAAGTTCATTTCCCAGATTATGTGAGGAATGAACGGCAAAGTTGATACGTCGGTGAAAAGAAGTGAACTGAATATCAGGAACCGCGATTGTCCGTTTTGGATTTGGGCCGATTCTAAATGGGATGATACCCTTCAACTTACTTATGCACGTGGTGGGAAGCCCTGACTATAAACCTGCGTAAGTCTAATCTCCAAAAGTTGTAAAATACATATTTGATAATTTGATGAGATGCAGATATTTTAACCAGGATAAAATAATAAATATGGCAAATGCATTTTCAATCAAAAGAGTTCTATTCCTTTAGCTATTCAGCTAAACTCACACTGCAGCAGCGGGAGGCTGCCCACTCCCGGGGTCACGCTACATCTAATAGCTAACAATAAAATGTTGCCTGCTACTTTAAAACACTTTTTCTGCTCATTATCCCATGGAAAATAGTTCTTTAATTTCCAAGGGTTTTTTCTATCTTTAATGCAGAAAACTACTGATTATACTATTGTAATTCATTATTAGACTACAAAATGATAATTATTTGATGATCTTGTATTTTTTATCCTTTTATTATTTTTTCTCGCTTTGACTTAACCATGCAATCTTTTTTATTAGTCTGATAATGCACTAAACCCAATTTTATGCTCTTTTAGACTATATGAATTCAGTGAATAAATTGATAAATAATTCGAAAAGTCATGAAACAATCTCGTCACAAATATTTTCAACTAAGTCCTACACATTTGCTCGACCAATAATAATTCGCTCAGCGATTACTTAGTTACCAGTATTTAGGAACTGGTAACTAAGTAATCAGTTTTGCTGACCAGCCCTTGTGATTAGGCATCATGATCTCAAACTCCTCTGGGGCTCGCCTTCCACTCCAAAGAACTACCCATTCCCCCTGCGCTCTATGATTGTGTGCAGGACTAAAACGAGAGACCGTTAAATCTAGTGATTCAACTGCGCTCTTATGAGGCCATTCTTATACCTTGAGAATGTGAGTTAAGTGAGAACCTCAAACCTCAAGTCGCACCTTTTGTTACACAAACTAATGGAGGTAAGAAAATTAATGCAGCGAAATTTGATCTGTGACAAATCACAACATTTTGTCCTTTACAAAAGATAATAATAAAGAGTTTGAGTAATTTCTAATTACTAATTTCAAGCATCTATATCAACCTTATATCTAAAAACACTATTTCGCCCTTGGGTAGTACCTTATTCGGTTTTGTGTATGTGTTGGAGGGTGGATATCAGGAGTAATCCAAGGGAAGTGACTACTAAGACTGCGTTCCCTCAGAATTGACTGAAGTCGGTCCCGATGATGCTAGAGTCTAGCAAAATTAGTCGGCATTAAAGTCTATTTTTTGAGAACACGAAAACCCGGCTCCTCTGGGTGGGAAGCCAGTACGTTAGCCACCGCATCATCTGACCCCCTCACGAAAATAATGCGGCAGTACCTCCCAAGGGTCAAGTTAACGGATAGCAGATTTCACACATTCCCCATGAAATAAATTAAAAGTAGGTAAAATATATATTTAAAAAAACAAAAATGTCAATGAAAATTATGTTCCGTTTAAAATAATTATTCTAAACATTAAGAAACGTGGTAAAATTGGAGAGATGCTACTAAGAATAAAAAGAAAAATCATGGAGCGTATTGAAATAATTCAGTATTTACGGGAGTGAGTTGAAAAAATCGTGCAAAAGAAAAAGCTGCATACTTTTTACAGATAAACAATTTTATTTTATAAATATGTTTTTATGAACACCATTGAAATTTTTAAATTCACTTATAAACCATTACAAATACAAATATCAAACTCACTATTTGCCATGCAAACGAAACAAATTTTATAAACAATTTAAAATGGATGTTTCAAACTCACCGTAACGTTTTCCAGGATTCTCTGTCGTCTCCGGCAGTAATTTGACTTACATTAAATACTTTTTGATTAACACACAAAGTTCTCATTCAACCTATCTTTGGAAATCATTCAGCATATCCCATTGAAAGGAACGCTAAACACACTCCAGATTAAAATACCAATCCGGCTGAATATACTGGTATTTTCGTTCAAGTGTTTCCTACAACTGAGATTTACGTTGACACGCACCAGTGATGCATTTCTCTTACTTTGTTCAAACTTATCAAACTACCGAATCTGTAAATGTTATTTGACCTAAGGTCATACATGTAATTATATATTATAATAATATATATATATAATTAAGTCGTTCAACGGAAGAAGAAAATAAGTAAAGGTTTTCACAATTAGTTCGCCATGTCTGACTGAAGAAACCAGTAACATACACGAAGAAACAGTCTCCTTCCCTTGAGACGTGGCATGTACATATAATTTCCTTTTTTTGATTTTATATTTGATTTGTAATTCAATAATATTCATAATGATAGCATTCCTTTGAATAGTATTCATTTTTATTGCGTAGTTTCATTATTTTACAACTTAAAACACACGAAATAAATATGTTAAAAAGTGTCACAATTATGGCCGTAAAATATTCGTCAGCCACTCCTCACTACAACCATCAACTAGAACAGGTCACTTCACAATCTTTGGTGATTTGTTCTTGGCTTTTCTCGTGCAACTTCGCTCCACAAAGAATTCCACCGTCCATAAAACGACCATTCCGAAAGTTAAAATGTTAATGCAGTGCAAAGAGGTGGTGTAGCTGTCGCTGTTATCTCGCAGGTAACCTTGAAAATAATTACATTCATCACATTAAATTCGCAGACATTACATAAATTTGTTATTTCATTTCATTTCGTTAATTATGCAAGAAATACCCGAAGATGTAAAATTATTTGTGACCCTTACAGCAGCAGAGAAGTAAAGACTATTTACCAAAAAGAGGCCCGACACAAATGAAGATAACCCCGTTGGCCATCATCTGCAATCCCGACGCTGTGGGAAGTCGGTGAAGAGGGACATAAGACGGCATTACTAACGCCATGTAGACAGTTCTCAGTCCTTTTCCAAATCCAAGCCACAACGTCACAGCCATCAAGGTTTTAAAACCGCTTAAGTGGGCCATTCCTAGGGTTTCAGAGAAATGTTGTTATGGAAACAAATATGATCTAATCTTAAGAAAACAAAACTTTTGACCTCGTTTATTCATTCACAAGTATACTGCAAATTGCATTTGGGACTCTCTCTTCAGTGTTGTTATTATAAGCCAGGAAGACAAAATGTATTCACTCACGATTTTATTTTTGTGAATATTTAATCCAAAACTGAGGAGGGTCTACGGTTGTTGTTTGCGAAATTAATTTTCTCCGTCTTTCGATTGCAAACTGGAAATTTGGAGGAGGCAATGCTGAAAACATTCGTTCGTTTTAAAATCTAACTCATCCCTCACAAATAAATGAATTTCAAACCTACCGAAAGAGTTCAACTCTTATATGCTTAAAAACTTTCCGCTTATCTTTCCCCAAATGTGGGTGTAACCATATTCTAATGCCTTTTGTTAGAAAAACTTTAACATAATGTATCATTCTGTGAGGTTTTCTCGGCTCAACCCAATTCAAATATCATGGAATTTTACTAAATGTTTTACTTTACTGAACAAAAAATATTTGGATACATATTGTACCTACCAATTCTTCCTGTAGACAAAATGATGATTCCAACGGAGTACATGAATTTGGCATCCATCTGGAAGCGGTCTGTAATGAATGGTACTGCAAACCTCGTCACGAGGTCCATCGTTGCCTGAGTCGACATGAAGAGAGCCACTAAGTCCTTTGAGAAACCGTATTCGGCGTAAATAAAGGGCACCAGTAGGGCAAAGTTGATCTCGGCCACGAAGCCCAACGTCATCCCGACGAAGATGACCACGAACTTGGGGTCTTTCAATAGCGTCAGATCGAAGAAATCCACGACGGCGCCTATCGCTCTCGTCCACTTTGGGAGCGTGACATCGGCTTCCTCTCCGGCCCCGGGGACGGATTTCTTCTGATCTTCGGTGGCAATTACTTCGGGCACCACCACCTCGTACTCTTTGTGGCACTCTTCGTCGAGGCGGTCTTTGGTGCATTGGCGATTCCGGGTGCTGGCCAGGGACCATACGCTGGAGTGCCTGCTAATTGGCGCCGCGACGTCAAGGCCCAACGTGGACTGCGTGCACACTAAGTATTTTCCATCTTCATCGGAAGTCTCCACCTGGCCCCTCCTCAGAGAAGCCTTTCGTTCATGGACCCTGGCACCGCGTTCACCCTCAGGCACCTGCGAACGAGAACTCTCTCACTTTAGGACCACTCCCCATCACCAAAAGTCGCGCAGCCTCGCCCCATTTTGGGTGAAGGATTTACATGGAAGTGGGTGACACTCGCGGCACATAACTTTCTTCCCGCAAATTGGCTGATTATGAAAAAATTTGGCATGCCGTCGAAGAAGCTTGCATGTGTACCCTTAAGGACCTTTCGGAATCCGCCGACCAGGGATCCTTTGAGTCGTGGAAAAGCCGATGGCAAAAGCGTGGCGACGCTCAAGGCATGCACTTTAACATATTTTGAGGCATTTCCGAAACATTCCCTGATACTTTTTATTCAAATCATATATCTCATACTATAAGGTCTTAGCGTCCCTTAAAAAACCTAATACATTGGGTCCGCAATATAGGAAGAAAAAAAATGTAAAATTAAATTATAAACATGTATATGCGAATGGAATTACCTCCAGGAACCTCTGCTCCTCCTCGCTTGCCTCAGGCTGTTTGGCGACACCCCCCTGATTGGCAGCCCTGGGGACCCACTTGCCGTGCCAGTGTGCCGGCTGCAGGAGGAGGGCCATGGGGATGGTGTGGAGGACGAGGCCGGCGAGGACCAGCACTGTACCGTGGACGTCCGTGTAGCTCAGGAGGAAGGTGATGAGCTGCGGCATGAGGACGGGAGAGAGGCCGGTGGCCGTCCACGAGAGCCCCGTCGCGATGCCCCGGCGTTTCTTGAAGTATGTGTTGAGGGCGAGGGCGTTGGATGGCCGCACGATCCCGGTGCCGAGGCCTGGTCTCGTCCGAGAGGGAACGGAAAATGAGGCGGAATGAAGGATCCGCGCCGACACATCCACGCGTGAACGCCCACGTAACGTGGGTGTGCGTGGCATGCCGAGGGACGGGATTTTTTTCTTGGGATGTATACGTATATTCTGGGTCATCCATTCATGAATGACGGGAACGGAATGAATAAGGTCATACATGGCCATGCGAACTAAAGAAGATTAAAAAAGATTATTAAAAGTAAATTAACAAATAATATTATACAATGAAAATAGATATAGCAATATTAAGAGCAACCCTCGCATTTTACAGTGAACAATAAGAATCCTCTCATTAGGGATTTATATTTCATTAAATATTTACATATAACGTAAATTTACATCCCTGTCCCTGTATATTTTTGTACTTTCATTGAGCGATGAGGGATTCAATAGTAAAAACTTAACTTTGAAACCACCCTGAAGTTTACTATTTTGAAATCACTACCTCCGTACACTAAACAGTCGCTCTAGAGTATATTTTATTTGAATTTTTATCCGTTCAGCTCCATTGGAAGGTGGGCACGATCCCCGCGCCGACGCCTGTTCTCGTCCGAGAGGGAATGGCCATATGAAATAAGATTTTAAAAGATTAATTGAACTAATAATATTAAACAGTAAACAATAAGAAGCCTCGTAATAGGAATTTAAATTTCGTCAAAAATATACATGATTTTACTGTTATTATTAATATTTGTTTAATCTCTCTGTCCCTGTACATTTTTGTACTTTCATTGAGCGATGAGGGATTCAATAGTAAAAACTGAACTTTGAAACTACCCTGAAGTTTACTATTTTGAAAGCACTTCCTCCGTACACTAGATAAGGCGTTCTAGACTATATTCTATATAAATGTTTATCCGTTCAGCTCCATTGGAAGGTAGATAACATCTGCCACGCAGGTTTCCCGTCAGTTCGTTCCCCACACCTACCGATCGAGTGAAGAAATGAAAGTTCTTACAAGGGATAAAGCAAAAAGTGAGCTTTCAAGGCATCGGAGAGTTATTGAGTTAAATGGTATGCAAATTAGGGAAAAATGGGTAACAAAGCAATTTTTCTTCAAATTCACCTTTTACACTTAATAAAAATCCTTCTGCGGAAATATGCAAGCCATCTCTTTAGCCGTCTATATTTATATTAGTGTACGCTAAACGAGCTTCATATAGTCGTCATTAAGAACGAAGCGATGACCGAAAACTCGTTACGTCTCAGCATCACGCGGCGCCTCCATTTGCCGAAATCTCGACTGTTTACACGTCATTTATATCTATCCGATTCCTTGTCATGACTTAATAAGAACTGCACTCGTGGTAAGAAATAAGTCGTAGGGAAATCACGCTACATTGGGTGCTAGCACTCCGGCTACCTTCAGCGACTAGTGCCCAAACCCAATATCAGTTGAAAGAGAAGTATCGTTAATGGGCATAAATGTTGCACAGTAGCGTTGGAAGTTGATTCTTTTGTGAATTTTCCAAGCTTAACATAAATAGTATTGGCAGTGAAGGAAGGGGAAATAGTTTCACCACATTTTTCTTCCGAGAATTGAATCCAGGTGAATTTAGACACAGTACTATGCGGATTAATATGGTCGTCGGCCAAAATTTAAAAAATGCTATCGTCATAATTACTTTGGAAAAGACTAACAGTTTAAAGCCTAAAATTTTATAAAAGTCAAAGCCCAACAAACCCAACAGTCACCTAAGCTTACATTTGCCATTTATCTTCTGTTAGGGATCATGCCAAGTTTAACCGTGAACCTGTTACAATAGCTTATGAAAGAATCCATCAATCAATTTCATGCACAAATATTTCAGACACTATCATTTATGGGGACAATAATACTCGTATTTGTACCTGAAGATCATAGCATGGATAATGGATAAAGAAAGGAGATAGGTACTGAATAAGTTTTGGGCGTCGTCTCCATTGTTATAATCAATATTTTCAATAAAATTTCGTTTTGAGCAAACTGAGCACTTAAGTAATCGCTAGGATTTATTTTGCACGTTCCCTCTAGCAGTATGAAACGATTGTTTAGGAACGTAAAATGGGAATCAAGGTCCTGCAATGTCGGTCAGCAACGTTATGTCTATCGGGAATTATCTGTAGAATTTCTATCGGGAATAATCGGAGGGTTTGTCAAAGAATGAAGTCAATTTAGAGCGATTCTCCGACATATAATGCGTACAACTTGGGAGGAGAAGATAGATAGATATCTTTTTGGGCGAAATTGAGACCAAATGGTCCCTTCTTCTATTTAAGTTATTACAGAGGTACAGATTATGTCTACGAACATGGCAACTCTCTAAGGTGCAGTTTGCCTTAAGGTTAACTAATACTATTGCATACTGTTCATACCATTTGTACAGGTTGCTTCTAGCAAAGATAATGCCACAATTTTGCGAGTTATCTTCTTTGCCAATGGTTACGAATCGATGACTGCTAACGCCTCATGTTAACTTTTATGTCGCAAAGGTGCTCAAGTGTTCAGTCGAGGCTATTTGATAAGTGAGGCAACATCACGCTGTTTGCAATCGATAGAGTGCAGAATTTATTCTTTCGTGAATACAACGAGATTCACCTGTTGTTTCGCAGAACCTCCAGGATAGTTCACTAGATAAAATTAGATAAGATACATTAGCACTGATTGTCTTCGGACACGATCATTAGAGATACGTATTTAAGTTTTAAAGTGCGCTACAATAGAACGAAGCCTTTTATAACTCTCCTACCGGAAAAAACACACTCGCAACGGTTAATATGTTTTGTAAGAAAACCAATCTCGCTGGTGTATCTATTTTAAAAGCAAGAAACGAGTATAATCTAAAATGGGATTCAGTAAAAAATCGCTTCCAACATTGGGGTCTTCATTATCCAAATATCAGTAGACTGAATTGTGAGACTTTAATACGATATAAATTTCTGAGATTTCATATATTGATAATGATTTTGAATTATATTTCTGGACCCACATGCAATCTCTATATGGGTCCAAATGGTTAGTTTTGACGGGACGTTTTCGAGAACTCTCATGCGACTCACCTCCTAGGATGCTGAAGAAAATTGTAAAGTTCGTGAGGGTCGAGATCTGCGACGTTACGATGTAGGAAAGAGAGCAAAGGGATCCTCCAAAAAGAGCCATTTTTCTATACCCATACCTCCTCAGCAAAGCACCCGTCAGTAGCCCTGCCAGGAGAAGAGAAAAAAATTAAGAATTAATACGAAATAACATTTTTGTAAACAATATTCTCTAACTAGTCATAATAGATCAAATTCTCGCGAAACAACATACAGACTCAGAAAATAAGAAAAGGTTTTATTAATATGGATTGTTCTTTAGGAATAATTCGTAGGATATCTGAAGGAGGAATTTCAAATTTCGTCAGGTCAGTTTTAGTTTCCATCTCAAAAAAGAAATGAATAGCCGTATTTCAGAGCTCTAGAAAAAAACTGTCATTTCGCACGTAGATAATGTGGTACATAGGATTATCCATAAGAGAATCGAAGCTAGAGATTGATTACTAAGAGTATGGTAATTTTGGGTTCAGGAAGTAGAGAGGCACGCGTGAAGAAGTTACGAGGCCATTATTAGAGAGGAGCATTGAGTATTATCAGGACGTATTTTAATAAGGCGTTCAATGGTGTGAATTGTGTAAAATTAGATAATTTATTGCAGAAAATAGTAGCATATTTGAGGGATATGCGCCTGGTGTGCAACCTATAAATGTCTCAGACTACTCAGGTCTGAGTGGCGGATGGAGAGTCGGGATGTGAGTGTTAGGACGAGGAGTGAGACAACGGTTTTCATTATCTCCCGTGATTTTTCAACGTGTATTTGTGCAGCATGGACACTTTCCCATTGGAGAAAAATGATATACGTAAATTGGAGGCTTTTTAAATGTGAGTTTGGAGAAAGATGAGAAAGGTGAATTGGATGGAAAGGGAAACAAACGAGGAAGACATAGGCGTTGGCGGGGGAGAGAAGGATTTTTTCAGATAAATCCAAAGGAGGCAGGAAGGATGGTTGAAGAGCGTTTTGATTGGCGATGGCATGTTGAAGACTGGGATAGAGGGGAGGGAGATGGAGGCGTGTCGTACGGAGGGAAGTGAAGAAGGAAGCTTGCGGAAAATAGGATGGGTTTATTGGGGGATAGGATGTCAGGTTATGTTAGGAAAGGCAATAAAATGTATCGTTGTTCACTGTGTCCATCCAAAACCTACCTAAAACAGTGAACTACCAATAATATTTATAAACTGATATCATATTAATGCAAACAAGATAATTCAGCATGTGCCAATTCTTACCAATACAGCTGGACACGGAAAACTCAAGATTTCTCATGAACGAGTACTTGGTCTGAGAGATGCCCCATTCTTCATATTTCTCTTTGTATATCAGGCCAAAGTTCTGGCCAAGAGGGAGGATGAAGAACTGGATGGAAAATAGAAAAAAACATTAGAAATCAGCGCTATAGTTATATTTATCGCTGAATACTAAATAATGGCCATCAGTTTAAAATGTGGCAACAACGGAAACTTATGACAGTACTTGTATGATTGCTGTTCACTAAATTTATTAAGTTTATCTTCAAAAACATGTACATACTTCATGTTAAATCGTGTTCTGAACACCTCGATATCACCAAAAAGGGGAAAGTAAGTTTTTAATAAATCCTTGGCAGACACACTGCTATTCAAAATTTCATCTTTTTTACATTGGTTTTCTGACTTTGTTCCTGGTTTTCCGGAAAACTTGGAAGCTAAGCGCATTTTTATAGAACTCTAATTAAATGAAATAACTATATGAAGACAAAGGTAACTTCAGATGCTTCGTTAATACTAAAATTATCTGAGATTATTTGGTAGAGACCTTCAGAGAGAGTAAATGTTAACTTTTAATAAGTGCAATACCAACACTATATAAAGCTTTCACAACTTAATCGTCGTGACATAGGTAACATGACGCATAGCAACGTTGCAGATAGGCTTATATGAACATCGTCAGGTCAGCTGTAAAGCCACGGTGAGAATCTTCCCATGCGCTGAAAGGTGTGTAAAAAGAACATAAATTGTCACACAGACCCAAACCCGGACCATATGGCGAAGTTGAATTTCTTCCTCTACCAAGGAACTAAAGCCCTGCCAGGTGTGGTACGCTCTCCCAAGTATAAGCAGCAGAAATTATTGGCTGAAATTCGTGATCGTGACTTTTTGGCTTTACGTAGGTGCCGTAAACTGATTTCCAAAAAGTAAGTTCACTCTGCAGTGGATTGTCTGAGGCTCGAAAAGAGTTTTCTGACTCGGCTTATTTGTTAGCACTCAAGTCGCCTGAAACTTGCAAAATTCAGTATCATGATGGTTAAGATCTCATGAAAATTTGAAATAATTACGTAAAATTTGTCTGTGAGAATTGTTATTGCCTTGGGTGTAATATAAGAGTGAATTTCAGGTTTCGATTTAGATGTTACTGGTGATAAGAGGATTATGGCTTAATCTACTGGTGAATTTAATTGAATACAGAATCGGAAAAGATACATGCAAGTTAGCCGAAGCAAATATTAGTTGGAAGTAAAAACCCCACATTTAGCAATACAGTAATATATTGAATCGGTAGTGAATAATAGCATGGACGATGTTCTTTGACCATGTTGTTGAAAATTACGACGTTTATGATATAGATGTAAAGCGCATACGAGGCTACCATATTATCTCCCTAGTTACCTTGCTAGTTCATTGGGCGAATACACAATTTAGGGTACTTGTAGTACTAGTTGTTATGACATGAAGAGAGGAAGCCAGAGCGGAGCATGAAAGAGAGGGCTAATTGCAATTACGTAAGTGATAGTGTATCATGACGAATAGACTGAATGTTTTTAATTCACACCCATGGTATTGACCGCATGACATTAATGTATCACCGACATTATCTTATGTGTGGAAATTATATGCGATTGTCATTAATTGTAAAATCTTAATAGCTATAATGATTTGCTTAATAGTAAAGCGATAATTTTAAGGAGACTTGGTGTTATAATTCTCGAAGTTAATCAATAATTATGATCACCATACGAGTCTTCGTTCAATCGCATTACCGGTCAAACGACACAAATACCTCCTTCAAATATAGAAGGCTACTAATTAGTTTGATCCCATAATTAAACCAAGTGAACTTAAGACAATCCAATGTTCGACAAAAATAGATTTTTTTATTTACATTATTTGCAAAAAGATGATATAAAAAGTACACACAAAATTGACACAATTGCAATTTCCCGAGGAACAGTTTAACACTATATAATTTTTAATGACCAATATGCTGTAAGAACATTATATTAATATTAAAATCTGCTGACATAACTGTTAAATAAAATATTGGCTCTTGAAATTCATCTCGTATTCATTATCTTCATTATATATTTTATAATTAATTTTTTATACGACTAATATATATTACTTCAGTTAATTCCAGTCCCTAAATAGGTCCACCGACATATTTTCAGAAATGACTGAAAAAATATGTGCTATATCTCATAATTTCCAGAATTAAGAGATTGCATGACAAACTCATTCGGATTCTCGTATTATATTTTAATTCAAGAATCATTGAATAAAATAATTCAATAATACTGCCAAATGAAAACCCAAGGAGTATACGTATAAAGTAATGGTTTAATATTTGATGACTTTTTAAAATAGATTTTAAAGAATGAACACCTGTTAGGTCTGTTGAATTACCTCTAAGATACACGCATGAGGCAACTAAAATACTGAAATTGATTTAATTCTGATTCCATGTTATCGTAAGATAAGATTGACAAAGCGTATTTTCTAAGTAGTCATACTGTCTTGAGGATTGATATTGTTAATTTATTGGTTTTGAGAGGATTCAATAAGTTACCCCTGAAATCTCAGTTCGAAAAATATTCTGTTGAAACCTCGTCCTTCACTAGTCAGAAAAACCAGTAAGCTTAGAGACAGACTGACATCTATCATGTTAGGCATATTTTCTCTCTCTCACTCTTTATCTTTCAAACGGAAATGGAAATTATTTTATTATTTTCTATCAATTCAATCTTACAATCAATCTTCTTTAATCATATCCCATACCGCATGGTGCTGACGCTTATGTGCTTCATTTGGAAGCGCCAGTCGTGAAACCACGATTGCCGTTAGTGGATACTCCGCCCCAAGCCTGCACCTGGTTGGTAGCATTTGCAATATCCGCGTACAAACTGGAACTATGGCGTTAATGATGAACAAATAATTAATTATTTAAAAATTGACAATTTTCCTCAAAATAAAAATGAATGCGATCGGTTTCAATGTAACTACATCATCATCAGGTGATGGTGGTGGTCAGGTCTCTTTTTATGAGGAAATACCTTGGCTAATTTGACATCATGGAAAGTGAACGAATAGCCCCTAAAGAGTGTGCAGCCTAATTGTTCAATTAGTTTATGCATTGTATTCCACCAATCATATTTCTACCTTCGCAGCTGTGGATGTAATTTGTAGTTACAGAATGTTTATCGCAGCCTATCTCCAGCTAGACTCATTTCCTAGGTAAATTTTAGATGAGTGAAATAAAAGTTGCAATTTTATTGGCGGAACTGAGAAGTAATATTAATTTTTCACTCAACGTCCTCTATGTACTGCATCTCGTATGATGTACTGAATGAATTACCTAAAACATTTCCTGATCTATTCGTCCGTCGCATCACAACCACCTGAGCTCGTGGGATGATTTTCTAGGCGCAAATTGTTTAATCAACGTAAGCTTCTGGGATTTGAGATATTTCATAATATCCTGGGTATCTTGCGTAATCCTTTACACAAGGTTTAACTTAGCATAAATAAACAACAGCAAATTAAAATTAATTTACACAAAAAAACAAAGCGAAAGATAAAGAGAACTCATTTTTGGTTTTCTTACTACGCAAGGCAGCTATGCAACTCACCTTCCGAAAAGTGTTAGTTTTTAAATAAAATAAACCAGTTTCTGGCGTGACTTGGTGGAAAATCTTCATATTGAAATTGAAAATAAACAACTTGGCTTTTCCACGTAGAAATTTTCAATATGGAAAACATTTCTATGTGGAAAAGCCAAGTTGTTTATTTTCAATTTCAATGTTAATATTTGTTGGATAAATTACCAGACTCTCCTCGGCTGTCGTTTATGCCATTCCATTTTTCGTATTGAGCTTTGACAATTTTTTTACTTCCATAAATTCCGTATTCTGGCTTAGACCTAGCTAGATTGAGGAATAAAAATGAAAATTTGACTGAGGGAAGGAAGTAGTGAATTATTGGGCAATCCCTGATGTGCGGTGTGAGGATTTCTGACTTGGAGAAAATTTCTCCCACCTGGTGAGTCCTCGGAACTTAAAATGAGGTTTTCGGGAACCCATCAAATGAGTCCCGGGATCTTCTCCGCTGCCGGGCACGACTGTGATCAAACGCTAAAATGACAGTAGTGAACACAATTTTCTGCAACCTCCTGTGTTTTCGCTTGGAGCAAAAAACCGTAAAACCATATATTGTGACCTCAGGAAAAATGAATTGTAGAACGATCTAGCCTCGAGAATTATGATCATAGCTTTGCACGCAGTCCCATGCGCCGAGTCCCTTATTTTCCAGGACTAATTATCAAATTCCATCATCATTTGCTGGGAAAAATAATTGAGAGTGTTACCCATTGTCTTCTTCATTTGTGTTTTTATCGTGAGACCATCTCTCAAATGGCTGCCCCCCTGAGGTCTGTCGTCTCTGCAGCCGCCTCACTGAGGAGCAGACGCGCGAATGACGCGTATACGTACCTGTCGCCTAGCTCCAACCCCTTAACGGTGTGGTTGACCCTACCAGGAGATTTTATTATTCCTGCCGCCAACACAGCTAAATGGCCAAAGAAACACACAAGCCCTTCCGCCACGGTAAGTTTGTAGCTCGTGGGAAGGGTTCAAATCAATAGGCATAGGCAACCTATTTTTTCTTATTTATAAATTTCAATTTCTTTAAGGAACTCATTGCCGAAGGGATGAAAATTTCTGACTGAAATTTTCGAAATAGCGCAACAGTAACTGTGCATAACTAGTAACTTGGTAACGTTCAAAAGGTAATTTCATTGGAAGTAATGAATGTCGTCCAATGAAGTATCTAGTGAGCATGAACTTTACGTTTCTGCATTTTCATTCCATTGTGAAAATGTGTCTCTAAATAGTTTTATTCATATAATCTTCATTCCCCTTTGCTTTCAGCAAGTACGACTAATTTGTCTCAAAATCTCTCCTGATTCAAACTTTGCTTTCGTTTCGTGCAACGTACTCAACAGGCTTAAAGGTAGATTTCAAACGGTCCCTAACGACTACTTAAAATATTGTAAGAATATTTTCATTAATTTCCCTGAAATTATTCTTCACTTCTTAGTAACTTCGGCCTGCGTTCATGCTGCCTGAAAAGCCTACACACTTCCTCCTTCTACCTCAATTTCCTAACGTTCTCACGACTACGGATCATGGCCTTCAATGCCTGTCTATCTTTTAATGTACCTATATTCCAATTTCTCTTCCTTTTCGAATTTCCCTTGGGGACTTCCTATCTTCTCCCACTCCATTCAAAACATCTGAGCAGGTGATCCTCTCTGCCCAACTTATTTTCTCCATTACACGTCAGCTCTGAATATTTCGTGATAGTACTATAATAATCGCGTGTGTTCCTGCAAGGAAACATTTGATAGGAATGTGGAATTAGAATGCGATGGTAGTTGAAGGAAGAAAGAGTGATGAGGTGAAGGACTAAGGTTTTGGTACGAGGAATGACTGCGGTGAGAAATTAATTTAATTTTACGGGAGACAGGGGTTAGCCATCACCAACACTTGGTTTAGACACCACAATAGGCGTGGGTATTCGTGGGAAATTCCAGGTGACTCACTAAGGTGTCAGTTAGATGATATCAATTCGCACAGCTTCCAGGGAGCGGATGCGGACTCTGACATCAATTCAGTTGTAATGAAGTGTAGCGTTGATCACATATGAGATTATTAGAAATATAGATAAGAGAGGAAAATGGAAGAATTTAAACACAGAGTCAGGTAAAAGGAAGTAAAAAGACTTAAATAATAATTTCAATGTTAAAACAATCTCGGGAGGTGAAAAGAAAAAATCTATATTACAATTAGAGGCAATTAGGGTAAAATATTGGGAAAGATTCAAGAGAGATGGGAGGAATATAATGAAGAACTATACGGCAAAGAACTTAGGCCAGGAAGGTTAAAAATTAAAAAATATGATGCAGATGAAGATAGCTTAGGTCCAGGTTTACTCGACAGTGAGATAAGAGGTGCATTCAGGAAAATGAAATGAAATAGGGTCTTAATGGCTAGACAACATTCCTGCGGAACTACTTCAAGGTTTAGGAAACGTGGGTAGAAGAGTCTGTATGGGCTGACTCGTAGCATCTATGAGGAAGGAATCTGGCCGGAAGAGTTTCTGAGATTAGTGTTAGTTCCTATTCCGAAAAAGGTAAAGGCTACATCATGTGAGGACTACAGAACTATAAGTTTAATATCCCACGCAACTAATGTTGTTCTCAGGATCATCAACTAAAGGATAGAGAGTAGGGCAAGTGATTACTTAGGCGATGATCAATTAGGATTTAGGAAGGGGAGAGGTACACGTGATGCCATAGCAGTAATAAGATTATTAATCGAGAGGAATATGGAAGGTATTCAGGATGTATTTGCCTGTTACGGAGATTTCGAAAAGGAGTTTGAAAGAGTAAAGTATGAAAAAGTAATGAGTATATTGCAGGAAATAGGAATAGATTGGAGGGACAGGAGGCTAATCCGCAACCTGTACATGTCTCGGAGTGCTCGGGTGAGAGTTGGGAACGGGGAGTCCGGATGGGTAGTGTTAGGAAGAGGTGTAAGGCAGGGATGCCCATTATCACCGGCATTGTTCAAAGTATATGTGGAGGAAATTATTAAAGAGGCATGGGGAGAACTGGAGGTAGGAATGAAAGTAGTAGGGGAATTCGTAAAATCTAGGTTTGCTGATCACCAAGCTTTAGTTTGTCAGTCAGGCCAAGGGGTTGCAAGCATTGATGAGGAATTGAAAATTCAGTGCGATAGATTTTGAATGAGAATAAATCTAAATAAAACAAGGATGATGCGATTTCTGAGAAGGATAGGCAAAGTTAATCGTTAAGTTGGAGGGCAAAAAGTAGAGGGGAGAATTGATGAGAGAAACATTGAGCTAGGATATTGTGAAAACACTTGTTTAAACCTTGATACGGAGCGTAGTTATGTACGGTGCGGAAACGTGGTCATTGAGGCAGTATGATAGGCGTAGATTGAAGGTTTTTGAAATATGGGTGTGGAAAAGAATGGAAAAGGTGAAGTGGACCGAAAGGAAAACAAATGAGGAAGTGCTTGGTGTAGTGGGGTAGGACAGGTGATTCTTGGGAGAAATCAAAAGAGACAGGAATAGCAATTTTAGAGGATGCCACCAACAGCTAAGGTCATTTGCGCCATTAAGGATGGATGAGAAAGGAAGGGTGGCGAGAAACCAGGCGTCGGTATTAGCCTACTGTGAACGGAAGGCCGTGTTCGCAGTTTGACCATGGCGTGCGCAGTTTAAAGTCCCATCCGATGGACGGCATACTCACCCAAAGTGCTCTCCACAAAATACTTCAAGTAGGGATCGGGATACCACCGAAAAACTCGTATCTGTCGTCTATAGGATGCGAAACCGGGCCATTTCGGTGGGAAGCCAGTACCTTAGCCACCACACCATCACGATCCCCATGAGACAGGAAAAATGGTGGAAGAGCATATTGATTGGCAATGGAAAGTTGAAGACTGTTATAGAGGGGAAAATTGTAGGCAAACAAGGTAGGGGCAGAAAAAGGATAGGTATGTTGGACGAAATGGGGGAAGGAAGTACAAAGAGATGAAGAGGGACTTGTTGTAGATTGGGATGTTGGCTTTTATTTTTGCTGGGAGGGACAAGAGAAATATTTGGTAGTTTTATCCATTCAAAACCTACCCTAAACGGCACATCAACTATGATGATAATATATATATACCTGTATATTTATATATATATATATATATATATATAAATATATATATATATATATATATATATATATATATATATATATATAAATCTGTATCTTTTTATAAACTTACATATTTTTTAAACATAGAAACACAAAGAAAGAACACTCACATGCATAGTTTTGATGTTTCGGCGGCACAGCCGTCATCATCAGAATTCCGTTCTCGGCCGAAGAGCGAAGAGGATGTGTGTGGGCAACGGGGAGGGGCAGAGAAGTAAGGGGCTAATAGGAAACGGACAAGGGGGTGGGAGAGGATATGTGGGCGCCTATTGGATGGATTCAGTGGACTGAGTTCTGCCCGGAAGGTTTAAATGACTGGAGCACCCAGATATGCGCCATCTCGCGGGTTCTCACCCCTATGCTACTTGTAGATTTTGGAAAGGTTTCAATCACCGAAACGGAGAAGCAGTCATCGAAAAATTGGTAGTGGGAAGCAATGTGAGTAGGTATGGGATGATTAAGCAAGATGGGAGATTTAGTGGAGGAACGGTAGTTATTTATGTTGAGGGAAAGGATGGTGGTTTATTCACCCACATAGAAGGTAGGGCATAAGTTGCAGGGGAGGGGGTATATAAGGTTTTTGCTTTGCAGGTGGCGACGGGATAACTCTTGCGTAAGGATTTGTTAGTAAGTGAGGTGGCAACTCTTTGATGTCCGCATTTGCAGCGTGGGCAGTTGCATGGTGCGGAGAGAGGCGGAGGAGAGACAGACAGAGTTAACAATCAGAGATAAGTCGAGAAAAATATTGGTTGAACCAGAAAAGATCCAAGAGAGATGGAAGGAATGTATAGAAAAACTGTATGGTAAAGAACTTAGGGCATTAGGGTTATACTTAGAAAGAGAATATGATGTAGATGAAAATAGCTTACGTCCAGGCTTGCTCGCGGTAAAAAAGGAAGGTATTTATTTAATTAATTATTGCACGTAATTATTAGAAATAAAATCAAATGAGGCCGTGGGGGTGGACAGTATTCCTCCGAAAATATTTGAATGTTTGGGAAAATTTGGAAGGAAGAGCCTATATCGACTAGTTTTATTTTATCGATTAGCATTTATGAGATAGGAATCTGGCCGGAAGACTTTCTCAGATCAGTGTTAGTTCCTATTTCGAAAAAGGTAAAGGCTACATCATGTGAGGACCACAGAACTTTAAGTTTGATATCCCACGCAGCTTAAGTTGTTCTCAGGATCTCCAACAAAATAATAGAGAATAGGGTAATTGATTAATTAGGGGATGATCAGTTAGGTCTAGGAAGGGGAGAGGCACGGCGCATTCAGCCTGAATCGAGAAATAATACCACTACTTCCGACACCTCCAGATGAGAGCTTCAAGCGACAATTCAGCTGAAAATAATGAAGCGCGCTCACCGAGGAGAGTCCACAGGCCGCAGCCACCACCCACGCCCAGCCTCCATCTGGTGCCACGAACTCCATATCTTCCAAATTCTTCATCTTCTCTTTTTTCCCAGTCGCCGAGTCGTGTCCCCGCGAATCCCGGGTTCCGGTCGCTGACGGCGGGTGAGGCGCCATGCCGGCCGCCTGCCTCTGAACCGCCGTCACCACTCCTCGCACTTTTTGAACACTTTGAATAACGCCACCAACACCGAAATCACCTAGCCTCACACCATATCATTCAGCGGGCACAGGTCCTCCACTCGCGGTCGACCAATGGAGGATCTTCGTCGCACAATGGTCTCACCGCGGGGTCCCCTCGGTGAGCGCGGCTTGTCTACATCCGACAGTCGGCGCGTGCAGTGCGGCCGGTGGCGCTGGGAGCAATGGAACTGTACTCGGGCGGCCGGCGTGACTTCCATCCCCTTAATCCGCGGGCATATCACACACCTCCTCCACGGCGACAAGCCCGGTTCACGCTTCGAAGGCCCTTAGATCGCTACGAGGGAGCCACACGAATTCCCGCGTTCTACGCGATCCCGTGGCCTTGGCATGACGTCATCAAAATTAACCTCTCCGAGCAACTCTGATACTCTACGTAAACGGGAAGTCTTCCTCTTCAAGTTGAAAATGTCGTCTCTGTTTCATTCCAGCGTCCCTCACTCGTCAACATTCATGGTTTACTCGGAATCATGAATGCTACGAATGTTCACCCTATTGCAATAGGTTGTTGTCATTCTCTAAAATGCAACGTACATATGATCATCAAACCTCCCGTCTCACCGTAACAAGGGAAATCGGTATGAATCACGAAAGTGGTATCCACCATCTTAAGCAGTATGCATCACAGGCGTAATAATACGTTTCAGAGATTAGGTGATATCTCAGTACTCCATTGATGTAATTTAATATCCGGGCTATTGATAAAAATTTCTCTCTGACGACGGCAATATGAAGCATTAAGAATGAAATTGAAAATAAATGAAATTTGTAGTTCTCTTATATGACGATGTTTCCGAGTAAATGAATTCCATTGGATTAATGATGCTCGCCTGTGCCAAAATGCCACCTCTGAAATATGCCTGCAGCAAGCATCGATCGGACAGGATAAATATTCTCCAATAGAAAGAACACTTCTATAAATTCATTAAGACAGGACACTTCTCCAAAAGAAGTCACCTCATTATTAAATTTTATTAGGAGCTCCAACAAACTTGCATCTCACCTAGAAGATTTGTGGAGTGAAATCATGCCAAAACAATTAAGGGAATCATATTATTACTATTAGGTAATGTACACGGTTAAGGTTGCTTTAGGATGGACAAAACTACCGAATAAATATCTTCCAGCAAAACACAATACAGCATCCTACTTTACAACAAGTACATCTTCATTTCTGTGTACTTCCTTCCTCCCTTCATCCCATCCAATATCTCTCTCCTATTCCTGCCCTTTCCTCGTTTGTCTGACATTCTCCCTTCTATTACTGTTTTCAGCATCCCACTGCCACTCAACACCCCCCTAATCCATTTTTTCGGCCTCCATGGGATTTCTCCCAACAAACCCCTTTCCTCGCCCACCATACCAAGCACTTTTTCATCTGTTATCCTTTCGGTCCCTTACACCTTTTCCATTCTCCTGCAAACCCACCTTTCAAGTCTCCAATCTACGCCTATCATCCTGGTTCAATGACCATCTTTCCGCGCTGCACACTACTATACACCATGTCAAGGTCATCTTTCCTGTCTCCTGGGGATCGTGATGATGTGGTGGCTAAGGTTCCCACCAAAATGGCCCGTTTTCGCATCCTATATACGACAGATACGATAGACGACAGATCCTCTAAAACTGCTACTCCTGTCTCTTATGATTTCTCCCAAGAATCACCTGTCCTACCCCACTGCACCAAGCACTTCCTCATTTGTTTTCCTTTCGGTCCACTTCACCTTTTCCATTCTTTTCCACACCCATATTTCAAAAACCTTCAATCTACGCCTATCATACTGCCTCAATGACCACGTTTCCGCACCGTACATAACTACGCTCCGTATCAAGGTTTAAACAAGTGTTTTCACAATATCCTAGCTCAACGTCCCTCTCATCAATTCTCCCCTCTGCTTTTTGCCTTCCAACTTAACGATTAACTTTGCCTATCCTTCTCAAAATCTTCCCGCATTTTTCTAAACCTTTAGGTCGTTCCGCGGGAATGTTGTTTAACCATGAAAGCCCTATTTGATCTCATTTTCCTTAATGCACTTCCTATCTCACCGTCGAGTAAATCTGGACCTAAGCTATCTTCATTTGCATCATATTTTTTAGTATCTAACTTCCCTGGCCTAAGTTCTTTGCCGTATAGTTCTTCTATATATTCCTTCCATCTCTCATGAATCTTTCCCAATATTTTCCCCTGGTTGCCTTTAATTGTTAACACAGATTTTTCATTTCAATCTCCCATAATTTTTTTAACCCTTCTTGTATAGCGCACCAATTTCTTCCTTCTTCTGTAAACTTTCCATATCCTCGTCCTTCGTTTACACTACATTTCTTTTCCTTTTTTATTTGCTACCCGTCTCAAATTATTATTTCAGTCTTTTTACTTCCTTTTACCTGACTCTATGTTTAAATTTTTCCATTTTCTTCTCTCATCTATATTTCTAATCATGTCATATTTGATCAATGGTTTCCTTGTTCATTTCCTATTCACAGATGCTATAGTGTTTTTAGCGGATTTCGATTTCCCTTTTTTATGTATTTCCATTTTTCCACGATATTACTCGGCTTCTTTCCCTTAGCCATAAATTTCTTTACAATCTGCTGATCCTGCTTCCTTGCCAATCCAGTTAATGCTTCCACATTCCCCTTGCAAACCCGCCGCCCCTGCCTTATCCTTTTGAAACGGACGCTACACTTCATAGCAACTGAATTGATGTCAGAGTCCCCATCCGCTACCGGGAAGCTGTGCGAATTGATTACACTGTTACTAATTATTTGCCTAACCATGATATTATCTAACTGATACCTGTGTGAGTCACCTGCACTTTTCCATGTATACTTACGCCTATTGTTGTGTCTAAGCCAATATTGGCGATGGCTAATCCCTGTCTCCTACAGCATTCAATTGCTTTCTCCCCGCGGTCATTCCTCGCGCCTAAACTGTAGTCCCAAACCTCAACACTCTCTCTTCCTTCGCCTACCGTCGCATTTCAATCACCCAACACTATCAAATATTTTCCTAATCCTCACTATCCTTCCAACTTACCTCGCATAAAACTAAAATGTCTATGTTTCCTCTTTCCATTTCTCGCTTTATGCTCTAATTTTCCTATCCTCAACATTGTCCTAAAATTCTAAGTTCCTATTCTAACTGACTCGGTCGTCTTCTTCTGGGTCTTCGGAAGTCTTGGGAATATTAATTGAGGTCATTTCCCAGTTGACATACTCAATAGTGTTTTTAACGTGACACCACTACTCAATGGTCGCGCCTCTGGGGTCAGATGCCCTTGCTGCCGTCTCACAGAGGAAAAAACGCTTCGTGGACTACCTTTCGTCTGGTTCCTATCATTTGACCTATCTGGCACGGGTGACCCTACCAGGAGCAATTATCATTGCTCCCGCCAGCACAGCTCTAGGGTCATCGGAACGAGCAAGACCTTCCACCACGTCAAGGTTGTAGTCTATGGAAGGGGAGATTCATATAGTGACCTGCAATTTAGTCGTACAATGCGCTATACACCTGTTCCAACTGGTTAGCTTATGTCTCCTCCAAATCATGGTAAATGGTAGCATTTACATTTTTTTAATTCTTTCGCCCGAGGTCGTTGAAACAAGGTTTTTGAATGCACGACCTTCATGTTAGCCGACGAGCGTATTGACGACCTAAATGTACGATCGCCGTCTCTGGTTGATGTGCCAGGTGAATATTTTATGCAGATATTTCTCTAATTCGATGTTATGAATTGCTTAAGACCTTACCTTTTAGCTCTAATGTCCTTTTAATAGTAAAAGAAAAACTTTTTCCAGCCTGAAATCTCCTATTAATCATAAGCAGTCCGAGGACCGGCTTTCTGCATTGGCTCTCCAATGTAATCCCTGAAAAACGAGGGACAACTGCTATGCAATTCTAGACATGGACGCTTACGGTAAGAAAACGACCCAAATAATTGAAAATGACAACATTTTGCATAGCTTCACGACTGTAGGTACATTCATTTTATATTTACAATCGAATCCCTTCTCAGAATGCCTCACTCTTCCATCCTTCCGAAACCTCCCACGCTCATCTCTCGCCATGCGTTCTGATATACTCCATTCCTGATCATCTTCCTTACTTCTTCCTGTTCATTTTCTCTTCTAGCAAAGGATCTTCAAAACATTCCCGTTTGTCTACAATTGCAGAGTTTTTAAGAGACTCCTCCTAACTTCTCAACGCACGACTCTTCTCGTCCTTGTGACGTCCATTAAATTTGCATCACATACTGCATAGAAAACAATAGGGAAAATAAGGTTTACCTAAATAGCTCATAAACTACGGAGAACTTCATCAGGGTAGCAGCCCAAAACAGCTCTCTTCCCTCGGCTAACGGCATTATCGTGGAGGACTCGTATTTTGTGAAAAAAATTAGGAAGATGAGGAAAAATAAGTCAATGGGACTGGACAATATATCAATTGACATTCTAAAACTGGGTGATACCGCAATAGCTTTGTACCTGACTCATCTATTCAAAGAAACTTTAAATAATGACGCCTTGCCTAATGATTGGAAAAAAGCCAACATTACGCCAATTTTAAAGAAAGGGGGTAAAACAATGGCCAAGAATTGTCAACCGGTGAGCACCACATCAGTTGTTTGCAAAATAATGGAAAAAAGAATCGCTGACTACATTCGGAAATGGTGGATAAGAGACTGATGGCTATTCAAACACCAACATGGGTTAAGAACGGGATTCAATAAATCGGCAACGCAATAGATGGATGGATAGGGGATGCATTTTCAAAAGAGGTGAATGTTATAGCAGGATTTCCACAAGCCAATGATCAACGGCCATTACTCTTCTTAATTTACGTAAACGACCTACCAAATAATTTATATTCCCAAGTAAGACTCTTTGCTGATGATTGCATTATATACAGACGGGTAGAGCATGTAAATGATCGCGCAATGCTACAAAATGATATCGATCGCCTTGAGGCTGGGGTACAAATATTAATATGAGCACTAATGTTAGTAAGAGTAAGCATATAAATTTTTCAAATAAAAATAATGCACAAAAGGATATTTACACCCTCTTTAGAGAATGATTCCCATGTTGCAGTTATTGCAAATATTTAGGCGTTTACATAACTAGTGATCTTGGGCGGGGAGTCCAAGTAGATGATGTGACACGGAAGGCATTTAAAGTACTTCATTGGGTAATAAGAAATTTAAAAGGAAGTAGCGTAGCTACAAAAGAAAAAGCATAGTACTAGTACTATGTCAGCCCTATCCTAGAATACTCGTCCATAGTATGGGATCCATATAAGGTGGGGCATATTAAAGAGATAGAAAAATTTCGAAGAAAGGCAGCAAGATATGTACTCGGAAGGTACAAAAGAATAGATAGTGCTACGGAAATGTTGGATATACTGAAATGGGAGAGTTTGAAAAATAGAACAAAAACTGAGTAGGTTAGGCGCGATGCATACATATAATTGTCAAAAATGACCAAGCGTGGGAAGATTTATATAAAGAGATAGAAAAGCCAAACTCTAAGGGGAAGAATGGCCTCGGTTTAAAAATAAAATTAAGAAGGCAAAAACAATAAGAACAAATACTCTTTTTTCAAAAAAACTATTGTTGAATATAACCAGCTGCCTGGAAGTTTCTTTGGGCCCTTTTCTTCCAATTTTAGGAGTTTTAAGAATATGTGTACAGCAGCCACTACGTGATAAACTTCATTGATCAGTGATTATTATACTAAAGAATTTATTAAAATATCGTTTTGCGTAATGTGGGCGGCATGAGAATTTGTATTGGAAGAGTGAATGATATGTTAACGGTGCGTGATTTTGAACGGTATATGAAATTGAAGAGTGGGTGATTATGGATGGGTGTGCGGCGAAGGACGGAGCGTTGTATCCTATGTATGGTGTGAATTAGCCCTTAATTCTTTAAGTTTCACTGTATATAAAAGCATTTTGTCTCATATCTGTTCTTCGTGTTCATGTATGGATGTGCATTGTAAGAGTGACCGTTGACCAGACTTGACCGTTGCCGCCAGGACTATTGCCTAATTGCAACGAGAGTTATACAATTATAATAATGCACGCCTTATTTGTGAGCGGACTGATAATGGCGGCCAGGAATATAAACAATTGAAAACATCGACATGGCAGCAATGAATGACGCCAAAAGGCGAGTGAGAAATGGCGTCAGGACACTAGCCATGGTATAGGAACGTGAGAAGTCTGAAATGGCAGATATGTCTCGTGTTCATGCGATAGCGGTCCCTTGCCTCCCGAACGGACGTGAATTGTGCAAGAGAGGAAAACCATACATGTAATTGAACTTATCTGCTCGAGTCCTTATCTCTGTTTTTCTTTCATTTCCCTCCGATGTGTCACTGTCATGGGGGTATAGGGTTATTTCATATATAAGTGATATCACAAGATTTAATTTTCAGTGGTTAAATCTGGAGTTGTATTCCAGTCTCCAGAAGATCCAACTTTAAATTAAGTCGTAACTGTGAGGGGTTCCTTCGTGTCTGTTTTTCACATCCCGAGCATCTCCGTATTTTCTTAAATTCTTAATGCTTATTGGAAAGGCCCCAAATGCTCACAGTATAATCGACACGTGTTTTCTGAATAAAGACAAAGGGCATCCTCCTTGCATTGTTCCTTCGCACTATTTAGGGGTCTATGAGTTGTGCAAAAGCATAATTGCTCAAACTGGCATCGCATACACCAAATGTCAGATTTGGTGACCCTTGGTGACACCCATTTATTTTTCATGATCGTAAATCTAATTTGAAAATTTGCGAGTGCTTAGAGAATGCTTTTTCCATAGCTCGTTCCTCTGAGAAGAGAAAATACGCATTGCCAGACAAGTTTGCATTGTATAAAACAATGTGAATAAATTTGGCAGAACATATACATATAGATACGTCATAGAGGAAAGAAGAAAATACAAGAATCCAAGAAATGAAACTGAGGAAGCCCTTTACAAGAACTTGCGGAACCAAGTCATACTAGAGTGCAAGAAGGCCAAGGAAGCGTGAATAGAAAGCTGCTACGGGGAAATCAATGACAACATAAGGAAGGGACACAGTGAAACTGCTTATAAACTGGCGAAGACACAATTCGGAGGGAGAAAAACAAAATTCCACAACGTCCGAACTGCTAATTGAAAGATAATGATAGAATATGAAGACATTGGGAAGTAATGGAAGGAATACATTGAAGATCTCTATCAAGGGCCCGAACCACTTGAAGGTGATTTGCTTACAGAAGAAAGCGTGATAGAGGAAGACGAATGGGGCCCGGAGATACTGAGAAGTGAATTCGATCGAGCCGTGAAAGACCTGAAGAAGAGCAAGGCACCTGGAGTTGATAAAATAAAGGGAGAAACTATCAAAGCACTCGGGGACAATGCAAAGAATACCCTATTTTTAATTAATGAAAAATATCTGCAACAGTGGAAGACTACCTGAAGACTTCGAGAAGAGTGTAATGATTTCAATACCGAAGAAGCCTGGAACAGATAAATGCGAAGAACACAGAACATTGAGCCTGACTTCTCACGCATGGAAAATACTTACTCGGATAATCAGCCGACGAATAGAAGGAAAGGTAGTCTCGAAAAACCAATTCGGATTCAGGATAAACCGAGGAGCAAGAAAAATTGATCCATGTAAACAAGCCATTATATGTGGCATTCGTGGACTTGGAGAAGACCTTCGACAATGTCGAATGGAAAAAAATGTTCAAGGTACTAGAAACACTTGAAATGAACTACAACGACAGAAGAATAATCCATCGCCTCTACAAGAATCAGGTAACAACCATGCAAATGAATAACGGAAGGAAAAAAGAACCCAAAATAAACAAAGGAGTTCGACGAGGATGCGACCTCTCGCCAGCACTATTCAACAATTACCTAGAAAAGGCAATAAATGAAGCACAAGGATTGGGCATCAAAGGAGTCAAGGTGAATGGTGAAGAAATTAACATGCTGCGGTTCGCAGACGATATCGCAGTAGTAGCAGAGACCTGAGAGGACCTGCAAGCAAACCGGAATACTTTGGACCAAGTACTTCGGGAATATAATATGAGCTTCGACAAGAAGAAAACGAAAATCCTTGGGTGTGGAGGCGAGAAGCTTAATGCAGAGATCACAATTCAAGGAGTGAAACTAGAGCAAGTGGAATCCTCCATCTACTTATGCAGCAGTACAAGGTGTGATCAAAAAAGACAGGACTGATTTTATAACTTGTTTATTTCGACGGATACAGCTTAATCGAACTTGTCGCCCTCAAAGTACATGCCTTGGCTTACGACACACCTTTGCCAAATTTTCTTCCAGCTCTCGAACCCTGCCTGGTAAACTGCCTTAGGGATCCTCTTTAGGTCCGCCGTACAATTAGTTTTAATGTCCGCAATTGAGTCGCATCGGCGCCCTCTCAATATTGATTTTAACTTTGGAAACAAAAAAGTTTAATAGAGCCACGTCTGGAGAGTAGAGTGGCTGCGGGATCACGAAAGTTCCGGTTCTGGCGAAAAACTCCGTCGCGATCAGCGCCTTGTGAGCCGGTCTCTGTTCATCAGTCAGCACCCGCGGAACGAGTTTTAATGCAACGCGCGTCATGCCCAAAATTCAGTCAAATTGTCCAACAGGATCCAAAATTAATGTTCACTTCCTCGGCTATCTCACTAACAGTTAAACGGCTATTTGCCTGCACCAAATCGTTCACCAATTTGACATGGATCTGTCGAAGTGGAAGGCCGCTCCGTTCGCGAATCTTCATCTGTTGAGGTTCTGCCCGGTTTAAAAAGACTGTACCACTCAAAGCACTGGCTTTGACTCATAGCTTCATCACCAAAGGCTTGCTGAATCATTCCAAAGGTCTCCGTAGCACTTTTGCCAAGTTTTAAACAAAATTTCACGCACACACGCTGTTCCTCTAGATCCTTCATTGCTGCCGTTGCACTCAGCGAATAACAGGTTAAGACACGTACCGCTGCTGCTGCGTAACAACTCGACGTAAAAAAATGCAACACCTCTCGTTTTAGTCGTCATATGTGTCGCTAGATGGCGCACTGTGTCTCGTTTCGATCCGTTGAACGGTTTGCGGAGCATAAAATCAGTCCGGTCTTTTTTTGATCACACCCTGTATAACTTGGGATGGAAGAATCTTTCCTGGCATCAAGCGAAGAATAGCTCAAGCATAGGCCTTCATTGAGAAGAGGCAACTACTACGTTCGAAGAACAGAATCAGCAACAGCATGAGGAAGCAGTTCATCAAAACATTCGTGTGGAGCATGGAACTCAACGGATCGGAGATGTGGAATATTGGAAAAGTTGACCAACGAAGAATAGAAGCATTTGAATCATGGTGATGGAGGAGAATGCTGAAGATTAAATGGAGTGACTAAGTGAGGAACGATGAAGTATATAGAAGAGTGAAGAGGATATGACAAAACGGAGGAAGAGGATAGGTTCCACTTCGGGAGATGCCGCGATAGTAAAATTTAACGGAGTCATCCGCTAGATGTGTATTACACTGCAACAATATCAGAGTGCAAAATCGTTCGCCTTGACCAGGATTCGAACCCGGATCCCTCGATGTTCGACCGAGTTCTCTAGCCAGTTATGCTATAAAGGCGTCCTTTTAAACTCCAAAATATTGGGGGATTTAAAGAAACAAGATGTTGATACGAAATACTGTTCATACAATGTCACAGGCATTCGTAGTCGTGGGCAATGCACCATAGTCCACGAGATTAAATCCAACTTGCTTTTTGATATTTTAGTGCCCTGCAAGCCACCGATATGATGCGAGGAAAGGGGTGGATACACACCGGACTCATTTTGACCTGCATATGACACTTGCGAGGTCAGATAAATTTATTCTGATCCCTTATCGTTCGTTGAAAAATTGGCATCTTAAATCTATCTGTTCTACACCTAATGTCTCCAATTTTAGTGGCGTGATCTCTCCTACCGTAATACGATTGGGGTTAATAATAAAGTTTCAACATCATTCCTTTTCTGTAATGAGATCACCAATCGAGAGGAATGTAGAATTCAATTGGGACGTATTTGCTTCTGTCATAGATTTTGGAAAGGCGTTTGATAGTGTGAATTGGGTTTACTAATGACTATATTGCAGGATACAGGAATATATTTGTAATACGAGGCTAATCCGCTAATCCTTTAGCTGTCTCAGACTGCTCAGGTGGGAGTGAGAGACGGAGAGCCCGGATGGGCTGTGTTAGGAAGAGGAGTGAGTAAGGCAGGGTTGTCCCTCATCACCGGTACTGTTCAACGTACTCGTAGTAGTAGTAGTAGTTTTGGGGGAGGCGACCGACAACTAAGGTCATTTGCGCCATAGGGGATGGACAGGAAAGGATGAAGGGTGGAGAGAAACCCAGCGTCGGCATTAGCCTACTCTTTACGAAAGGCGCCAAGGGGTTCGCGGTTTAACATCCCATCCGACGGACGTCGTACTCACTCAAAGTGCCCTCCACAAAGCACCTCAAGTAGGGATCGAGATTCAACTGATAACTATTCAACATCGCCGGGATTTGAACTCGCGCCCTCTGGTTGGGAAGCCATTACGTTAGCCCCCGCACCATCTCACCATAATGCCGAAGTCGGGTTTTTCTTCTCCCTTCGTCCATCCCTATCCATCCCCAAGGGCGCAAATGACCTCAGTTGTCAGTCACATCGCCTAAACCTACTGCTACTAGATTAATTTATGTTGACGCAATGTCAATATCAAATTATATTCCAGCTTATAAGATGAAAGCACATATAAGGACTTAACTGTTTGCCATTAGCAAGAAGATGATTCAACATAATAAATATTATTGGCAGGGGCATCATTAACCAAATGTACCCAATCGGGAGTATGAACAACTTACGACATGAACAGATAAAAGTAAAGCAATAATTAACATTCTGGTTACAAAATGTATCTTTAGAGAGCTAATATCATGATTAAATCATAACCCTTATTAACGCACATTAAAAACAGCTCTTGATTCGAATGACAATATTCTATCGCACTGAATCCATGCAACTACGGCAGCCCTCATTGAAAATCCAGCTGATAACAATATGAATTAAATTGTTCAATGCCCCCTACATGCTAACGTGACTACTGCAGGTGAGTTGTGAGTGCATGGAATCAGTCTACAGTGGATGGCCAATGTCCATCGATTTGTTTGTTTCAGTGATTTTCATCAAGTTACTTGCGAGATGACCAAGGCGGCCTTGGCTGTGTTAAAGATGTTCCTGCCACCTCTCCAGCCAAGGCTAAACTAAGTTGGATTTCATGGCGGGATCGACCTTATTTCAAATGTGATTAACTATTTAATTCTCAAAAGTTCTTCACAGGATTTAAATATGTATCAGATAGTTTAACTCATTGTCATTGAAACTGTTTAAATTACTAAAGAGTCATTTAGAATTCTATCTACGCCTTAAGTTGCAGCTAGTACCTTCAAGGTACACAGTCAATACACTCTAGAGTTTAGTGCTGACAAACACTATTCTCCTTAATTAGAGAACAGAGCAACATTGAATGAACCTACGGCAATAGTTAACCAAACTAAAACATTTTTGTGATATGATTGTCGAATTAATCGCAAATAAAAGTATTTAATTTCACAAATAAAAAAATCTCAGGCGGTTTTTTCATTCATGAATTTTATGGTGTTTAAATCTTGGATCTAGTACGGATAAATAACATTAGTTCATTAACTGTTTCAGTATAAATCTAGGTACTGGCTGAGTATTGAGGACGAATTAAATACTGAATAACCCTTAACGCATCTAGGTTCTCAGCACCCTAAATATCTACCTATACCAAATAATACTTATTTGCATCGATAGTCTCTGCGCGCTGAAAGTTTAAAAAAAAACTTTTTGTTTGGATTTCTTTAAAGAGTATAACTGCAGAAATTTTCACGCATTTACATTCCTGGTGTTTGGAAAACATATTGCTCTTCAAATGAAAAGAAACTACTGAAGCAGATATTCTGTTGCCGCTTATCCAGAGGAAATCCAAGCAACCAATAACTTTGCTTAAGCTGGCTGGCTCGTTGTGCAGGAATCGCTTCTCCCGCATGGCTACTCGTGTGTACCTCATCAGCTGACGATAACTGCGTTTTCTTGATTTAACATGACGCATGGAAAAAGTCAAGGAACATTATTTGAAGAAAAAGTTACAGTTGTAACGTGTTGCTGGTAGCGCTTATGTAGCGATATGATCGTTAAATTTTGACAACACAAATGTAAGTTAATATTGGGCCCTTAGGTATAATTTTTGTCTAATTCTATCATTTTAAGATGTTGAGAACGTAAGTTTTTCAATGAAAAATTTTGTTCAGCCTTTTTAATCAAATGATTCAGATTAATTCATGACATTATACAGATGTCACTAGAGAGCACTGGTTTTGCATAGCACTCGTATAATTCCTATCTGCAGTATATGAAAAGCGTCTGCTGCTCAAAAGGAAAACAATAGTGATGTATCGCTGATGCATGTCCTTGTAAATCAATCTAGTGAGAAGAATGAAGAGCTGTTGTGTTTTAAAAAAATTGTATTAATCCATGAAACTCCCCTCAAATATGGCCAATTGGAGGGGAATAATTTCGCTCAGATTCAACCAAGATCAAGGTATGAAATATTTGAATCCGTAAATAAATTGTAAAATTTTTAAAGACATGACTAACTGGAGAATTCAAGTTGTCTTTGTCATCATATTTAGTGATAGCTGTTTTAATTTTTGTTGTCCGTACGGCATTGTATTCGAAGTTGCTTATAACCATAACGATGGTGTACACGTGCTTAGTATTTGTTCCATACGAACTCCTTTGTTTTAGGATGCTTTACATGTTGCATGGAGAATGGACTACGTATTTACAACGTAGAGCCCCTCGTCGAAAAAGCACACTATGGTACGTGGTAATCTATTCTTTAAATGTCAAATAAAAGTGATAAATTTTAAATTTATATGTTTCTTAATCGCTTGGGGTGGACTTCAAGTTTCAGAGACAGTTATATTTTTACGAAAGATTGTGTTTTATTTTCCCGTAGATGCTGAATTAGTGGGAAGTGTGGTCCATGGTGAAATGTTGTTTCGCACCAATTTAATAGCAATTGTTGCTGGAGGAACGCGGCCAAAGTTTGCGGAGAACACTGTGTTAGTTTATGATGCCATCTCCAAAAAGTTTGTGATGGAGTTGACATTTACCTCTCCAGTTTTGGCAGTGCGACTTAGAAGAGATAAGTATGTACTGAAGCATGATGAAAACTTATATTGTTGTGACAGTATTCCTATTTCATTCAACAATTTGTATGGATTCATTTTGTAACGTTAATGCTATTTGATTATTTCAGGATGGTAGTGGCCCTTATCAATCAGATACATGTATTTTCTTTTCCGACGCCCACTCAGAAGTTATTCACATTGGAAACACGTCAGAACCATCAGGGTCTGTGTGAAGTTAGCCCTTTAACTTCTTGTGAGAAGCAACTCCTCATTTTTCCTGGGCACAAAATTGGAAGTGTTCAACTCGTTGTGAGTAATTTTTGTATACCTGCCATATTAATATTAGAAATTTTGTAATGATCGGTTTCCTAAATGTGAAAATGCACCATTTAGGAAGTATCAAATCACTTCCGTCATAAATTCCAGAGGAATAATTTTCACGTAAATTGTAATATTCCTAGAAATTAGAATTTTCTGTTGAGATATCAGACTTATTTCCCCCAATGAATTCCATTTATACACTATAAAATTTATGTGCGCAGAATTGGTTGAATTGACATGGACTTGGCCCTTAATTGTTTTTATACTACCTGGGCTATTTATTATTAGAATTTTGAGTTTTGTAAAATTTATCTTTTGATTGCTTTTATGAAAGATTGTGTAAATCTTCCTCAGTGTTGGATCTGTCATTTCTTTTAATGATAGAAGGCGCTTGAAGATTACAAAATCATTGCCATTCTTCCCATTCAAATGTCTATAATTTCTTCTTATCTATCCCAGTTTTAATAATAATGATAATAATACATTTTATTTGTCCAGCGATCTAGTAGCTACAAATGTTACACTTGATATAAGACATGTCAGGGGAAAGCGACAAAATACATTTGTGGATGCAAGACATATCAGGCATTATCAAGAAATTCAGCAATTGAATAAAACATTTTTAATTTTAAGAACCTAAGTAGATTGACTTAAAATGCAGCCACACTTTTATGGGCCTTAATCTCAGCTGGGGGTTTATCATAAGGTTGAAGGCCCATAATTTAATGGCCACCCTTTTTGCCTGTAAATTATTGAGTTATTGCTGGCTTAATGTTTACTATTTTTTAAACTATATTTGTTAATGATATATTTTCCATATTAATGCTTCCTGTGGTAATCAGTTTCTGAAATATAACAATTTTTTATCATTTGTATTCCTCCTCACATTCTTGAGGCTGGCCAGTCAAGATGTCCACTGTAGTATACAGATGTGAGTTCGGTATAGTTTAAAAGTTCTTTGAATGTTCATAATTATTTTGTCATGACTATATTTCATGTGAAGTAAACAAATTAAATGCTACTTTTACACTCCATCTTTATAATGTAGATATTTCGTAGTCATAACAAATAAAACCACCAGTTTTGTAATGGTGCTAATTTGCAAAACTTAACAGGATCTTAGTAGCACAGAGGCTGGAATGTCAAGTGCTCCAGTGACTATTAATGCTCACCAAGGAGAGCTAGCATGCTTGGCAGTTAATCAACAGGGGACCATGGTTGCCACTGCATCAAACAAGGGTACTCTTATCCGAGTTTGGGATACCACCAAGAGAATTCTTTTAATTGAGCTTCGGAGAGGGTCTGATGCTGCTACTCTTTATTGGTATGAGTCTTAATGAGTGAGACTGCTTTGAGCAACCTTTGATAAAATTTATTAATTATGTTTTTTGCAATTACAGCCTAAATTTCAGCAGGGATTCGGAGTTCTTGTGTTGCTCTAGTGACAAGGGCACAGTGCATATATTTGCATTGAAGGATCCACACTTGAACAGGCGATCCACGTTAGTATTTTGAATTTTCTTCTGTGACACAGTTTCTCAAATTGTGAATGAATTTGAAGCCAGAGTACTTTAGTAATTATTTTTGTTTCTTAGGTTTTCCAAAATGGGTTTTCTTGGCAACTATGTTGAATCACAGTGGGCACTAGCTAATTTTACTCTGCCTCCTGAATGTGCTTGTATCTGTGCATTTGGATCCAGAAATTCAGTAATTGGTAAGCCCTTGTTGACCTATTCGGGTAGCATAATGAAATGCATAGTTTATTATCAGTAATTGATTTTAGAATATTCAGTGGTTTGTTTCTTTCTTTTCAGCCATATGTCTGGATGGTACGTTCCATAAATATGTTTTTAATGCTGATGGTAACTGTAATAGAGAGGCTTTTGATGTTTTTTTAGATGTTTGTGATGATGATGACTACTGATACAGTGTATCTTAAAGAATTATAATGTATTCGTGAAAAGCAGAGGGAATTCATCCACAAGAAAAGGAAACTGCCTCTTCCAGTGCAACTTTTTTCTTTTTGTATGTTTTGGTGCTTCATGTTTTTGTGATGAGAAGAACAATTTTTCACAAACTTTTATACTGTAAATATATTACTCACTTTTTTATCATAAAAGATGTTATAGTTATTGATATCTTTTACTCTCAAAATAATGGGCAAAAGGTAAATACCCACTCCTCATAGCCATTTGGCTACTCAAAACTGATTTTATATGACTTAAGGAGCATTTTCTTTGCATTTTACATTTATTTAGGAATGCAACATGATTTACTTCACATCATGGTGAGAATTCTTAAGATTTTTTTTTGGGAATTCAAAATGCATATCTAATGGTGAAATGTGAGAATCTAATATTCTTGCGCAAATATTAATTTTTGTGAAACCTTTCAACATTCCATTTCTTATGATGTTTTAGTTTTATACATTATGATACCTGTTGTAGGTTTATACAAATTAGATTTTTGTTAAGCGCTACTTCTGCTGAGGTTTCTGGAGAAATTTTAGCAATTGTGCAATTAAGCTACCATTGCATCCATTTCGTAAACATTCATTCTTCCTGAACAACTTCCTTTAAAACTTAGGAATCCTCCTGTTTTAATTGTCTCCTATTAAGTCCTTAAAAATTCAGAATAAAACACCATAAAATACAGCAAAAGTGATTATCTTGGCTGGCTGAAGCACTTGCCCAATACTGAGCCATTAATATTTAAATATCTGAGGAAAGTGGTTCTTCATAATCTAAATCAACTCAATTCCTTTGAGAAATAGTGAAATTGTTGACATGACTCGCACTTCATATCTTACTGGTATCATAATCAGTCATAATGATAATAATAGTTACAGTAATAAATTTGGGTAAGAAAATTGACCACCCATTTGAGCATGATTTTCCCATTTTGTGATGCCTTCCTAATGTGTAGTCATTCTTAGTTTCAAGACTTCAATCACTCACAACCAATCTATTTCTGGTGCCGAAGTCCTATTGTAGCCTGGAGTGCCACCATTAATAAATACATCTCTACAGAGAGTTGGTTTGAAGTAGACTAGAGGACATGTGGGAAGACCTTGCCCATCATGACCCAAGGTAGCCAAATCATTTGAAATTCATGGGTAGGAAGTGGCGCATGTGGCCTGATGTTTTCATATTTTGCAGCATATTTAACAGCAATTCACTAATCAAATTTTAACGACTTCTGTGTGCCAGAAAATTGCCTCACTAAGGTCAGCTCTTCCATTTAAACACTTATACTCTAACAGATACATGGAATATTTAGAAGGGAATTGATAGAGATTGATTGTGCCATGAAAAATAAAACATCTTGAATAATGTCAAACAAAACTTAATACTTTCTTAAAAGATATGCTTCTATTGAGCAATATTTCTAATACAGCTGGAAAATAAAGGTATGTACGGAGGCTGAGAAGAAGCTATTCAGAAACTAGGTTTATGCCCATGAAGAACCCAATCTTCTTTCAGATGTCATATCAGTTATAAGGGGGGTTCGAGATGGTGCAGTGGCTATCGTACTGACTTCCCACCTAGATGGCCCACATTTAAATCCTTGTAAATATTTTTCAGTGGTATCTCGATCCCATCTGATCTCGGTGCTTTGTGGAGGGCACTTTGAGTGAGTACGCCATCTGTCAGATGGAACATTAAGCTGAGGACCCCTTGGTGCCTTTTGTTAAGAGTAGGCTAATGCCAGGTTTCTCTCAACCCTTTATTCTTTCTTGCCCTTCCCTAATGGTACAAATGACCTTAGCTATTCAGTCGCCTCCCCTAAATAGTACTACTACTATCAGTTATGATCACTACAGCCATCTTGAATCTCCACCAACTTCCCAGGATGTTGAACATTTTCAAATAGCGCAGACAGTAAAGCTGACACTCCAGGTCATAGCTTTCTTCTTTCAAGATTATTGTAAATTTCATCTAGCCCCACAAGTTGAGAAAATGTTGATGGTGTTATGAAAAGAGTTGATTTTGAAATGAGCATGGTCAATAAAAAGAGACGTTTCAGGCATGATATGATGGAATATCATGGTTAAAAATGAAAATTGCCAATTTTTAATTAATTAATGAGCATGGTCAAGAAGCCAATAAATCGGATTAACATGTGATAAAGCATTAGTTAACCAGAAAACCAATTGATTGCATTCACTGTCGAAGCTATTATAGAATCAATGTGTTAAGTTCATAAAATTAATAACAAGCAAGCCAAATTATGGGATTCTGAAGAAGTAAAAAAAACTAGTTTTTTGGTCAGTTTTGATGGTGGAGGGTAGAGTTTACCCAGTACGAAACCCAACAGCATGTGAATTTCACACTTAAGGGTAGAAGGACCAGTTCTGTAGTTTCTCAGGAAGTCCTGGGTACCAAAAAATCACATGGCTCAGGTAAAGCTGCGAGTGGCATCTCCATAAATTGAACTTGGGCCTATTGGTCAGAAGCCCATCCCACTTGACTACCACGTCCCAAAATCAAAGTTGGAAGAGAATAGCTCATGTGGAAAAATGCACATATTTGGACAGACTTTTGGAGGAAATTGGGTGTTTTAGTGGAAGAAGAAAAATTGTGTAGGTGGAAGAAATCGTTGTATAGAGAAGGGGGAACACAAATCAAGGACAAAAGGGAAATAAAATAGTAAAGATTTAAATATAGATAGTAGCATTATATTACTCTGAAACCTGGTCTCTGGGGAAGGAAGATGAGGAATGATTGAAGAGGCTTTTAAGAATTTGGCATGGTGAAGGATGGACAATGTAAATAAAATACAATAGCAATTGATGAAGTCTTAAAAATGGTAGGAGATCACCATAAAGAGAGCATAAAAAGTGTGTGGAATAGATGCTGAATGTAGATTGTAGTAATATTAAGGAGATTACTGGGCTTGTGGGAGAGGGAGGAAGGGAATAGGATTTTTTGGAAATCATGATCGCAGGTGGAAAGTATGAAGAGCTGTATGATAAGAATAATCTTGGACAAACAAGAGGAAATACCTGTGATGTTTACATATCATCATTATATATATATAATCATTTGTCCTGACCCTCAAAACTATCTTTTGTAGGTAGACTGTGTATGATGATAAAATGAATGGATACTTCTATAGCCAAAGGAAGAAACGAAGAATTTCTTGGAAGGAAATCATTAAACAAACCATAAATATAATGCCATAACCATCGCATCCTCTCGGAAAATCATAGAATTTTATGAATAAGACATCTGTAAATGAGAAAATATGAGTCCTTCATTTTTGCATTTAAATACTCTTGCTTTTGATAAAATAAAGACAATATAGGGGATACAATTTGAGGAGAAGCATAAAATATCTCATATTTTTACGTAGATGACATGTATTAATTTACTCACACTGTAAAGAAGCTTTATGTTGTTGCCATGCCCCCTTGAAATATGGTGAGGATATCAAGTTCAAATGGGCAAATATACTCTTGCATATTTGTGCATTTGAACAAACATTGTACCATATGACCTTGTACATATTATTATTATTACTTTTTACAGGTATTTGCCCAGAGATCACAATACAAAAATACCATGTGGGTGGTGTATGTACATGATGTAAGGCACGTCAATGGTACAAGAGGAGGAGGACCATATGAAAAAGGTCAATAATATACAGGACAGGACAGTCTTGATAGCCAGGTTACTCCAACAAGAACTTAGAGCATATCACAATGCATATGCTTCCTTCTAATATAAAAGTATTCATTTAAGAAATTTGGTATTTAAGGAAGTGGTAAATGAAAAAGTATATGCAAAAGCCAGTCATCCCTGCATAGTTTCATCTACTCCGTCAATTAATTCATCGCAGCATATATAAATGTTACCACACACATTAACTGCTGGTTTGTCAGTTGAAAAGTTGCCTGGTAAAAACTCCATAATCTTATCGGCCAAATGTGCTTTGGGAAATGATTTGCCTTCTATATATGCAGCCTGATGTCATACCCTTTCAAAATTTATCACTTGTATGATATTTGATGAACAATTACAAGTTTTAGGTTTTTTGGATTAGGTTTAGACTTCCAACAATTAATATAGAGGAACAAAGGATAGAATTTTTAAAATAGAACAATATAATCATTCAAGCTACAAAGACAAAAAACATACGATCGACTGCCAAATGTTAAACTGGAAATGAAGGAGGACCAAAAACAGCATCTGTGATACAGTGCACATCATGGAGATGGGCCACATGATCAACAACTATAAGCAAACATGAGAATGCCATGCAACTAGGACTCTAGGGAGGTTAGCAGTCGAGGAGCATTTTGAAAGGGGTCACAAGATGGACATCACAGAACAAGTATACTCACCTTGAAAATTGCAAAACACAACAACTTGGAGAGGGAAAAGATATTAAAAAGTAAATCACTTCAATGAAAACCAATGGCAGATGGTCAGTGACAACTGGGGCCCTTTTCCCATGGCTGTACATCAGTTTACAAGAGTAATATCCATGTATGGAGTTCCTTGATGTTAATATATTTTGCAGATTAATTGGCTACAATGCATGGCATGAGAATTTAAAGAATTTATATTGAGTGGGTCATTCAAAAAGTCATTGGGAAAGAATAGAAACACATTAGTGTAGTAGATTTTCTAATTTTCAACAATCTCCTTTTAGCTTGATACATTTTTCCCAGGGTTTCTCCAACTTTTTTCAACCATCCAAGAAATGGGATTTCGGAAGGTCCCCCCCCAAATAGGCATCTGTATTGGCCATCACAGAGCCATTTTTTTTTCAAGTTTGGATTTTAGGGGCCGAATATGGTGGATGTTCCAATAATTTGAACTCTTAATTCCATAATTTTTGGGATCAAAACATCGCAGGTGTGCACCTAGGCATTGTCTCGATTGAAAAGAATTCCCTTTTTTGCCAATCGAGGATGTTTTTTTTATTTCTTCTCTCAACCAGAGCAATAATGATGTGTAATACTACTCTCCATTCATCATTTTTCCTTTTAGCAAGTAATTGATGTAGATGATTCCGCATGCATACCAAAAAGCTGTGGCCATTACCATTGCGGCCAAATTTACTGTCTTTGCCTTCCTAAAAGCTGGATAATCTTTAGAAACCCACTGTTTCCACTGGTGCTTTGATCTGGAGTGTAGTAGTGTATCCATGTTTGATCCACAGTTATTTATCAATGCAAAAACTTCAGAATTGCAACAGAAAAGTATCAAACCAACTTCCAAATTGACCACATGATTATGTTTATACTCCACTGAGAGCTAACCCATCTTAACGAGATTTTTTCCACACCCAATTTTTCTTGCAAAATTGAAAACACTGTACCCTGTGATATGCCTATAGCCTCTACTATTTCACAAACTTTGACTTGTTCATCACTCAAAACCATATCATGGATTTTGTTACTCATTTCAGAGGAATTCACTTCCACTGGAAGTCCTGAACAATGCTTATCATTTGTGGATGTACAGCCACATTTAAACTCATTAACCCAATTGTAAACAGTCGCAAACACAGGAGTTGTGCCGTGAACTTCTTCCAGCTGGGCTTTGATCTTTTTTTTAAATTTACAACTAAGCAACTCCAGAGCACATGACTCCTTTCTCCACCACAAAATAATCATCATTCAAGTGTAAATATGCAACACTTAGTTATCTTAGTTATCATCATTTGACCTCAAAAGTTTTAATAAACATTTGTATCCCAGAAAGTTTGCTGTGTAGAATGTCTCTGGCCAGATAACACCTACATTTTGCAAGAAAGTAGTACTTGACCTTGAAAGAAAATGAAAATGCCATATTTTACAGCTAGTAAAACAACCACCATAATTCAGATCACAATGCTTAGATTTTTCATTCATATTAACAGTAATTTCCATTGTCCAGGGTAATTATTCCCTTTCGTCCCATATAATCTTCAGTCTGCATCACAAATATTGGGAAAGAATGAGTTAATCATACAAATTAACTCATAGTTTCCCGCAGCATCAATGACTTGAATAATTCTGATGGAAGATAAAAGGAAAATGATGGCACTACAACACCAATTAATTATCAAATTGTACATTTATTTTTCCACATTAAATTACACCGCAGTTTTTACCGTGTAATACATAAAAAACAAACAAGAAATTACAGAGTGCTATAAACACCAGCTGATATTTCAAGAGCTTGAACCAAAAATACATAGCACATAACTCAGCCAAGGTTTGAATTTACAAAAAATTATCACATTTTAATCACAGCTTAAGAAACAGTCTTTATAAAAAATAAATTTACAACTCACATAAACAAGTTCAAATGAACATCTTCACCCAAGTTGAAAATAAATACACATATTGACATGTGTCAATTTACAAAAGAGGCAAATTTGTACTTATTGCAGAAGCGTGCAGAGAGATCACAGAATTGCCAATAGAGACCAGTCCACCACAAAGTACAGCTTTGTATCCCATAAAATAGAGTCTATGATTTATACATCTAACTTGAACTATACCAGTAAAATTAAAGTTCATCCCGTGTATTACGATGGTGATAGCCACCAAGCCAATCTTTGTGTACCAGTAGAGCTACATTTTTAGCACCAATAACACTCATTTCCATGGCACTGGCAGCCCACTCAATTGCATTAATGTGATAAAGATTCTCATGCAAAACAAAGCTACCTAATTTCTGGTTGGATTCATAGTGAGGATATGCAAGCCAGTCTACCACTTTCACCTCATCTAATTTTGAGAAAAGATCACCGAGATCATCTTTTCTAAGAGGCTTCTGTGAAAATACTTTCCAGATCTTTTGGTCTTCAGACCTTGCTAAAGATCGAACATCATATATACGACCAATAGAATTGATTTTCAAGTTACCTTTGATGCTTAGTATCTCTGCATTTTCTTTCTCTATTCCAAAATATGTATTATTAATTTCACCTTTTACTATAGTACAAACGGTTCGATGGTATTTACCTTCAGGGATTGCAAGAGAGGATGGAAAATTTTTAAAATGGATACTACTGGTATCACTAGTTAAAGGGGAAGCTATGATAACAACGTCATAGATGTTATATAGTGAACCATTTATGCCTACATTAGCTGCTCCAAAATTTGGTACCCCATTACTACTAGACACAAAGCTGAGATTAAATTTACCAGAATCTTGAAGGAGAATAATTTCATTCACCTTTGCTTTAATCAAATTAGCTCCTGAATACTTCAGGAGCATTTCAGGGACCTGCTTGTTTCCACCAGCTATGGACCACAAATGACCATCACCAGCAGCTGAAGATACAGATCCTAATGAAAGTATAAGAAATTTTAGGATTATCAGTTTTATGCTATGCAAAAGAATAATTAATCATTAAATGAAATTAACTAATGACCTTGATGAAGTCAACTACTCCCAGATTGCAAACTCCCCAAAGTATGTTTTCTTCCTAACAAAAACCTCATACTCTTATGTTTAAGTAGGAATGCAGGTCTCAAATTTTTAATGGATATTTGAGCATGATGTACATATGATAAAGATCCATGATTGAATCCCAAGTTAAAGTTCATACAGCACTAAACACCATATTAATGTCATTAGTAACCTTTACTTTACTTAGTGCACCTTCTCTTTCTAAATACTTTTTTTACCTGTGTAACTATCAAATAAGATGCTACCTAACCAGAGATTAGAGCCTTAAATATACCCAAATATTCACCAAATATGGATAAAACAGAAATCCACATATAAGCTAGATAATCGCATTGAACCTACATAATGCCTATTATTAATTCAAGATTAAAATAAATTATCTTACCAACAAATTTATGAGCAGCTGTTGTTTGACCATAATTGACAATTAGTCCAGCCATTACAATTTCATCAACTGTGCGATTAGATACACCCAATTCAGTAAATCCTTCCCTGGATGAAATTTTTACATCATTGACAAAATCAGGATTCATCGCCCTTAGCATTTCTTCCACTGATAAGAATACCTTTCCTCTGTCTTGAAGTTGATAAATTCTGTAAATGAAACCATGTTTTTTTAAATGTCTGTTCATGTAATTACATTAGTAGCAAGGTTCCCAAAATCACTCAAATTTCCTCAACTTGATTTTATGACGATTCAAAAGATATTTGTATTCAAATACTACCATAACATTTTTTCACTGCATATTTCTTGAATTCCAAAAGTGAATTCTAATTTTTTGTTTCTATTCAAGAATAACTCATTACTCACAAAACAACAAATACATATATTTCAAATGTTGTTTGTTGTCTTCCATACCTTGGCATCATCTCTGTTGAAATTGAGTAGAGATACATCATTGGCATGTAAAATAGATGCTTTTTTTTTAGCAATAATTTATGTAAATTATAAAAAAGAAAATTCTAAATACTGATCCCTTTGGTACTCACAATGTCATTTCCACTGCATTGGGTAAATTTCATTTGTAATATGTTTTCAGGTTCCTTTGGCTAAATAACATGATTAACTGTCATACCTCTAATTCAGTAGTTATCTAAGCTTCTTTATAAAACTGTGATATGATGCCACATCAAAGGCTTCACTGGGCTATTTATATATATATATATATAATATATATATATATATATATATATATATATATATATATATATATATATATATATATATATATATATATATATATATATATATATATATATATATATATATATATATATATATATATATATATATATATATATATATATATATATATATATATATATATATATATAGAACACAACCAGGAGGTATTTGCCTGTTTCGTAGATTTCGAAAAAGCGTTTGATAGAGTGAATTGGGAAAAACTAATGAGTATTCTGCAGAAAATAGGAATAGATTGGAGGGAAAGGAGGCTAATCCGCAACCTGTACATGTCTCAGACTGCTCAGGTGCGGGTGGGAAACGGGGAGTCAGGATGGGCAGTGTTAGGAAGGGGTGTAAGGCAGGGTTGCCCATTATCACCGTTGCTGTTCAAACTGTATGCAGAGGAAATGATCAAAGAGGCATGGGAAGAACTAGAGGTAGGAATGAAAGTGGGCGGGGAATTCGTAAAATCAGTTAGGTTTGCTGATGACCAAGCTTTAGTTTGTCAGTCAGCCAAGGGGCTGCAAGCATTGCTGAGTGAATTGGAAATTCAGTGCGACAGGTATGGGATGAGAATCAATATTAATAAAACAAAGGTTATGCGATTTTCTAGAAAGAAAAAGGGCAAGCTTAACATTAAAATTGGAGGGCAAAAACTAGAGCAGGTAGAACAGTTTACGTATCTCGGTAGTGTTTTGGACCAACACGGTCAAAGTAGTAGGGACGTAAGGAGAAGAATTGCGCTAGGCAAAGAGGCTTTCACGAGGAGGAGGGAGTTGATGACGGGGACTTTGAGTAAGGATGTTAAGAAAAGACTCGTAAAAACTTTGATATGGAGCGTAGCTATGTACGGCGCGGAAACGTGGTCATTGAAGCAGGAGGATAGACTTAGACTGGAGGCTTTTGAAATGTGGGTGTGGAGAAGAATGGAGAAGGTGAAATGGACAGAGAAGAAAACAAATGAGGAAGTACTTTGTATGGTGGACGAAGAGAGGGGTTTGTTGGGAGCAATCCTATGGAGGCAGGAAAAGTGGATGAAGGGGGTGTTGACCGGCAGTGGGATGTTGAAGACTGTGATAGAGGGTAGAATGTTGGGCAAAAGAGGAAAGGGAAGGAACAGGATAGGGATGTTGGACGGGATGAAGGGCGGAAGAAAGTACTCAGAGATGAAGAGGGACCTGGTGTAGAGTAGAATTTAGGGTTGTGTTTTGTTAGTAGTCACAAAATATTTGTTTGGTAGTTGTGTCCATCGAAAAACCTACCTTAACCGGTAGATTACCTTAAAAAAAAAAATATATATATATATATAATTTAATATATATATAATTTAATATATATATATAATATTATATATATATATATATATATATATATATATATATATATATATATATATATATATATATATATATATATATATATATATATATATATATATATATATACATTCAAACACGAAATCCCGCCAAACGGCGAATAAATACTCATATATACAGAAACAGATATAAGGAAAAGGGATAGGAACACATATAAAGGACGAACACAATAAAGGTGGGGAAGGCGGAATCGAACGGATCACAAGAGTAAAAATATTTCCTCAACCGGGACTCGAACACCGGATCTTTCCACTTGCCGGGCGGATGCTCTTAACCACTTGAGCTATCGAGGATAGTCAATTTACCCTGAGATCCGTGGGTCTAATATGTCGCCAAGCGCCCCGATTCTTTCAGCCAAGAGATGGCGTCAGGGCGCTTGGCGACATATTAGACCCACGGATCTCAGGGTAAATTGACTATCCTCGATAGCTCAAGTGGTTAAGAGCATCCGCCCGGCAAGTGGAAAGATCCGGTGTTCGAGTCCCGGTTGAGGAAATATTTTTACTCTTGTGATCCGTTCGATTCCGCCTTCCCCACCTTTATTGTGTTCGTCCTTTATATGTGTTCCTATCCCTTTTCCTTATATCTGTTTCTGTATATATGAGTATTTATTCGCCGTTTGGCGGGATTTCGTGTTTGAATGTGTATTTGGCCAATGTGGCTCATCTCTTTCTTCTGGCTATGCGTGCCACGAAACGCACTGTTCCTTTCCTGTATGATGTTGTATGAATTCTAACCCACTGTCCTTTCCTTTCCTTGTGTATTGTCTATTTCTCCTTTGGTGGGTGAAACAGCCCCCTGACGCCATCTCTTGGCTGAAAGAATCGGGGCGCTTGGCGACATATTAGACCCACGGATCTCAGGGTAAATTGACTATCCTCGATAGCTCAAGTGGTTAAGAGCATCCGCCCGGCAAGTGGAAAGATCCGGTGTTCGAGTCCCGGTTGAGGAAATATTTTTACTCTTGTGATCCGTTCGATTCCGCCTTCCCCACCTTTATTGTGTTCGTCCTTTATATGTGTTCCTATCCCTTTTCCTTATATCTGTTTCTGTATATATGAGTATATATATATATATATATATATATATATATACAAATATATAAAAAACACAGATGTAGATTTTTAGAATATAGAGACACAAAGAAAGGACACTCACAATTTGTTATTTTACGTTTCGACAGCACGGCTGTCGTCTTCAGAATCTGAAGGTTCTTCAGATTTGGCTGTCGTCTTCAGGTTCTGAAGACGACAGCCGTGCTGTCGAAACGTAAAATAACAAATTGTGAGTGTCCTTTCTTTGTGTCTCTATATTCTAAAAATCTACATCTGTGTTTTTTATATATTTGTGTGTCGCCGAAGAGCGTTCCATTTCGAAGATATTTTATATATATATATATATATATATATATATATATATATATATATATATATATATATAAAATATCATTACTATACATTCTTTACTTTCCAAGACTTCAGGGATCACATAGCATATACTGTCACTGCGTGTATGCTTTACCAGACCTGAATTGATTTGGGGTAACTCTAATATTTAACACAAAATAGGATAGTGGTTCATTCGACATTATCATTTCTATTATTTTGGATATGATGGGCACTAGAACAACTCATCCCATTTTCAAAAATCTTTTTGAGATATTTTCAAAATTTGTTGACATTTACCTAAAAGACACCCATTTGTAATGCATGCCAAAGGCACTGCTTTTATATTAACTATTTGCTCCATGATACTATGAATAAACCAAAAGTTATCTTTACTGGATGAACATTTGAAAGCTGGAAAAACTTCCCGTTTGTTTTGTTTACCTTGGTGTCTAAACATCCCTACACTTAGTATGCATCCTGTTGTGATATTGTTCAGACTATGGTTCTTCTACTTTGCTTGCTGCGAACTGTTAAAATATGTACTGCAATAGAAAATCCCACGAGTTGTAAGCGAGGGCTGTCCAGCAAGTAACTTACATTTTGAAATATCATATGAACCTTGTGACAAGACAAAGTTATATTTCTACACTTGAAAGGCACATTCTTAAACCTTTTTCTACATAGTTGCGATTCAAATTGAGGAATTTATCATAACCATACGCAATACACAATATTTTCAATTCCATCTCCATAGAAATCTGCTAACTTACATTTTAACCACTTGTTTACACCTGTCAAAGCACTGTGTTAAAAGCCACATCCAGAAGGGGATATATTATTGTAAATTGGCAATTTCCAAAAATGTTTTCGATGATTTTCACTGTCAATTCATCTGTCACAAGGCTAGGCTGGCCACTGTGATCCTGGTCATAAACATTAGTGAAGCCATTTTTAAACTGAATGGACCACTGCTTAGTTCCACCTTCACTCATTATTTCATCTCAAAACACTTCACAAAGTTTCCGATGAATTCCAATTGGGTTGTGGTTTTTTGCCACTAAAAACCTAATCACAGATCTTACTTTGCAACTCATGGGATTTTCTGTTGCAGTGCACATTTTATCAGTTCACAGTGAGCAAAGCAGAAGATCCGCAGTATGCACACTACCTCCGCAGGATGAATACTGAGTGTAGGGATGTTTAGACACTAAGATGGTGACTCTTATCCACTACCACACTTGGCTGAAATGTAAATTACTTTTTGGTCAGCCCTCCTATTGCTATAATAGCATCACAAGGCTTGAACTTACCCAATCTTTAAGCTTTTGACTCTATTTATACTATATTTTATAGTTATATAAATAATTCATACAAAGTTTTACACATTTTCAATGTTTCTACATGTCAAAATGTTCTCATAAAGTATGGTAGATATGAAATATATAATTGTAGATCAAACTAGGTGTTTATCCTTAGTTTCCTTCATAAGAACCTATATAAAATTGGTTGTTTTTAATTGTAAATATGTATTTAAAAACAGAAGTCTTTCAAAATGGCACTTGATAGACCATAGTTGCTATTACCTATATAAGTTTGGCGAAACTGACATTTACTTGTGATAACAAACAAACCTCAAAATACATGTCAAATCAACTGATCTCTTTGAAATAATTTAAAATCTTACCTCTTAAAATCATTCAGCATTTTTTCCACTATGTTATTCAATTTTATTGGGCCCCAACCATATCTCCACAACATTTTCATCCAAGTAATAATTTCCCAATCACTTTCGGAAAATATAATCTCTTTTCCATTATATAGGGCAAATTTGCTGTTTGGATCTCCGGCAGCACGCTTTTGCAATCCTAAAATATTAGCACGGAGTAAGTATAAGCAATTTCCCAATTATATAATGATTTCAAAGTTAATATTGAAAATAACAATGAATAAACAAACTGTGGCATGAGAAATGAAACTAATTAAAGACAGAGATGCTCCAATGTCTACCACTACCTTCTTTCGTTTTTTGTCAAAAAAATGAAAATAATACCAAAAGCACTCACCACCACTGAATAAAATAGTTTGTACGAAGAAATTTATGTTTAAAGTTTTTAATCACATTGCACATATTAGAATATTAAACAATTCTACAACATTTTCTGGAGAAAGTTCCATGATGCATTCATTATTTTGCCATGTCACTGTTAATCATTTATACTAACAATCATAATGAGTATTCTGTCACATAAAAGGTTAGTACAGCACTTAGGATATCAGCATAAAATGAAAACGAGACAATATTATCAAGGAGACTGCATTTTAAATATCAAATTCTAAAAAGAATTGTCCTCATACTTATTTTATTCTTACGCTGTGGTGCATTGACAATATTTTGATTGGCTATTATGCAACTCAAATTCTGTAAGTTTAAAAAAACAATGAGTTATGTCTGCCCTTGTTGCCACCAAAACGTCAGCAATTGAATCCCTTACACCTTACACCTAATGGGAGCCCTGAAAAGACTTCACTCCCATGCTTTCCCCCATTTACACTTAGGCTATGGAGTTGTACTCCCATAAGGCATTTCACCATTAATTTTTCTTACAATTAAAGAGAAACCCTCTTCCAGGAAGCTATAGCATCTGACCTTTGAGATGAATGGATGCATACTTGGAACTAGAGCATTGTATCATTTGCTGTTAAAAGAATACAGTTGATACATGTTAACTAGTTTGTCATGTATGCTCCTTAATTCACCTGACTCTCTGGATTCCAGACACAGTGCATTAATGTAAGCCACCACACCTCCAAGCCTGCTTGTATTGTCTCCATAGTCTACAGGAAAGTTGCTGGAGACAAAGACAGACCTGGAGACAATCTAAATATGCAATACAAACTCTTGTTTGTAAGTAACATCAAGAATTTGGAATACAGACCATCTATGGGCATCTGTAAAAATGCTTCTAACAAATAGCAAACCAACTCCTCCTGTCAGCTAGCTTAGTTATTTTTAGTTGTTGAGGAAGGATAAATTTTTCATATGCTATAATGGTTGACCATAGAGCTGCAGTATCCAAAAATTCTAATTGTCTATGCATAACAACAGTACTTCACAACATATGATACAACGCTCAGGCATCACATATGCATCGAACTCCTCAGGGAGACCAGATGCCAACTGCCAAGGCATCCTGGAAGTGGGCACCTCTGTGAATCCAAGACAAATTAACGCTGGAATACATGAAAGAAAAACAACTTCTTCGCCTAATAGTAAAGGGGGAATCAAAAAAAAATTTAGTTGAGAAACATGAAGTTCACATTATGAGATAATCAAACTTGCAACAAGGGAGATACCTTTTGGGAAGTACTTCATCAAAGCAAGGTTTTGTGACAATTTTGTTAACGGCATAAATGAAATGAAATTAACAGAGACCATGGAAAAGCCAAACGGAATGATAAATACATGCATTGCATACAAAATTTTGCAATTTATATGGTAGTGTTTACTATACGAGTTTACTTTGTTTTTCACGCTACATATTAGCAGAATTATTAGCTTAAGGCACAAGGACTTCAAAAAGAATTCTTTCATATAACCACGTTAGATGAAAACTTGGATTTGCCTATATTGTTCAAGGTTGACAATATTGCTTAGTGATCTTCTTTAAATGTTTACAAATGCACACCCCCTACGATGCTGCACATTACAGCTCCGTTTTAATTTAATAACTGGTGAAGCAAAAGGTGAGGCTATAAAACATTTAGCAGTGCAGTGTTCACAGCGGGTGACTAGTCAGTCTTCTTTCAAAAAGAAAAATTTCAGTTATTAGCACTCCATTGGTTAAACAAAGGTTTTTGATGATCCCACATCTACTTTACAGCATTTGGTCTCTTGAAACTGCTATACTTTTAAGTCTTGCAAAACATAATTCTAAAAACCATAAAATCCAAAATTAAAAGAAACAAACTTCTTCTTGTCAATGTCTTCCCCTCCTACTTCCTTCTCTACTTCCCCTCCTGCCATTCAATATGTTTATCATTTCTTTTCTTTATCTCCCTTACCTTACACAACACTCAAAATGTCCCAAAGATTGTAGGTAAAATAGTTATAAAGTAAATTAATGAAATTTGAAATTTATTCTGCTATGTATTACACTTAATGCTGTATTGATACTCATAGTGAATGGAAGTGGGATCACCTAATATGAATGAGATTTTCATGTGTGATAATACTTAGCAAGAAATGAGCTATCATAACTAGCCTCAGATTAATAACGGTTTTTCTGTTCGTCTTTTCCGAACCTTTCAGTTAATCTCATGAATAAATACCTCCCTTGAGGCCAATCTGCTCTGAACAGGTGGGACATGGCTTTTTACAAACTTGTTTCTGCCATGTGAACCTACAGCCAACTGAAACCCCTTTACCTCATTCCTTTCCTATTGGGCTACTCACCCAAAACCAGACAACGGCTAGCCAAGGCCAAGCCCTCTTAACATTCTGCTGCCACTCACTTACTTTCATCCACTGTACTTTTTAAATAGAAGAATTTAACAGAGTAAAGTTCATTTCAGTCACTCTTTTTGTAACAATATCGCTGAATATTCATTATGTTAGATATGTAATGTTCATGCTCAACTAAGCAAGAAAACACATGAAGGATGTTTTGCAAACCTTTATTAATCACCAACAAGTTCTTAATAGTATTTTGAGGGAAGAATGTTCACCCAACATTCTCAATTAATAATGCTAATAAAAGCATAAGATCAGAATTTGATTTTGTTGTCTTGGAATAAATGGCTGTCATGACACAATAAGAGTTGATTTTACTCTAATTTAAGACACATTGAATAAGAATTATAATCTGTATTGGCAGGGATGGAAGAACATATAAGTTCATTTGCATCATCAGATAAACTGGGAATGGGATATCACCATTAATATTTATACCAACCATTTGATTTTTAGTGGTAAAAAATAAGTTGCTTAATGAATGGGGATGCAATACTGCTTATCCTGAAATTGACTGCTGATACAATAAATGACAAAATATTGGCAATTTCTTGAAATATATATGGTGCCCTGCAATGTTTATGTAAGAGTAACAGAATTTGGAAGTTGATAAAAACCTCCTATTTTGTGGAAAGATATAATACAATACTTCTGTACATATTGATGTGTATTATTAATGAGGCGTAATATGAACTGAATTACTCTATAGGAAGAAATTTGTTTTCTATCACACACTAGAGGAACTAAGTTTCTCGGAAAAACTTAGTTCCTCTCTTTTGAACACCATAGTAACAGGGAGACGTCAGATGAAATAACAAGACGGAACCAGAATAGTGATCAACAGAGTTTCAGGGCAAATGGCTTGGTGATTTCAGCGTAATATCTAAGGGGATGCAGTTTTGATTATCAACCAGTGACAGTGCAGTCGAAAGGCAGTTTTGTGGCACTTTTTCTCTGTTTTATCCCCACTGCCTGATTCCCAAACTCTAGTTTGTTTAATGGTAGTTTCAGAATATCAGAAGTGTAGTACAAGGGCTAAATCAAAATCATCCTCAATACTATTCCAATAGCCTAATCACACAAAACAACAATTAATTAATAATTTTATCCAATAAAAATACAAAACATTGATGCTTAAAATGCAGGATACCTAATTAAAATGAACCGAACTGTTTTAATTCTGAAATAAATTTAAACTTACCAAACTTTTTACAAAAATGAGCCATATACTTATTGTCCGGATGAATAACAGAACCACCGGCTTCATATAAGCGTTCGTCCACGTTAACTGTCGCAAGTCTTCCACCAATTTCCTGGGATTCATATATATCTACGACGACATTACCGTCAGCAAAGAGATCTTTCAGAAAATATGAAACCGAAGTTCCACCTATTCCAGCACCCACCACGGCTGAAATTAAGGAAAGAGGGCATAAACCTCTGAACTATCGATCCTATGAAAACGTTAAGTATTAGAAGAAAGCTCCTTATGGAAATTACTTCAGTTGCTTCAGCTTACAGAAGCACTTTGCCAAAAAGGAGCTGATCTTTTCCGTAGTCAAGCAAAATGGATCCAAGCCGCTAATAAATCCACTTGTTTAACGAAAAATAGGATATACGATTACAAACTATAATCATCGTTTCGAAGTTTTCTTATCTTATTTTCAGTGCATAGAAGAGCTCAATTTTAAATACCTACCAATTTTAGGGTAAATATGAGATGACCGAGAAATCTTAAGTATGCATAGCATGGGAATTAATAGTGAAAATGCATTAAATGGGAACATGTTCGCCTTTGTTCATAGCCTGCTTTTTATAACCCTAGAAATGCACAACGCCGTACTTCAAACTATTCTAGAGTTTTCCAGCAGAACTCCATCACTGCCTCCTTCAACATAGCACGCTGCTCCAACAGGGACACCACAATATCAGTGTGATAATTTATCTTTATAGCAGTAGGTTACCCTCTTACTCAACACCTTGTACCCTAATATACCATACTTCTCTATTTAATAATTGTAAACACATAATTTATCCTTGCATTACACTCGGATTGTTATTATCTTTTTGGAGATCATATCATTTTTATGTAACTTCACCAGAGAAACCCAAGTTTGCATTCATTATTGTAATTAAAAATGCACCATTTTTCCCGGATAATAGATATAAATATTGAAAAGTCAGCATCTACTTATATTCATTACATATAGTTGGTTGCAGCCACAAAAGCTGTCAATTTATACGCAATAGTGGCAGCCTTGGAATCGTCTGCTACAAAATAAATGAAAACTCGAGATGGGCCGAATGATTCAATTGACTGACTCGAGTCAATTGGTTCGCCTCAGCTCAATGATTCATTTACTGAAGTGAATCCTTCGCGTCACCTTGGAGCACCGCGGATTGCATACAGGAGCGAAAAGTACACTATAATTTTACATGAGACACCGAATAGAAAGAGCAGGAATGACCAAGGCTGCTCGATCCATAATCGGACCAATTAATTATCTTTCTATGGTGACAGAATGTAAGAAAAACTTCATTGATCTCTCTTTATGTGAGCATTATTTTAAAATTCGAAAAGATTAATTACTCGTCAAGCCTTCTGTACAATGCTGTAAACAATGAAGCAGAAAATTAAAGTGCCACAATCACATTTAATAACTGCAGCTTGAAAACTTGTTTACCACTAATTTCTTAATTATACGACTCATCCTTATCCTTTTATATCAAGAAGAGCTATTAAATATAATCCCCACACATCCACTTCTGTAAGGTAAATGAATTACCAACACCATTTTGAACATGTTCCACCTGCTATTAAGCAATAATCAGTAGCTTCAGTGACAGTAATTAGTTAGCTTTGTAACCATGAGAGTGCCTGAAATAGGAGATATCAATTATATTTTTTCTAATTCACAAAACTGGTGGAGTGTTATTATGGGTGAATCTCGTGTGGAAATTCGAGGTAATTAGGAAAGGTCATGATATCATAATCAAGACACACCATTATTTTTTCCGCTTTATTTCAAGAGTACAGGTAGCCGCGAGTTCTGTCAAATAACAATTCCGAAATGTATACTTGGAATATACAGCGGAGGGGACGAGAGCTTATGACGGGTTGCCACATTATTGAATAAAAGGGCAGGAAGAAGTGTAGTTAACATATAACAAGTAACGGATAGAATATTACTAGTAGAGATAAAAGCAGAACCAACAAACTTGGTCATTGTTCAAGTATACCTGCCACCAAGTAATCATAAGGATCAGTCAGAGGGCAAAATCATGTGTTCCTGCAGGAAAATATTTGATTGTGATGGGGATTGGAATTCGACAGTTGGTGAACTTAGTCATTCTTCAAGCATATATGCCACCAAGTAATCAAAGGTGGAAGAGGTTGTTAGGAGATATGATCAGTTAAGAGGATATATCTCATGTGCTCCTGCAGGAAAATATTTGATACTAATATGGGATTGGAATGCGACGGTAGGTAAAGGAAGAGATGGTTATGAGATGGGGGACTTGGGGGTTTAGGTACAAGGAATGACCGAGGGGAGAAAGCAATCGCATTCTGCAGGAGACAGGGGTTAGCCATCACCAACACTTGGTTTAGACACCAAAAAGGAGCAGGGTTTGATTAAAAAATGGTTAGGCACAGATTTAGGAACAGTGAAATCAATTCGCACAAGTTTCCAGGAGTGGATGAGGACTCTAATCCCAATTAGTACTCATGAAGTCTAGCTCCCGATTATTTAAGATAAGGCATGGCAGGCAGGTTAGAAAATTGAATGTAGAAGCATTAACTGGATTAACAAAGATGGAATATTAGCAGGTTGTAGAAAAATTCATGACTGAGGGACAGAAGCCAAGTAATATACAGGAAAAATGGAAATACATAAAAAAGGGATATTGAAAGCCGCTAAAAACACTATAGCATCTGTGAATAGGAAATGAACAAGGGAACCATTGATCACATATGATATGATTAGAAATATAGATGAGAGAAGAAAATGGAAGAATGTAAACAGAGTTAAGCAGAAGGAAGTACATAGAGGGAAATTACAAATTGAGAAGGGTAACACATAGAGCAAAAGAAGCATGGGGGAAGATGCCATGCAAGAATATGGATAGTTTGCAGATGGGGGGTGAAGCTGTTGAACTATACAAGAAGTTTCAAACACTTTTGGGAAGTAAGAAGGGAAGATTTGTGTTACTAGTTGGAGATAAGTCGGATAATGTAATAGTTGAAATAGAAAAGATCCAAGAGAGATGGAAGGAATACATATATAGAGGAACTGTATGATAAAGAGCTTAGGCCAACAAGCTTAGACCTAGACGGAGAATATGATGTAGATGAAGATACATAAGGTCCAGGCATACTCAATGATGAGATAGAAAGTATATTGAGGGAGAAGTTATCAAATAAGGTCATGTGGGACAACATTCCTGCAGTACTAACAGATTTATGAAAATGTGGGAGGAAGAGTCTAAATGGACTGATTTGTAGCATCTATGAGGATGGAATCTGGCTGAAAGACTTCGTGACATCAGTGTTAGTTCCTATTCCCAAAAAGGTAAAGACTACATCATGTGAGGAGTACAGAACTATAAGTTTGATTTCCCATGCGGTTAAAGTGGTTCTCAGGATCACCAAAAAGGGATGGAGATCAGGACAAATGATTACTTAGGGGATGATCAGTTGGGGTTTAGGAAAGTGGATATTATTGCTGCAATGGTATGCACAATACCATTTCAGCAATTAGATCACTATTCAAAAGGAATGTAGAATACAATTAGAATGTATTTGCCTGTTTTGTAGATTTCGAAAAGGCGTTTGATAGAGTAAATTATAAAAAAGTGATGAATGTATTGCAGGAAATAGAAATATATTGGAGGGACAGGAGGCAACCTGTAGATGTCTCAGACTGCTCAGGTGGAAGTGTTGGATGGAGAGTCTGAATAGGTTATGTCGGGCAGAGGTGTAAGGCAGGTTTATCGATTGTCACGGGTGCTGTTCAAGGTATATGTGCAGAGGGAAGGAGGCATGGGCAGAACTAGAGATAGGAGTGAAAGTCAGTGGGGAATTCGATAAATTAGGTTTGTTAATGACCAAGTTCTAGTTTGTCAGTCAGCCAAGTGGTTGTAAGCATAGCTGAGTGAATTGGAAATTCAGTTCGATAGATATGTGGTGAACATCAATATAAATAAAGTAAAGGTTATGTGGTTTTTCAGAAACAGAAAGGTTAAGCTGAACATTAAAATAGGAGGGCAATAAGTAAAGCAGGTAGAACAGTATACGTATATCTGAAGTGTTTTGGACCAAAATGGTCTAAGTAGTAGCGATGTAAGGAGAAGAATTGCCCAAGGGAAAGAGACTTTAACAAGTAGGGAGTTGATGACAGGGAAGATGAGTAAGGATGTTAAGAAAGGCTCATTTAAACTTTGATATGGAGTGTAAGTATGTACAGCATGTAAAAATGGTCATTGAAGCAGGTGAAGTGGACAAGGGAAATAAAGGAGGTGCTAGTCATGGTAGGGGAGGTGATTGTTGGGAGAAGTGATAAAGAGGCAGAAACATGGATAAAAAGCACATTGATCGGCAAGTGAATGCTGAAGACTCTGATAGATGCCTTTCTCAGTGGCGGCAGGGTAACGTCCTCGACTGCCAAATCAGAGGTCGTGGGGTCGATCCCCATTTAGGTATGTTTTCCTCCGTCTATGGCTTGGGTTTTTGTTTCTAATGTAATATGTTGGGGTTGGATGGATGAAGGGAATACAAAGTCTCAATCTAGCCCCAATTAAGTCAATAAATAAATAAAATTAATAAAGCGGAGAATGTTAGGCAAACGAGGAAAGGGGGGATCGGGATTGGTGCGGTTGCTATCGTACTGGCTTCCCACCAAGAGGGCTCGGGTTCAAATCCCGGCAGTGTTGAATATTTTTCAGCGGTACCTCGATCCCTACTTAGGTGCTTTGTGGAGGGCACTCATGAGCGAGTACGCCGTCCGTCGGATAGGGCGTTAAGCTGCGGACCCCTAGGCGCCTAACGTTAAGAGTAGGGTAATGCCGACACTGGGTTTCTCTCCACCCTTTGCTGTCCATCCCCTATGGCGCAAATGACCTTAGCAGTCGGTCGCCTTCCTTAAGTACTACGAAGAAAGGGCAGAAATGAGATAGATTGGAGAGGATGAAGAAAGTATACAGAAATTCTGAGGGGCCTGTATTAGAGTAGGATGTTGGGTCTTGTTTTGTTAGTAGCAAAATATTATTTCGCAGCTGTGTCCATTCAAAACCTACCTTAACCGATTTATTAATAATGCATTCCAGCGATAATAAAGAGTTTAATTAATTAAACCAAGAGCTAAGATGAAAATGATTAGATAAATTCATCATATCATTTAAGTCATAACGAATGAATTTTCTCGTCACTCACTACATAAACCAACGCCAAAATACCGACTTTGGATTCAAACCGGAGTCACTTGTATTCATGGGAAATGGAAGGAGTAGTTTTCTTTGATTCTTCGAAGTGTTAGTCATTCGCATTTGCTTTCCCTCACTCACTAAAACTTCGCGAGTTCTTTGGGAGCTATAAGCAGCCTCTTATTAAGCTTTGCAGTTAGCAGTCATAAGGATTTCCAACCGTCACGCATCAAAGAAAGTGATGTCCTGTACAGAACCGTGTATCCCATTCTGAAAGACTCCAGCTAGCACAATCAGTTGAGTGGCTCATTAAATTGAACGATTCTTGCCTGATCGTCCCAAGCCAAATGAAAACAGAAATATGGAAATAATAAATGAAGACGAAATGTACTAAGAAACATGAGTTGAAGGGCATGGGATGATGCGAATGAGCGAATTGATAGAAACTTGTGTCCAAGAATAGTTGTATGTATGTTTATATTTGTTCTTGAGTAATACGTGAAATATTTTAAAAATTTATTCATGGCGGTGATCCTCAAAGGCTGGAGATATGGACTATTCATTGGTGGTTTCGTTGGTTTTATTGGGGCAGTTTTATATCCCATCACTATATATCCCATGATGAATCCGGAACAATACAGTTAGTGCCATTTTATTTGCTTATATAATGAAATTAAATTCTTGCTTTCCCAATCAAACATTTCTCACGCTGTCGCATGTATTAATTTAACTATTGAACTAAAGGGAAGATTCAAGAGGAAACTCGAGCGGGTGTAGATAGAAATAAAATTCAACCTGGAAGTAAGTGATTGGCGTATTATTATTTTGCAGTTAGACTGGTTTAGTCAAAACTCATTTTTATCGCTCGAAAATATTTATTTTAACTATTTCCTTGTGTATCAGATATGAAGATTTGGACTGATCCTTTCGACAGAAGAGTCGAAAAATAGATGCAGAAGACTGCTGATCCATTCTGTGGTGGTGTTATGCAAACCCGCTGAATGTGTATTCCATCGTAAATTGATTGATGTAGTAGTTTCTAGTAGTTATGAGAGAGTAACGTATTCCAAGGATGTTGACTTTTTGTACGAGGTTCTGTTTGTTTATACCAAATTTTTGTATAATTTATGTAGAAGTATATGTCAATTAGTCTAGTTTTAATTATTTGCATCAGTCAAGTTGTGATTCATTTTGCAAGTGTAATTGAGTGTTACATCTAATTCACGTAAAAATTACAGTCTTAAATAAAATATATTTTATGCATGTTCCGATGTATTCTGGTACCTCGCAAATTAGTTAGGCGGGATTCAGTTGGGGTTTTCTATAGGTGTCACCTGTTATTGAACCTGTGTCTAACTGATAGAACATGGACCTAATCAGTTAGATGAACACTACCTACACTGAAAGTTACCTTACACCCCTCACTCCAGAAATGTCTATTACTTTTCATTAATTACTAATCGAGTAGGGACGGAATAACATTCGAAGAACCGATTTCAATTTTTAATTTCATTAAACATAGGGACCAGTCACATGCTCCAGAAACTACCACAATCAAATGAAAGATTGCATGTGACATCATTCATTAAAGTGAAATTGTTTTAAAATCGTCTTTGATAATGGCAGCCTCGAGTGAATGTACTGTGAGACGAAAGTGGTTGCCAAAATTGTTTCAGGAGCGGTTTTTTCTCATGCCTTATATTAAGAGGATAGGGAATTTCATGAACAAATTTTTGTTTAAGAATATGAAATGCCTAATTTTTTCATGAAATCTACTTTTACAGCTAATAGATAATACAATTGGTAGAAATGGGTACTGTATTATTTTAAATAAAATTATGCATTAAATGTACATTCCCAAACATTCATAAATATTCATGAAAAATCCCAGATTTCTCATATCTTTTTGACAATACTTTCACAAGCTTATCTTAGCCGATGTAATTAAGATTCTGCATCCTCTAATTAGCTATAGAACTTAGGTAGTATTCTCAAAGATTACTGCTCGTGATGTAGGCCAGATGATTAGTAGTCCATGCAGTATCTATGGCTCAGTGTGGCAGCTATACAAAGACCTGATTTAAGCACCACATAAGACAGGTTTACATGAAAAATGCTGGGATGCAATGGAGTATATAAAGAATAGACATGTATTTAGTGAGTGTAATACATTCTAATTGTTGCTGGAGCATAGTCCTATCCAAATGAGGTGTGGTGCCTAATTCAAGAGAATGAAATAAAGAATAGTAGGAAAATATTAAAGAGAAAAATTGTGTGAAAAGGGCAAACGCTTGGAAGCAATTGATACAACCCGGAATGGGTACAAGGTTTAACCTACTGGTTGGCAACCACTGCAGAAACAGGCATTGATAAGATTGTAAGAATGGATATAATTGGTACCAGTGCATGAATATTTAGATTCTATACATTATGCATCAGGAATGAAAATGTATGTAGGAGACTTACTCCCACCTCTACCGGAAAGGGGTAGTGAACTCGCAGATGATTGAAATGGTGCACATCGTTAGCAAATATCTCCAAGTTGCAAAGCTCCACAAAAAACAAATTATAAAATAGTATTTTCAGGACTGTTTACCAAAATAGGTATGGGATTTTAGTAGTCACCCTTATGTGCATTCATTCTTAAGGGGATGTCAGTCATTTTGGTCTACGAGGAACCTCATGATACCTCAAAGATTAGCCTGCATCTGGTGCTGGCCTGATCTAAAAAAGGTTGATCATGAGTGTTGGCCATTTAATAAAATAACAGGGGACTGTGATGGCCGTCTATTTCTCAAAATATACCTATTAAAATGCCATAAGCTCTGTGACATTTATTATGAAAGGACCATAATGAAATTGGAAAGGTTACAATGAAGTCATGGAAATTATTTTACCTGTAGTGATGCCTAAATTCAAATCAAATGTGTGAAGTATTTGATGAATTTAAATCTTCAAATGGAAAGCAGCCATTGCAATCATGTCAAGTTGCTAAAATTTCATCTAAAAAAATATTAGGAAGCATTTTAGATTTTGCAATGGCATCACGCGTACCTCTCCCCTTCCTAAACCCAAACCGATCATCCCCTAAGTAATCATTTGCCCTACTCTCTATCCTTTTGTTGATGTGCCTGAGAACAATTTAAGCTGCGTGAGATATCCAACTTATTGTTCTGTAGTCCTCACATGATGTAACCTTTACCTTTTTTGGAATAGGAACTAACACTGATCTTGCCAAGTCTTCTGGCCAGATTCCTTCCTCGTAGATACTACGAATCAGTCCACATAGTCTCTTCCTACCATATTTCCCTAAACCTTTTAGTCGTTCCGCAGGAATGTTGTCTACCATCACGGCCTTATTTCATTTCATATCCCTTAATACCCTTTCTATCTCATCGTCGAGTATGCCTGGACCTAAGCTATCTTCCTCTACTATGTCTGATATTTCTTCTATCTCTCTTGGATCTTTTCTGTTTCAACTATTATCTCCTTAACTTATCTCTAACTGTTAACACAGATCTTCCCTTCTTACTTCCTGATAGTGATTTAACCTTGCTGTATAGCGCACCAATTTCATCCTCCCTCTGCCTACACCTATATCCTCGCACTGCATTTTCCACCATGCTTCTGTTATTTATTTGCTGCCCATCTCAATTTATTCTTTAACTCTTTGTACTTAATGTTGCCTAAGTCTTTTTTTACATTCTTCCAATTTCTTCTCCCATCCATCTTTGCAATCATCTCATCCATGATCCACGGTTTCCTTGTCCTTTTTCTGTTAGCGGTTCCTATAGGGTCTTTTGCGGCTTTCGATAACCCTTTCTTGATACATTCCCATTTTTTCTTCGATAGTACTCAGCTCTTAACCATTCTCCATGATTTTCTCTACAGCCTGCTAGTACTCCTTCCTTGTCAATTCATTTAGTGCTTCTACAATCCATTTACTTACCCGCCACCTATGACTTATCTTTTTGAAACAGACTACATTTCATCACAACTAAATTGTGGTCAGAGTTCGCATCCCCTCCCAGAAAGCTGTGTGAATTTATCACACTGTTCTTAAACCTGTGCCCAACCAGAATATAATCCAACTGATACCTTTCTGAGTTGCCTGGCATTTTCCATGTATACCTGCGCCTTTTGTAATGTACAAACCAATTGTTGGTGATGACTAACCCATCTCCTGGAGAACTCAACTTCTTTCTCTCCGTGGTCATTGCTCCTGCCTAAACCATAGTCCCCCACCATCCCTTCCTTCACCTACTGTCGCATTCCAATCCCCCATAACTATCAAATGTTTCCCTGCAGCGACACACGCAATTATGTCCTCTAACTGATCATATATCCTATCGATCTCTTCCTCCTTATGGTTGCTTGGTGGCATGTATACCTGAACAATGACCAAGTTCGTTGGTTCTGCTTTTATCTCTGCTAGTAATATTCTAAATATTGTCAGTTTTATGTTGACTATACTTCTTTCTACCTCTCTCATTTAATGTTATGGCAACCCCTCATTGGCTCTCGACCCCGCCGCTGTATATTATTCTATAATTATCACACTAGTAATCCCCGCTATCCTTCCATCTCACCTTGAGTAGACCTGAAGTATTTATATTTCTCCTCTATCTCTCGCTTAATATTCTCTAATTTTCCTGTCCTAACATTCCAAGTTCCTATTCTAACTAATTTGGTTTTCTTCTCCTGCATCTTCTGTCCTGCTACTGCTGGTTTTCCCTTGCAAGGGTTTTGTGGGACAACTGCGGAAGCCTTGCCTCTCCCACTGCTGGGCACAACAGATAGCTGATTGGGCTGAGCCCCATAGTTGCCAGGACTCATATTCTCTGTATTGTCCATCATTTAAATCTTGGGAATGATAATTGAGGTGGTTTCCTGTTGCCTTCCTCAATAGTGTTTTTAACGTGACACCATCACTTACTGGCCGCCCCACTGGGGTCAGTCGCCTTTGCAGCCGGCTCACTGAGGAACAGACGCTGCGGGGACTACCTATCGTCTGGCTCCTAACCTTCGACCTATCTGGCATGGGACCAGTAGCAATTATCATTACTTCCACCAGCACAGCTCCAGGGGTCATCGGAACGCACAAACCCTTCCACCATGCCAAGGTTGTAGACCATATAAGTAAATAAAGTTGGTGTACATGTTTTGAAGGGGGATAAGACTCTGAGGAGATCTGATCTGAGAAAACAGAATTCAAACACATCAACTTCTCAGATCTTTTTCAACTGACTGTTTTCAACTTAACTGCTGGTTACAACGGAGTAACCAAAGGTACATTCTGGAATAATGGAGGCTCTGCGCAAAGCAAAAAAGTAAGGAAATACTCTGGCAGAAGACTTCGATACTATCAGGCACAGAAATCACAATCTGCTGCATACAAGTACTACACCTCCTGAGATCTTGTTTGTCAACTGAACTACTACCAATTAAAGCCCCAACTAACTGTTTCATTACATGATAATTTCACTCAGATTTAACAAAACATTTCAGCCTGTAACAGCATGCCAAATTTCCCTTGTTCAACATAAGTGGCATTTCTATCTACATATACAACAAAGAGCCTTTTCCATGTAGTTTACTGCCCTGTAACCCGCGCCCACAATCTTTAAATTGGTCATTGTTTTATGATTCTCATTGGCCTTCTGATGCTTCAAGCAATGGGTCAGAAACGCCAAGCTGTTAATAATTTAGCTGTTAAAGACTTTCAAATCATCGTGCCTCAACAGCAGCGAAAAATTGTATTAACCCTCATCTCTTAGTAGGGTGAACTGTAGCACATAAAATCCCTCCTACCACTCAATTGAAGCTTTTATATCCGTCTCAATAAAATTATAGATAAACTTTCAAAACTCGCGGACATCTCCAAGCAACATTTCAGAATCTGAAAAACGGCCCTCGCCATCTTATCGGTCATCATAATAACCAAGAATAATTAGTCCGTCATTACGGTCTTGTATGGCAAATTTGCATAACAGAAGCTCTCTCATTAGTTATACACGACCACATCCGTAGGTTTCTTTGACATGAGATACTTTAATTAGGGGTCAAAATCGACCAAAACTTCCTTATTGAAAATTAGAGGTCTGTTCAAAGAGGATATCTGTATAAATTCGTCTATCACACCCCATTTTTACAACAAGGAACATGAATCACTACTCCATCAAGACCAAAAAACGTGTTTTTTTTAATGGCATAGAAATTATGTTAATGAAATACATTGGCATCTCGGGGCTGGACGAGGTCCTTAGGGCAAACACTTAGTCACCTAAAATGTAAAAGACTGCAATCCCGAGAGAAGTTCAACATGGCATTGAAATCGAACGGTTGTTCTACGACTTACTACCGGTGCACATAAAAATAATACATGTCATTAATCCCTTGAATACACGGCTACTTATAAAACAAGTTTCGTAGTTCATTGTCAACTTTGAATATGCATACAATAACATATTATTGGTCGCAATATGTGCTCATACCAGATATGAGGGCAGCACTTCCCGGGGTTTAGATGGCAGTTGTTTATCAAAGCGGGTGAGGACGGTTTCTATTTAAATATTGTATTGATGGCAAGCTGATTCGTTTTAATGAAATATTTAAGGATGTCAACTCATTTTCCTTTTTAATACGTGATGACTTAGCATGATTATGCTGTATTATTTATGTATGCTAAACTTATGAAATAGTTTTCAATGGATTTTCGACTTCCTCAACCCTTAAAATACTCTTTGAAAAAGAAGAAATCTCGACGGAAAGTTCTACGGAAAGGTAAGGTAGTTACTAGAGATATCTATGTAAATCTATGTGAGTTAAAAATTATTCATTCAAAGTAGTTTAAAGTACTTCATTTGAAAAACAAATTATTTATTATAAAATCAATTTTAATTTGTTAAGAGTAGTACTCCGCGTGAAAAAAATATTACGTCAGTTGATTTCTGGACTTAAATTTCACTGAACCAAGTTAAACTTTAAACACTGTGTGCTTGTAACGACATTCCTTGAAGGGAATCACAATTAATCTCGTGGATTACTTATATGTGACAGTGATAATTATTTATTTTACAGAAACGGGGAAATTGTCATTGAAGAACCATAACAGGAACGCTTCGTGTCAAACAGATTCCAGTGAATCATCGGAACCTTCAAGTGCCAGTAGTTCCAAAAAGAATTTTAGGTCTAGTAAATCTCGAAAATCCGTTGAACAACCTGTTCTAGGCAATGCAGAAAATTACTCTTATTCCATCTTTAAGCATCTGCGTCCAGGTATGAATCCTATTGATCATTATTGCACTCCTGCCAGGAGAAAAGAAAATAATACCAATCGCCGAGAGACGAATAAAAGCGGTTGCAATATATCGGGTGGACTTGCCTCAGAGGACCATTATTTGGCTGTGGATGCGGCGGGGGTGATCAAGGACGGGAAAAGTTCAACTGTAATGCATTCCAAAGGAGGGGACGGATCTCATTCGATTATCCTTTCGGACAGCGACTCAGATTCCATTTCCGTGAGTGATGTTAATTTTCCCCAGAAAATTAATTACAAGGATAGAACTAAGTCTGACAACCAAAGTGACCGTAGTGATATTAGCAGCATTATTCTCCAGTCTTCATTAACTTTTGAAGGTCTTAGTTCCTATGTTGCTGGGAATGAGTCCCCCAGAGGAAAGCTCACTAATGTAGTCCGCGATGATGAGGATAGTGCCGGAAAAGATAAGCCCTTTTTCAGAAGTAGTGTCTTGCACAAAAAATTCAACAGAGTTGTTGAAAATGATTTGGCGTTTGCATGCAGTAATAGCGACTTTTACATGAGAGTGAAAAATCGAGTTTTAGGTTTGCATAAGAGTAAAATTAGTATACTTTCCGAGGAAAAAAGCAACGTAAAAAGTGGACTGGAGTTTAGCCAAAACAGTGGACTCACAGAAGAAGACAAGGAAAATGTTGACAAAAACACAATTGAAAGTGAAAATTTGCCAAGTCGACCGGAAGGAGTAATGAGGAGAACTATGATTGTTCCAGATTCAGAAGACAGCAGTATTGATATGTGCTCTCCTAATATTAATGGCATCATTGATAGTTCAGAGAAATCAAAATCAGTTCTGATACCAGAAAGCAGCGTTTCGACTGTAAAGGATTCAGAATCTAAAATCAGTTGCGGGATTAGGCAACGTACTTCTTTGGGTTATGTGTTAGCAGGTTCACAAGAAAAAAGCAAATGTGTGATACCTGATAGTGATGGTTCCAATGAAGGGGTATCTCCAAAGAGAACTGCTGTGTATGTAACGGAGACTTCTGATAGTGATTCGGTTATTGAACTTAGTCCTGACTCTGGTGATGTGAAAGAAGAAAAACAAAACAAGGAAACAAAGGAAAAACCACAGTCTGAAGGAAGTTACCATTCTCAGAAAACATCATCAGTCGAAAATAGCGATCATAAAAGTGGATTATTTCGGCGGGTGACAAAAAGGGCTTTAATTCTTGATACCTCTGACTCTTCAGAGAAAAGTGCAACAGTTCAAGAAAAGGATTGTGACATTAGAAAGGAAGTTGAGATTAACCTGCAGTTTAAACCTGGCTTTTCTACCCTCTCTCAATCAAAACATGAAGACATTAAAAAGTGGTTAAATGCCATTCCATGCCACCCAGAAACAGATGCATCAAGCATTTTTGGTGTAGAAAGTAATTCTGTACCAAATACAAAAGGCACTGACGATGATAATGGGAATATATCCCTTACAGAAATGGAAAAAGTATTAGATCAATTATATGGGAAAGACTGGGTAGGTGGAAAGAAATCAATTCCAAAGATAGTTCCCAAAAAGAAGGAATCTCAAATAATTTATGAAAGGTTGGTTGAATCATAGAAGAAATATTAAATGCTTAATTTAAATCTTAACTTGAAAAATAATGTTTTTATGTTTGTACGCAGGTTAACAGATTCTGATGACTCATCCACGCCCCCCTTACCAGCCAGTACTCCTGGCAAGAAGAAACTATATAATCATACTAAGAATATTTTTACACCACATCAAAATGATTGTGTTACCCCTGTGCCGGGTAAAAACATGTTTACTCCTCTAACAAGTGTGGGAAAGAAAGGTATCTATGATTTTGACACAGACCAGTTAGTTAATTATCCCAATTTCTAGTAATCTTGATAGACTTGAAAAATTTATTTTTAGGGAGAAATAATACTCATACAACTCCAAGAACTGCTGGACCTAAGTACAAGAGAGAAAAGGAATGCCTAAATTCTGGAACTTTTTCATCTCCTGTTTTAACATTTCTTTCATCTTTGTCAGGTATTTGTTTTTTTATAAATTCTAGTTTTCAGTTCATATTGTATTAAATTTGCATAACATTCATTGAAATAGTGTCATTATAACCATAAGGAACTCTTAAATATGCATCTGTTGCCAATTGTTCCTTATGAGGACTGGGAGAGTCCAATTGAATATTAAATGTGTAAGATTTAGATAGATAGATAGTTTCTCTCTAAGGCCCCATGTTCATGATGACCCCAATAATCAACCCAAATGTTGATCTGTTAAGTGAGGATGTTACCTCGTCAGGGTTCAACTAATACAAAACCTGAGGGAGAGGGTATGTGAAATCCAAGTATCAGGGTAATTTGGTTGATTCCTTTTCTTGTACTGCCTGTTATTGCCTGGAAAGATCAGGTGCTTGAAAAAAATTGCAAGGTGGTTGAATCTAAAGGTGCCCTGAGAGATCTTGCTGTATCAATTCTAGGCCCTTTGATCAAAAGTGCTCTAATCACTGGATTGCCATGTCCATACCGATGTTTGTAAATGCAATGAGAGAGATTACACTAACATTTTTACCATATTAATATTTTTTATAAGTATTTAATTTCTTTATGCAATGTTGCATTCCATTTCACTGTCTGCACACATAATAAATGCTGCATTATTTTTAATTAATATTTTCTCATATTATGTATTGAATAAAGAATTACATTCCCTTAAGGTATTTTGAATGAAATTTGGAGCTCAAGAGTTTTCAGTGATCTATGCATCACTGGATCAACACCCACTGTATATGTACATGAAAGGTGCAATTCCTAATAATCTGTCTGATTTGTTAAATGAAAGATTAAACCAGCAGAGTCTTACCATGCTCCCTTGTAGTGACTTCATATCCATAGGTGAGATACCTGTGATTTAACTTAATTTATACTTTACATGACATGTTATGTTTGCTGTTTTTACATGTATTAAATTTTCACATTCAAAAATCTTAAACAAACAACACGGCTCACCTAAGCTTCAGTCACCAAGATAATTATATCACCTTTGCAAAGCAGTGGCATTGTTTTGGACTGAGATAGTTGAAGTGGTAGGGATCTAAGAAGAAGAATTACATTATGCAAGGAGGGGAAGTTAATGACAGTCATGGTGAATTAGAATGTTACGGAAAGGCATGTTAAAACTTTGAAATGGAGCATGGTTTTGTGTGGTGCAGAAACATTGGTCATTGAAACAAGATGATGGGCATCGGCTGGAGGCTTTTGAGATCTTGGTGTGGTGAGGAGTGGAAAATGTGAAATGGATAGAAAGGGAAACAAGTAAAGAAGAGCTAGGCATAATGTTGAAGGATTGTTGGGAGAAATACAAAGAAGGCAGGAAAAACGGATACAGAGCATTTTGATTGGTGATACATTTATTGAAGGATGTGATAGTGGAGAGAATATTTGGAAAGCGAGGAAGGGGTAGGAATAGGATAGGTATGTTGAACAGAAAGGAAGGAGGTACATATGCAGAATTGAAGCGGGGTCTATTGCAGTGCAGGATGTCAGGCTGTGTTTTACTAGGAGAGGCGAGAAATGTATTGTTGTACAGGTCTTAGGTCCATTCAATACCTTTTTTAACCAGTAGAATGCCAGTACTATCATATCTTGGCTGTGGGCTGACAATGTGTAATACCTGACCAGTGCTAGAGCAGTGAACCGAGCTAGGAAGAGTTGGATAGGGCTACCCATCACCTATGCTTTTCGACTTATAACTAGAGGAAGTGGCATGGGAGGTAATGAAGATTGCAATGAAAATTTGGTGGGGAATCAATAAAATCAGTCAGGTTTACCAATCATCCAGCTTTAGTTGGCCAGTTAGCCCAGGGGTTAATGTCATTGCAGAGCACATTAGTAAATCAGTGTGATAGTTATGGGGTGTGAATTAACGTAAGCATAACAAAGGTTATGAGCAAATTGAGTAGCTTCAAGCATTATGTGGTGGAAGCCATACATAATGAATAACTGATCGTAGCACTTTTCCACTTGATAAAATTTTATTTTATGACCGGGTTTCGATGTATTATCAGATGATATAATACATGGAAACCTGGTCAAAAAATAAAATTTTATCAAGGGGAAAAGTGCTAGTTATTCAGAAAGGTTATGAGGTTTTCAAGGAGGAAGGCTAAGTAGAATGTGAAACAGGAGTAGGTGCAAAAGTTAATTAACTTGGAAGTGTTTTGGACCAAAATGGTCAAAGTAGCAGGAACATCAGAAGAAGAATTTCACTAGGCAAAGAGGCTTCCACAAGGTGGGAATTGATGACAAATGTTGAGTAAGGAAGTAAAGAAAGGTCTTATTAAAACTTTGCTATGGAGTGTGGGTGGGTCGTGGTAGTCAAGGGGTAGAGCGTTGGACTACTGATCGGAGGGTCCTGAGTTTGATTCCCGGTCTCCTGCAGCTCCACTCAAGCTATGTAATTTTTCAGGTACTAGATCTTCCTGGGAAACCATAACCGGCTCAGGGAAAGGAACTGGCCCCCATACCCTGATGTGTGAACACGCCATCAGGCTTAGTGCTGGGTGAATTCTACCCTCACCTAACAAACTGACCATCGAGTTGATTACTGTTTATGGATAATGCCATTTGCATCCCAAAAAACCGTCGCCATGACCTTCACGGCCGATTGGACCATCTTTGCCTTCTTTGGAGCAGATTCACTGGGAGAAATCCATTGTTTTGATTGTTGCTTAGTTTCTGTTGTGTAATGATGAATCCAGGTTTCATCAACAGTGATAACTCGACGCAAAAACACCTTCGGATCTCGCTTAAATTGCTTCAAACAATGCTTCGAAGTTGACAGCCGGATCAGCTTGTTGTCCACTGTGAGAAATCATCCCCCCATCTGGCCGACAATTTTTTCATCGCCAACTTATCATGTAAAATATTAATTGCCGTTTCGGTCGACACACCCACAGCCTCTGCTACTTCGCACACTTCTGTTCGTTGATCAGCGAGAATCATGGCGTGGACTTATTGAATGATTTCCTCGGTAACCACGTCTGCTGGGCGTCCTGGTCGCTCCTGATCAAAAACAGATGTTTGCCCACGTTTAAATTCGTTGAACCAATATCTGTGGTCATAGATGGCGAAGTGTCCCTATAAACAGCATCCAACTTTGCTTTTATCTCCTTGCATTTCTTCCCATCCAAAACAAAAAGCGAATTACCGAACAATACAGCTCTTTTTCCATCTTAGCGAAAATCACGATGTTTCACCATTGTTTGATAGATGGGAGCACACGATGATAATATAAACTTCCCTCAGGAATGATCTTTGTCGTCAAACACGGGTACTAATTGAACTGCCCTAGTATTTGTTTTTTTTTACTTATTTGTTTGGTTAGTTAACAAATTTAATGCTAACTTAAATTGTCATGTGTTCATAATATCATAGAATGAATAAAAATTTGCTTATGGTATTTTCAACTGGCTAACTGATTTCTGCGACTAGCTTATCTCTTTGTTTGGCTCATTATAACGCCTTATTTTTGTAGATTTTAATAATTATGGGAATTGACAAACTATTCATGATGCCTCTTTAAATACTAGCTAGCGAACTAAAACCATTTGTAGAAGTTGATAGGGTCTACCTAACAAGTTGATTGGTTTGTAAGTATGACACCTGGTGTGGCTTTGAAACTGATATCTTACATACTTGCCATTGATAAATACCCCAGCCACAACTGGAAAACATATCAATTCTAAACTAAGTGAGGACCTTTCTTTAATGGAGTGAATTAGTGCTATGGTCTAGAAACTAATTGATGGGTGAAAATTTTTTTTTCAAAATTCACAAAAAATAATTAATTCTGCATTATAAGTTAACTGTTTTCATTTTTATTAAAAGAGACCTATAAAAAGTAGTCAGCATGAAAAATTTTATCTGATTTATTTCATGCTTATATAAATTTACGATTTATGAAAAAGATTACTTATGAAACATACATACATTGGAACCTCGCTACATGAGCACCTCCCAAAGCAAGTAAGTTGGAAAACAAGCAACAATTATTATTAGATAATCTACCGGTTAAGGTAGGTTTTTGGATAGACACGGCTACTAAATAAATGAATATTTTGTGACTCCTTACAAAACAAAATCCAGCATCCTACTCTACATCAGGTCCCTCTTATCACTGAGTACTTTCTTCCTCCCTTCATCCTGTCCAACATCCCTATCCTGTTCCTTTCCTTTCCTCATTTGCCTAACATTCTCCCCTCTATTACAGTTTTTAGTATTACATCCCTCTACCAGTCAATACACCCTTCATCCATTTTTCCTGCCTTCTGAGGATTTCGCCCACCATATCAAGTACTTCCTCATTTGTTTTCCTCTCTGTCCATTTCACCTTCTCCATTCTTCTCAACACCCACATTTCAAAAGCCTCCAATCTAAGTCTATCCTCCTGCTTCAATGACCACGTTTCCGCACCGTACAATGCTACGCTCCATATCAAAGTTTTTACGAGTCTTTTCTTAATATCCTTACTCAACCTCCCTGTCATCAACTCCCTCCTTGTGAAAGCCTCTTTGCCTAGCGCAATTCTTCTCCTTACATCCCTACTAATTTGACCGTGTTGGTCCTAAACACTACTGAGATACGTAAACTGTTCTACCTGCTCTAGTTTTTGCCCTCCTATTTTAATGTTTAGCTTAGCCTTTTTCTATCTAGAAAATCGCATAACCTTTGTTTTATTAATATTGATTCTCATCCCATACCTGAATTTCCAATTCGGTTAGCAATGCCTGCAACCCCTTGGCTGACTGACAAACTAAAGCTTGGTCATCAGCAAACCTAACTGATTTTACGAATTCCCCGCCCACTTTCATTCCTACCTCCAGTTCTTCCCAAGTCTCTTTAATCATTTCCTCTGCGTACAGGTTGAACAGCAACGGTGATAATGGGCAACCCTGCCTTACACCTCTTCCTAACACTGCCCATTTCGACTCCCCGTTCCCAACTCGCACCTGTGCAGTCTGAGACATATACAGGTTGCAGATTAGCCTCCTTTCTCTCCAATCTATACCCATTTTCTGCAATATACGCAAGCCACAATATTTTCACCAATAATGTCTCAATTCATGAGTGAATTTTCTTATAACAATTCATGAGGAGAAGGAGATCCCACGGTTGATTGCACACCAGCTGCTTCTCTTTGTGTTTAGCACTCCTGCTAGCTTCTTAGCGTTACTAGTGATCACTTTTTTCCAAAACTTGTTTTCAGACATTTTTTGTAATTTTTTTGTGCAAAATTTGATAATATTTTGTACACAAGTTTTAAAAATGTCCCTGAAAAAAATGTCACAAAAGAGAATAGGAGAATAAAAGTAACTGTAGAAATGAAAAGTAAAATCATTGAAATGAGGTGTAAGGTTGGCTGATCTATTATGTTCATACAATCGGTCAGCATCAATGATTTGGCGTACTCTCAAGAAGAAGGAAAAAATTAAGGAAGTAGATGCTTAAAAGTTTGTTACAGTAAAATGTGGTTACGTATTCTCAATGATGTTGCAAGGTGGCTTCTCATATGGATAAACAAACAGTAAAAAAAAAACTTCTCACAAATATATTTTGTGAGAAGTCAAAAATGATATCCTTAACCTCATTAAGATCATCAATGGCCAAAAAAGAAGTATTTAAAGGAAGATTGTGAGGCTTAGGGTAGGTTTTGATGGACCCTGAGTGCACACAACATGGTATTCCTAAGCCCTAACTAACATGACAAAGGGGATGGTCAATGTACGTGCGGTGGCCAACATGCTGGCTTCCTATGGAGAGGGCTCTGGTTCAAATCCTGGAGATGGCGAATATTTTTCAGTGGTATCCCAATCCCGCCTTGAGGTGCTTTGTGAAGAGCACTTTGAGTGAGTATGCCATCTCTTGGATGGGACGTTAAACGGCAGACCCCTTGTTGCCTTTTCTGAGAGTAGGCTAATGGGGATGCTGGATTTCTCTCTACACTTCATCCTTTCCCATCCATCCCTAATTGCGTAAATGACCTCAACTGTTGGTCGCCTCCCCAGAAAAATGTTACTACTACCATGACAAAAGTATCTATGAACACACTGACTAACCACCACTGTATTTTCAAGTCTCACCTAAGTGACACAAGACTTCTATAAACCCTCGTCAATTCTACATACTCTCTGCCTCCCATTTTTCTGTCCAAAATACCTATTCTTTTCCTCTTGGTATCTCTGTTGCCTAATTTTCCCCTTAATCGCAGTCTTCAACATTGCCAATATCTCCTCTCCAATACCATGCTAAATACTTCTTCCTTTGTTTTTCTTTCAAGTCATTGTACTTGTCCATTCTTTTTCATATCTATATCTTAAAAGCCTCCATTTTACACTTGAAATCATGCCTCAACAATCAAGTTTCCATGCCTTGCAAAAAAGCTCCATGTTAATGTTTCCTCTTTTCTTAAAAATTAATCAATACCCAATGTCCTCAACTTCATGTTTAAGCTTTTTTGCTTGATGCTTACCTCTTGTCTACTTGTTCATATCCATTTACTTCTGCTGGCATGGTCATAAATACTTTCAAGAAAGGTAAATTGTTCAACTTGCTCTAGTTTTTGCACTCCAATTAATTAGGTGTTTTCATGCTACATTTCTGGAGGACATAAAATATTGCTTCCAATTCCATAAGCAATGATAGCAACTATCTCTAATTTAATCTACCGAGAATGCATTTCCTAACTGGTCAAGATTTTCTTCATTTACGTTTAACAGCAAAGTTGAACCTATTTTAAATTTACCATTCTTTACTGATTCCGTTGGAACTTTGACTCCATTCAGGCTCATTTCATATGCTATTTTCTGATACAAATAAAATATATTTTTCTTTTGCTGCTTGATAAATTAAAGTAAATGGAGCTGAGGAAAAGCTTGTTTTCTTAAGATTTAACTCAAAATAAATTGATGATTCAGTATTTTATGTACCTGAAATACAAAAGCTTTTGTTTTGGATTCCATGCTGCTTATATGTACAATTTTTTATTTTGTTTTACTGAACGATGATCAGTAATTTCATACTTTTCTCTTTCTTAGTTGGTCATCAGTCTGCTAGGTGCCATCCTGAAGCAAAATTCTTTGTTAAAAATTTCAAGAGTAAGAAAACTGACCTGGCACAGAAGCTGTTTGAAATTTTTAATGCTGATGTTTTTTCCTCAAAGGTATTTATTAATTATGGCTCTTCTTAGACTCATTTGTCTGAATAACTCATATTTTAAAGTGATTAGTGGTTTCTTACTTTTCTATTTTCAGCTACCCCATGATTTGCCTATTTTCTGGAACAACAGGCTTAGAAAAACTGCTGGGTATTGCTACAACCGCAAGGTAAAGAATTCAGAAGGAGGATTTACCCGAACATCTCGTGTGGAGCTATCTTCCAAGGTATATAATGATGCATTGCACATTTACATTGCTCTTCACTACTTTGTACTGATAGAGGGAAGGAAATATTTGGTTAAGTTATGTTTTTCATGTCATACTTTTCTTGCGATTCATTTTCTGGATATGTGAAGTCAAAAATACCGCTTTATGGGAAACTCATTTTTTCTACCCATATGTTTTCAAATCCATCGTAGTTGTTGCATGCATTATGCATTGTTTCTTGCATGCATTTCTATACATTAGATTTCCAATGTTCCCTGGTTTGAGATTTTCTTTGACCATCTTCACTATTCACCATTTTCACTGACCGCCCTTTCCCCTTGAATCATTTACTGTATTCAACCATCAGATTTTCTTTTAGCATGGCTCATCATAACTAATGATTAATTGCAATACTACCCTCAAATATACTGGGGATAATTAGAAATTATATTTTAGAAGATGCATAAAGTGGCCTGGTGGCTATATACATATTAAAGAGATTTTTCTTATCTTTGCTTTTTCTGTCACACAAAACATTCTTGGCAGTGTAATTTTCAGAAAAACCTTGATGCATACGCAGAAGAGATTAGCACAGCAACTGTCCTTACAATAGAAAGCTCGATTACAAACAAATTGATGGGAGATCCATCAATCCCATTTCTCTGTGGTATCATAACTGATAAATGATTTTCAAAATATCTGTATCTGCTGCAATTTATTGGATGGCCATATTTGGTAATAAATCAAATGTTAAGCCAGAAATACGGCAACTCGGAAAACTCCAATAAAAATTTTGGAGAATCGAATACGTGCATGGATTAAAATTTTGTGTATAGAAGAACATGGTAAATCAAGTGCACATTCACAAAATATTGATTCCACCACATATCCACAAGAACATAAGATCTAACAACTGTGCTCATGTCTCATTCCTATCGCTATTTTCGATGAAGGATGTTCTAATTTTGTTTGCAATAGAAATATTGACTCAGATTTATCCAGTTGATTAAATGTAACTTCATCCAACACCAAAATATACAGCAGCTTTCTCACAGGCTTAGCTCTAGTAGTCCTGAAATTTAATATTTTCACTTGCAGATATTATTGCCCATAAAGTCTGGATGAAAAATAAGATTCAGAAACCAACATAGTGGTTAATTTTAGTTCAATGTGAAGGATAACATTTAGACATTATTGTTCGTCATGTTGAGCCAGGGAAATAGCTCTTTCATAAGTTTTGCTGCAATTAAGTGTTTAACAAGATGTCAAATAGCATAGGTAAAATGATGACATTTTTTTCATTAATCTTAGAATAAATGAAGCTACATAATGCTATGATTTAAGAAAGGGAAAACTATGAATCACAAGCAAATAGCTTTAGGAAAGGGCATGAGAGGTTCAAAACATCCTCTTTGAACATTTGTTAATTTTCAAGTTTAGAAAAATATTCATTGATTGAACTCCATGGTCATTTTTTCCCACCATTACATAACAATCTTGAGTGTATAAAACTTTTCTTCTGACAATGCTTTAAGTTTGGAATTTGTGAATGCATGTACAACTTCTTCATGTATTGTTCTAGATGGAAGGTAGGAAAGATGCAAATAAATTTCCAACATTGCTGTCGTCAATCTTTAAAACAATATTTTAACATGCAATATGTCAGGAAAGTGAAAGTAAACGCTGTGACGTTGTGCTTGGCGCAGCGTCACTTGCCCAGTTCGAATACGCGCGCCCCTCTCGCGAGCCGTAGAATGGCGGGGCGCTATCTGTGGGCGCCGACAATGTATGTAAGAAAAAAGAAGAGCGGGGCGCGCCGCGCGCGGAGAGTGCCGGCCAACACGTGGTAAGGAGAGTTCGTTGTGAGATGCCCGAGAGAGAAGGTCGTGTGCTATCATCGTCGAGTCACCGACAGCCTGCGAACACGGGGGGTGCGCGTGCCAGCAACCGACCTCGCCGTGTGGGCCCACCGCAGGCCCCGACCGGAACATCGGGAGCCAGCAGTCGACAGCGAGGCCGCCATCTTCGGCTGCAGCCGAGCGGCCACCCAATATCGTGGCCCAGCAGGCGTTGGCACCGCGCGTCATGTTTGCTTGGGAGCGCCCACACCTTTTCTTGTGATAATAAATAGTTCTTATGAAGTTTACTCGTCGGAGTCCATTTTTATGCGCCTCCTTGCGCCCCTCGTGATTTCAGCTGAAGAGCCGCTGCCCACCCCGGGGCACATAAAAGGTGAGCGAGCCCTCCCCTGGGACGAGGAGTGTGATGGGCCAGGTGACAGCCAGCGGCGTGACTCTGCGGCTAGCCATGCGGCTAGCCTGGCGCCCTCAAAACAAGTAGAGTCGCGGCCTCCCTTGTCTCGCGGTATCGGGGAAAATTTATCTATGAATTAAATGCCGCGTCACAAATGGCGCCCGACGTGGGGCAGCCTTTCTATTGTTGTGCGAGAAAAGTGACAATTATATTTCGAGAGTGCGCATGAGGCGCGAGTGTAAAATGGCGTCGCGTCGGCCTTGACGAGGCAACAATGGTGTGAAGGAGAGCGAGCGGAGTGATACCGGCATGGTGTGCAAAGCGTGTGTGTGAGCGGGAGCGATGCGTGATTAACATCGCGCGAGCGCCAGTTATTACGTACAGCTCTTTCGCGAGCGGTATACAATGTTTCTATTTGATTTATAAATTAGTCCTTTTTTTTTTGCTATACATTTTCATGAAATTAAAAAATTTAAAATTCTTTGTGAGGGAAGCAGTAAATAAGAGATTATAATTTCTACTCAATCTTTTGTACTTGAATGTGGTTTGTGCGGTTGCTTTGAGTGGTTGCTTGGCGTTGAGGGTGGGATGAAAGCTGTGAACATTCCCGAGGCGACTTGTTTCCAGTTAAGTTGCGGAGGGACGATCGGTTTCTAAGATTAACTACTATTATTGGCTTGAGGGAAGCTCCGTGCGTAGCCACGTATCCCCAGAGTGGCAGAGGATCCTTTGAAAAGAGGAAGCGGAGTTTGTACTTTTTGAAATTTGAGGTTAGGTTATGCTTTTAATATAGAATTCTGATTTATTCTACCTTATTTGTTATACTAACTGTAGAACAGGGAAATATCTTTAGATTAGGATTAAATTTTTGCAGTAAGCGTATTTTAGGTTAGGTGGGGCAAATCCTTTAATTATTCAATAGGTTAAGAATTTTCTTCTTCCTAATTTACAATGGAGGGTGACACTGGATTTTTGGCGAGATATCAGAGAGATATGAGGGCACTGCTACGGCATTCAGCGGTAAAGGCAGAATTTGAAATAATTAAGCAAATGAGTGAAGAAGAGGTGGAAAATGAGTTGTCAAGTAAAGGACACTCCTTGGTAGGGCCACTCTTAGTGCGCAAAGAGCGATTATTGCGGGCTAAGCTTCTTTTGGCACAAACACGGTTAGGGACACCATGGTCAAATAATTGGACGAGGATGTGCAGCCTGACGATGTAACCCTCTCAGGAGCTTTATACGCCTTAAACTGGGACGAAGACCTAGATGCAGGGCGGAAAATGAAAGGAGCATGCAGTAAGGGGCATAAAAAGAAGCACATCGAGACGGAGAAAGTTGCCGCAAGCGACGGAGAAATTAATGAGGAACTGAACCCCATTCGGACCATTACAGCAAACGCAGCGGGGGGCCCTCAGCCCAAACTGCCGCTGATGGACTCATATGATTTTCCGCCGCTGGGGGAAAGGAAAGAAGCGTCAGATTTGACCAGAGAAAAGGAAAAACTGCGCATTCTGCCTTCGGAAGCGAAATCAAATCAGAAAGAGATACCAGTACAGAGCGACCGCAACTCTGAGGAAATAAAGGAGTTGCGGAGTCAATTGCAACAGCAGAACGAGATGATCAACAACCTAACGGATGGAATTAGCCGAATTTTACAAAAATTGGGCAGTGAGAAGAACGATAAGGAAGTGAACTTGAGAAAGGGTTCCAAGAAAAAGTATCGGAGGGAAATAACATCCACTTCGTCATCTTCTTCAGAGTCGGAGGTAACGAGCGGGTCGTTATCTACTGACAGCAGTGATGACTCGGACGATGCATCAGGGGACGATGGACATAGACAGAGCATCAGCTATGAGTTAGGAAGGGCCATAACGAGACCTACGTGGTCTAGGCCTTCACAGGCGAGAGACCAGGGACCGGACTTTGACGGAGCTTGTTATTCCTGCGGAGAGTCGGGACATAGGGCAAATGCGTGCCCGAGAGTCCAGTGTTTCAGCTGTGGCGCAAGAGGGCATATCAGTGTCAATTGCCCCAGTCGACCTGGAAGGACACAAGAAAAGTGCCAACTTTGCGGCAAGGTCGGCTTATTGGCAATTAATTGCCCTAATTGCAAACACCTGTTTACTCGGCAGGAAAACGGACAAGCGGGGAGTCGCCTAGCCCAAGCGGCTTCCCCGCAAACCAATCCGTCGAACACAAACCGGCTGAATTAGATTTAGATAATCATAGGAATAAGTCGATTAGGTTAGGAAATGGTGATTCGATTTTGGAAAAGCCGAGTTGGACAGCCAAATTCTGCGAACCAAATTCGATCAAGGAAGATGTAAATAGTGGAATAAGGGATTGTATAGAGAAAGGAAGGGAGATAAACTCAGATGGGCCAGATGAAACATCTGCTCCTGGGTCGAGTTGGACAGCCAACATCCACCACCCATCTGAGGCGTTGGCAAAGATCAAGGATGAAGAAATCTACAGATCGAGGTGGACAGCCAACCTCTATCGATCTGGCCAATGCAATGGAGCTATCAGGAAAAGCTCTCCAGCTGAGCAGTCGAGACGGACGGCCGACCTCCACTGCAAAGCTGATATTTGCTGTCCAGCCGTTGATTTCGCCGAGCCGAGCGGGTCAGCCAGTCTCCGCCCATCAAATCAACCGCATATGGGGCAGAAGGCGCATTGGTCGACGGAGTCAGCTCCGCTCTGCCAATCCGTTAGGTCGGGAGAAAGCGAAAGGGTCAAGTCTTTGGTAGGATCGAACAGGCCAGCCTGTCTCCAGCCGCCAAAGCAAGCAGAGAGTGAGAGAATGAGTGAGAGGCCTCAGAGCATCTCGTCGGTGCCACAAAGCCCGCCGAGACATGCGTGGAATGTAGATTCTGCCCAGTCGCTTCACGCGGGCTGGAAATCAGAACAGGAGAGCGATTATGAGAAATTGCCTCAAGTACTGTTCACTCTGGATCGGTTGTGTTCCAACAAAGGGACGGGCAGGAATGAGTCGAGTGAGAGTGTGACATACCCTGTAACCATTGAGGACAAACCTGATAGGCTGTGTCCGGTTCAGGGAGGGGGAGTCGGCGTGGAGTCCACGCCTAGAGTGAGTTTAGCGAGTGTGACGGCAGGGCTAGTAATCAATAAGGAGAAGAGCGAGTTTTGTTGTACCAGGGCTGCATATCTTGGATATCTGTTAGACGCAGAGGGACTTAGACCAGATCCGGAAAAGATAGCTCCAGTCGTGAATTATCCAGCACCATCTAACCTCAAACAACTAAGACGATTTCTTGGTATGATTGGATGGTACGCTCGGTTCATAAAGGACGATTCGGAAATCAAGCTTCCACTGGTCAAGTTATTGCACAAAGGTCAAGAGTGGGAATGGACAGAGGAACAGCAGAAAGCGTTTGAGACATACAAAAGGGCCATTACGGAAGCCCCGGTCTTGGCAAGGCCGGACTTCTCTAAACCCTTCATTGTACAAACTGATGCGAGTAGTGAAGCAATTGGAGGTGTTCTTTCTCAAGTGAATGAGGACGGAGAACATCCAATCGTTTATGTCAGCCGAGTTCTCACATCAGCTGAGAAAAACTATACGACGACAGAGAGAGAGTTGTTAGCTATTCTATGGGCCATAAAAAAACTAAGGCCTTATTTAGAGGGCTACAAGTTCCTCGTGATCACAGACCACTCCGCACTCCAATACCTGCGAAACCTCAAGGAACCTACGGGTAGGCTCGCGAGATGGGCGCTGGAGTTGCAGCAGTGGGACTTCGAGGTGGTGCATCGTCGAGGTAAAATCCATGATTTGCCTGATGCACTATGTCGTATGTACGAGCAACGATCTGGCGAAGAGAAGATCGCTGAAATTACGGAAGTAAAGGATGAGGACCACCAACGCAGAGTCGAGGAAGTCAGCAAATATCCGGAGAGGTATAAAAATTGGAAGGTCGAAGCGGGCCACTTGTATCGTTACAAGTACGATGAGCTGCTCGATCCAATCGCTGATTGTGAAGAGGGCTGGAAACTCGTGCTTCCAAAAGAATGTCGAGAGCGGGTCATAAGGGATGCCCATTGTGAACCTTCATCGGGCTACCTCGGAGTGGAAAAGACATTCGATCGAGTCGTACGAGATTACTATTGGAGAGGGGCCTATCACGACATTCACAACTTTGTGAGGCAATGTCAGGACTGTCAACAGTTCAAAACGTCGCAGCAAGCGCCTCAGGGACTATTGGGTAAAAGAACGGTAGAGAGACCATGGAGCATCGTAGCAGCAGATCTCATGGAGTTTCCGCTTAGCAAAGCCAAGAACAAGTACTTAATAATCTTTCAGGACTTATTTTCAAGATGGGTGGAGCTAAAGGCGGTCAGAGCTGCTACAGGGGCCAACGTGGTTAAAGCCCTTGAGGAGCTTGTCCTATTTCGCTGGGGAACGCCGGAGTATCTCGTGACAAATAATGGAAAAGAGTTTGATAACAAATGCGTAAGAGAAGCATTGGCAGAGTATGGAATAACGCATACAACAACGCCTCCATACCATGCTCAGGCAAACCCATTGGAAAGATCCAATCGAACACTGAAGACGGCCATCGCGATGTTTGTAGAAATAGACCATAGAGATTGGGATCAGCATTTACACGAACTAAGGCATGCAGTCAACACCGCGAAGCAGGCCTCGACTAACATCTCGCCAGCCTACTTGAACTTCGGAAGGCATCCACTGCCAGTGAAGAGTTTGCGGCGCGAGCTTGAGAAGGGGGAAGGCATAGAGAGCAGATTGGATCCACAAGCGTGGAAAAAGAGGGCCGATAGGTTAGGCTTATTACGAGATTTAGTAGCCGAGAATATAGAGAAAGCTCAGAAAAAACAGGCGCAAGCGTATAATAAGGGTAGAAGAAACATCGAATTTAATGTAGGAGACCTAGTAATGCGTAGGACCCACCATCTGTCCAGTGGGATTGATAGGTTTTCAGCCAAGCTAGCCCCTAAATTTGAAGGACCGATCGAGATACAAAAAAAACTGTCTCCAACAGTTTATATCGTAGAAACGCGTTCCAATAAGCAAAACGCGAAAGTAGATCATGGTGACTTGAAACGATATATAGCACCAAGATCCACTCGTCAAAGTGGTGAGTTCTCCGAGCGCCAAGCCCACGGAGCACACTCTCAAAAAAATTCCTTATGAATTTTGGTATTACGTAATTGGTCAGCATTGTGTGTTTGCCTCATGTTATCTTGTCTGTGTGTCAAAGTGAGCGATTTATTTTTCAATTATGTGAAAATCTCTGTCGGACATTATTGTTGTTATGGCACATAGCCCTTGAATTGTGGTGAATGAAAGTTTGCAAACGAGGTGTGATGTGTTTGAGCTGAGGACGTACTGCCTTTTATAGAGTAAATTATCTGAGCGAGTGATGCTTTTGTTGAAATTTTGTGAGAAATTCCCTTGGAATGTATGAAAGATTCATGCCAAAAGTTTGTTCATACCAAATGTATTACTTGATGTTCATAGAGAATGTGGTTAAAATTAGAAAAAGTTGGGCTATCCATTTTCTATCCAATAGCTGAAGACAGAATCTCAAAACTGAGTGAACTACTGGTAGAAATCTGTGAAATTGTTGTTATTATATTGTGTTCATAGGTTTCAGTTGCAGGCTCGTTTGTAAGCGGTCCACTCGGACGAGTGTCCGGCTTAGGGAGGGGGTATGTGACGTTGTGCTTGGCGCAGCGTCACTTGCCCAGTTCGAATACGCGCGCCCCTCTCGCGAGCCGTAGAACGGCGGGGCGCTATCTGTGGGCGCCGACAATGTATGTAAGAAAAAAGAAGAGCGGGGCGCGCCGCGCGCGGAGAGTGCCGGCCAACACGTGGTAAGGAGAGTTCGTTGTGAGATGCCCGAGAGAGAAGGTCGTGTGCTATCATCGTCGAGTCACCGACAGCCTGCGAACACGGGGGGTGCGCGTGCCAGCAACCGACCTCGCCGTGTGGGCCCACCGCAGGCCCCGACCGGAACATCGGGAGCCAGCAGTCGACAGCGAGGCCGCCATCTTCGGCTGCAGCCGAGCGGCCACCCAATATCGTGGCCCAGCAGGCGTTGGCACCGCGCGTCATGTTTGCTTGTGATAATAAATAGTTCTTATGAAGTTTACTCGTCGGAGTCCATTTTTATGCGCCTCCTTGCGCCCCTCGTGATTTCAGCTGAAGAGCCGCTGCCCACCCCGGGGCACATAAAAGGTGAGCGAGCCCTCCCCTGGGACGAGGAGTGTGATGGGCCAGGTGACAGCCAGCGGCGTGACTCTGCGGCTAGCCATGCGGCTAGCCTGGCGCCCTCAAAACAAGTAGAGTCGCGGCCTCCCTTGTCTCGCGGTATCGGGGAAAATTTATCTATGAATTAAATGCCGCGTCACAACGCTTAAAGGGTGACAGATTTTCACAATTTTAGCCCTATTTTTTTCTCTTGGTTATGTTTCATAAACCTCTTAAGCATGGAGTTCAAGTATAGTAAGAATGAGAATGATCACATTTGTTAGGAACAAAAAAATGCTCATTTACAAAAATATCTTGTTTCAAAAACATAAAGATGCCACTTGACAAATACAACAAAAAGTTTACGATTTATTGTGTATGATCGAAATCTTTTGAGATAGAACTTGAAATTAATGAAAATTTCTTCAATTGAAAATAATTTTTCCATCATATCTTTTTGAATTTATAGGGGTGCAATATTGTACTTCTTACAAATTTGGTGGTAAATCAAATTTCCTTTCCAATTGTACTAATGTTGTCGTGGTGGTTTCAATAGTATATGCCAACAAGGTACATATTTTGACTAATTTAGACTCTTACTTCACTCTTCTTATCCTGGCTTTGATTATCTAACTAAGATAGGCAGAAATCATGAGATTCATTCAGAATTTTATGTAACTGAGAGCCTTAGAGATTAACTGGAAGCACACTTAATAGATAAGTATTGTTAAGAAGGGAATTTGAAATTATTACTTCTTACATTATTGCTTTAAACCAGCTGTTGGCGGGTCATATATTATGCCAAATTGCTTGCTCTCAAAAGTCATTGGAGGAAAATTGAAAAAAGAAGAGGAGAAGAAGAAGGAGGGTCGGAATGTTTGATGGGATAAGAAATGGCAGAAGTTAGAGGTAAATAAAAGATGCTTAGGAACAAATTCAATGGAGGACATTCAATTAAAACCTGTTAGAAGACCATTCCACTTGAGAGAGAAACATTATTGTTTTTCCGTGAGGGTTCAGTACTGTGGTCACAATATTGGTGATACATTCATTGTTGAGATTGCCAAGACATGCATTGTCGATAAAGTTGAGATTCATGTTATTGTGATCATCAATGAGGTGATCTTTCAAACAGTAATTGTGATGTCTATTGTTAGGGATGTTGCTAAGCAAATGTCTTCCGTTGTATCCATTGAGGTTTCGCCAAAAACCATGCAGCTTAGAATACCTTTCCCTATGCCTTTTGGCCAACCAATTCCAAAAAATCAAAAAGTGTGCTTACTGGTCACTAGAATTCTGCGGAGAATGGATAAAAGGTACTCTGTTGTGTGGCTGGTACACATGCACGGGATAGGGCTAGCGCACATGGTGACTTCCTTCCCACTTGAAAATACTACTCTAGCCACAAGAGGTTTGTAAAATAGCATGGCCCTTAAGTGTGAAGTAGGGAAACCAAAGGTAAGAAAAATCGGACTAAGAAGGGGTTCAGAAATGGGTTTTGACCAAGCACCATAGTATAGCAATGCTGTGTACACTACATTTTCTTCTTGAATTCTGCTCTTTGCTGATTCCTACTTATTTCTTTCTATCCTTTGGGCTGCGTTGCTGCAGTTTTCTTGATGGTAGGTAAATATGAAAATTCCTCTATCTCTATTTTAAACTTATGCTTCATTATTGTATTTTTTTAAGGTGAAATGAAGTTACTTTAAATGGGAATATTATTTTTTTCAAATTATATATAAAAATCTGTATATGTAAGTACTTGATTTATTTAAATGCTTTTGTACCTTTCATTCGGGAGAAATTATTTTAATTCTGTAAATACTGGATTATCATTGTAAAAGCACCATGTGTAAATTGTAGTGTTCATTCAGGAAAGTTTTTCTATAAATTGAATAATAATGTTATATTGTATGTTTAATAAGTATTGAATCCCTGAAGCACTATGGCATTATGACAGTCATGTTAAAGCAAGTTTTCTATGCGAGTGCCTGGTTCATAACCACAGAGGTACCTGGTAACTAGGGCATTAAATATAGGCAAATAATACTCTTTTGCATGAAAAAGGTCAAAATGGCCAAGGGTTTAAAGGAAATTTGATTGAGTATGTGGTCCAAAATAACCACCGTTTCCTAGAATAAATAACTGATTGATGACTGCTTTGCATACGAGTAAAACCCTGGCAAAGACCACAAGTAACTGTAATGCTTTGAAGAAAATGTTCATTGTCCTTTTACCATATCCCTGTTTTAAGCAGAGAAATATGGAAATAATGACACATATGATGGAGAAAAATAAGTTGAGTGTTAAATGAAGGCTGTGTGTAGAGAGAATCAATCTCAGTTGGTGGGTTTCTTTAAGTTGATATTATCTTACCATAATGGGCCTGAAGTGCTTTGTCTTCTGCCGGGTCCCTGGCATTTTTCGTAGGCTTATCTCAGCTATCTCTTACACATTTTTGTAGTTTTCGCATCCTTTCAGTTCATATTTCTTCTTTTCCCTTCTTGTGCGATTCTTCCTTCTGCCAACTGTTGCCTTTAGTATACCCTCATGTGTTAGGAGGTGGCCATCCATCTGACATCCAACAAATCAGGAGGCATTTCACCTACAAACACCAGTATCGATGGAATTTTATTAATTGTATTTTACTACTTGCATACAATTATAATTTTTCACTTTAGGTATTAATATTTTTTTTAATCTTTTACATTTATATATGCAATGCTTAGATTTTTAGTTTTCACAAAGAGTTTTTCATTTTTATGCAAACCATCAGTTGTAAAGCAGGTTGGTCTATGTATGTAATTAGTTTATCTCCCTTTGAAACAAATACATTCCATAACAATGTTTCTTAAAGGTAAGGTGCAATCTGTTTAACATTGAGTTTGTTCATAATTTCATTTTTATATTATGTAATTTAAATGCCTTTTTTTGTTTTACTGTTTCATTTTGTTCCTTGAAATTATTTTACTTACAAGATTCTTCTCTTTTGTTGATTGATTACATTATACATAAATGCAATACATAAAAATTTGCATTTATTATCCTTGCAGATTATTGATAATGCAGCTCGATTAAGAGACACGCTCATTCATGAACTCTGTCATGCAGCGACTTGGATTATTTCAGAAGTAACAGGAGGACATGGGCCATCTTGGAAGAGATGGTAAAATTCTTTGCATGATAAATTTCTATAATTGGGTTGTAATATATAATACTGATCAATGTGTTGTTCAACAAATCAATATTTGTGGTGATGGTGCATTAAAAGGCAAAAAAATTAATGTAGGTAAAGATCTTTTTATGATTCTTGAAACTACGGGAGAACTGGTGAGAAGTTTGACCTTGAATTATTTTTTTAAGGGGCTTGAAAACAAGTATAAAATTAAGTTTATGTAATATCGAGGTAAGGGAAAATATTTAGGAACAGAAACAAATATAATTGTTGAGATGAGTGGTGAATGTGAAAATGCAATTATGGATTATAATGCTTGAAGTAAAAAGTAATGTTAGATGCATGTTGGTTTTTGTGTTCATGAATAACTGAAACTGGGGTGGCAGAAAACCTATAAGAACCATTGGATTGCATTTTTCACCCTCCTTTTCTCATAGGATATGTAGCTATCAACAGACATGGTGGCCCGCATGGTTGCGACTTACTCAACATGAGTAATTTTGGTGCCTACTAGTCACATTGCCCATTGCAATATGGCCAGCTCAGTCTGGAACAACATTGGATCTCAATGGTGACCTATCTTTTGAAAGTGATAATGTCAGCCATAAATCATGCTTGAATGCTGTTTTTGCAAAATTTCAAGGGGTATATGGAGAACTGTTGACGATATAAAAATGTTTGGCAGGGCATCAAGGGATCCAGGTTTGAATCCCAGTCAAAGCAAATGATGTTTACACTTTAAAATTGTTTCAATGCTCAACCCTGTTACCAAATAAGAATTTTGAGTTTAAATTCTCTAATGTGATTCTTACCCATTTTATAATGAGTAAAATAAAATGGTTCAATGCTTGACAGAAAACCTTAATATATCACGTGGTGGTCAGCCATTTTAGCCGAAAGTTGTCCGATTGAACCTGGGACTTCTATGTGGACTGTTCTTCATGGTACCCAGAACACATGACCATGTACAACCCTTAAAATTTCCAACTCGCTATCTTTGTTTTACAAACTTTTCAATTGGCCTATCTTTACACACACATTCACAGTGTAATACCAATTAGCTTCCATCCATCCCATCACTAGAGAGGAGGGAAGCCAACAAATGCCAATGAAGGATTTCTAGTTACCCTATGTGTTGGTCTCTTTCTTCTTTTCAGTTTTTAAATCGGTGGTTATGGTGACTCCAGGGTGCTTCAATTCTAAATGATAAGCAGTTTAGATTATTTGGTATATTAATTAGGTATTTTTGTATATTTTATTAGTGTAGGAATAAGTGTAAAAGTGAATTAGCACCTCTGGTATCCTTTTCCTCCAGAATTCTCATATTCTACATTAATGTTTACCAAATGTTTCATCTTGCTATATTCTTTTCAGATATCCATAACCATTAGGTCGTAACTGTGCATGTAAGTGTGTCTAGATACCTCTTACAGCTTTGTTTCTTTTACAGGAGAACCAATGCAACACCAATTGCTGAACAGTGGCTCACAAGCCAATGGTCTGGCTACATGTTGATGACATGCATTTAGTCATGATTTTGACTATCATGTCATCACCATGGTAAATGGACATACCAAAAAGATGTGATTCTATCCCTTTGGTTAATCCTTCAAGAAAAATTCCTCATGCTTATATTTTGTAAATTATGTGAATGAGGCCTGGGTAAAATTACAATTTCCTATCCAAAATTGGCCGTCCCATTTGATTTTAAATTCATTGTTAATTGAGGGTTAATTATTCTTGCCATTACAAATGTCTTGAACATAAGTAGACATTTTGAGGGTGATATACCCTAACTCTGATGAAAGTTACATTGCCCTGTGACTTATAGTCACTTTTCTATGAAGTTGGTAACGTCCTTAAGTTGACATTACATTGTCATTATGATATGAAGTGCTCTGCCTTCTGCTGGGTCCCTGGCATCTTTCATAGTCTTTTCTCAATTATCTCTTTCAAACTTTTTTAGTTTTCCTATCCTTTCAGCTCATATTTCTTCTTCTTCCTTTTCTCAAAATTCTTCCATCGATCCCTTCTTGCTGACTTTTTAATAACTTCATGTCGTAGAACGTAACCAACCTATAGGTTTTTTCTTATTATTATTGCTGGTAGCCTTCTCTCCTGCTTGCTGTAAAACCTCTTCATTTCTCACTCAATCCATTTAACTCTTTCTTCCCCTTGTTCAAATTCCAAATGGCTCAATTCCTTTCTTTTTATTGCTCCAAATTAACTAATTTCCTAATGTTCGGCTCCATCTAAAAAGTGGTCAAATATAGTACTTCATCAATCTCTTCCCATGACCCATATTAATCTTTCTTGTAAACAACCTTTTCATCCTGTTAAATGTATGCTAATTCTATAATATTTGCTATTTCTATTATTTTCCTTTGGCATATTCTTCTTTCATTTTCAGCTACTTTATGATGTACTTGATAAGTACTCAAACCTCTCCATCTGCTCAATTGATAGTTCCTTTGCTGACCCCTCTGCAACCTGCTATCCATGTTTAGCCTCCTCCTCCACTCCTTATTTTTCACTATCTCCATTAGTTTTACCTAGTCCACTCCATCATTGAAAGCCTTGATATGTTTACATACCAATAATACATTTTTTTGCTCAAAGAGCATATTACGAAAATACCTGGTGGATGGTGTTTGTACATAATATTAGGCACGTCAAGAAGGAGTAAACTGCATACAGGCTCAATCGAGATACAAAATATGGTATTAACAATTGCATTAAATGTAGCAGTACACACACACACACACACATGTTAAATGTAACACATAAGTGTGTACACTAATGTTCACAATGATATCCATTCAAAATCACCAATCATTAATGTTACAAGACTAAGAGCATAGCTATAAACTAAAAGTTTGGACTCAGAGATCAGGAATTCATTGAGGTATTTGTCAACAGAGTAGGAAATGTTACACTGTAGATATTGTTGTAATTTATATTTGAATGCAGTAGTTCACTTAGTATCCTTTGTACTTTTGGGTAATTTGTTATATAATCTGATACCCATTTCCTTGGGCCCTAATTTTAATGCTTTGGTTCTAAAATTGCCGTAAGGGATGCTGTCTTCCTCTGGCCTAATAGTGATGATGGTCAGAGCTAAGGGAATAGTTGCCAATGTTGTTTTTTCTTTACAGAATTAAAAACAATATACCATATTTTTCCATCGATAACGCACACGTTAACTATACAAAAATATTCAGATAATGTAAAAAATGATGATGCATGTTATGCAATGAAAATTGAAAAAAATCCAAACATTTACATACCTATGTACACAAAAATTTAAAGAAGAGTCCCTCAAAAAGAAATTGGTCTGGAAGCATGCCTTTCTAATTGCATTCTGCTTTATACAGATCTGCTACTTTAACAGTCATTTCATCTCATAAATCCATGAGAAAAAGAAGAAACAAATAATTTATATACTTCATTTATTCTAATGCACAGTACTTCACGTATATGTAGAGTAAGTCTCATTATATACACCTACGTAAAAATGATATATGTAAAAATACATGATAGGATAGGTAGCTCACTCGAATTCCAAGAAATTCATCACCTGAATCTCAATTAAACGAATTAAGTGCATTTATTACCTCATCAGGCACATCACTGAGTTCACTCTCCAAAGTTAACTATTCCTCATCTTCTAGCACTGGCGTTGAAATATTGCCTATAGCTTTTTCAAATCCATTTTTTACACAAGTCCCTCTGACACTCTGCCAACTTTCCAGGATCCACTGACTTATTTCTTCATAAGACACTCTTTTAATCCTTCCCGATTCTGTGTAGTCTTTTATACCGGGCATCATCCACTTTTTCCAACGTAACTTTGATGTAAAAGATTTATTAATGGATAAATCCTGGCAGCCTCGCGATTTCCTTTTTCTTTCGCGAAATCAATAAATTCTAGCTTAAACATTGTTGTATACGATTTTCTTCTCCATGGGTAATTTTCTTGAGAAAATTCTAAATTACAAAAGTTTAACTCAATTCAAATTGAAACAATCACCATTCTGGCGGCACTTTCATAGAACTCGCAGGGTGTCTCGAATAGTTGAAAGCCAATACTAACAAAGCGAAGTTAAGCAAACAAAACAAGATTCTATTTCATTCATTCTCTTATTTTTTATATTTGGTTTGGTGAAAGTTAATACATTTAGTAAATTAATGCTGCTTCTGGGGATTATTGTCACGTAGGTGAGTTGATGGACAACTGTTTCGCCCCCAGTCCTGGAGGCGTCTTCAGGTCGAAGTGATTTATGTTGCAATTTGGCTGCTATATATAGAAGATGCTGGCTGGCCGGGGCTTGGATTGGCTCTTTCTTGGCGGCCAATGTGAATCAACCTTTTCCATGTGGGAGCCAGGGTGTAGCCGTCCTCACGGTTGAAATTGTTTGGATTCTTCATTATCCCAACTGCTTCTCTTATCACTCTCAGGATATAATTCCCTTCTCTTGCAAGCACTTTTACTTGATCAAACTTGATCGTGTGTCCGGATTCCATGCATGCATGTTCGGCATTTGCCGAGAGTCGGAACTGTCTTTTATCTGTGGCTGTTTGGTGCTCTTTGGTCCTGCATCTGATGGACAGTCTTGTTTGGCCGATATAGGACTTCCCACGCATGTACTTAATATCATATACGATGCACCTTCGTGCATGAGATCGGGGATGCAGTCCTTCGGGTTAGGTATTATGGCGCTGATTTTTCTTGCCGTGGAGAATCTAGTTGTTATATTATGCTTTCGTGGTAGCTTACTTATCTTTTCGGCTGTTCTGGCGACATACAGGATGGTAGCATATGTAGTTGGTTTTCTTTTTCAGGATTCCCCTTGATCTGTTTCTTGGGCAGAATCCCGTCTTGCATCAGCTCCATTTCTTTTTCGGCGGTCCTTTTTAGGACAAATTGTTCAGGGTATCCGTTTACCCCCAGCGCTGAGATGCGGTATCTCTATTCTGAAAGGAGCGATTCAGTGTCTGAGATGGTGTTGGTGCAATGAACTAGTGTATTTATTAGCGAACTCTTCTGGGCGGGATGGTGGTGCGATTGCACATCCAAATACTGGTCAGTGTGGGTTTTTTTGCGGTATACTGCATGGTCAAGGCTGCCATTAGGTTTTCTGGTCACTAACACATCTAAAAAGGGCAGGACACCATTGTGCTCGATTTCCATGGTAATTTAATGGCAGGATGTTGCTGATTAAGGTGTTTCAGGAACAATTCTAGTTATTTCTTCCCATGTGGCCAGATGATGGTGGTGTCGTCGACATACCAGATCCAAAGAGATGGTTTCTTTGGTTAAGCCTTTATTGCCTTCTTCTAAAAATTCTCCATGAAAATGTCAGCTACTACAGGGGATAGAGGTGATCCCATGGCTGCACCTTCTTTCTGCTGAAAGTACTTATCATTTCAAAGGAAGTATGAGTTCCTGAGACAGAATTCTTCGAGGTCCAGGAAATCCTTTGGTAATCCTTCCAATGTGAGTTCTTTGATGAGTAGCAATTGAGATTACATCAAAGCTCACTAGCACATCTCGTTCCTTAACTTCTATATTCTTGATGGTGCGAATAAATTCCGTGGAGTTTTTCATGGATCAGTCGGTTCTTCCAGCGAAGGGTTGGAGAGAACAAGCGATGTATTGTGCCAGCTTGTAGGTTGGTGCATCGATGTTGCTTACGATGGGTCGTAGGGGGACCCCCTTGTTGTGAACCTTAGGTAGTCACGTACGCGATGATAATTCCGGAAAGTGGCATGAATTCATCAAGTAGACGTCGCAGAAGCCTAAGGATTAATTTCAGTACATGTAGTAAATGAAAGGCAAACATCCTATGTCTTGTTTTGATGCACGAATCATAGCACAAAAGCAATAAGGCGGCATATTGTGTATGCTTGTAAATATTGTTAATTTTGGATCCTTCTGTTGTTTGGAATCAATTTCAATCACCTGGCTCTAATCCTCTGTATACTTATGGTAGATACAGCCACTGGCAATTATGATACCATGTATTCATTGGTTGTTGCCAACTGTTAATATATGGATATAGATGGTGCATTATTAGGTTCTTCAGTGATTATCTTGATGGCTTTCTTTTGTGTGTTAAGAAGATGGTTAGAGAAATGGTAGCTGAGCACAAAAATATTATAGTACTGTTTTGCTTGTAGTCTCATACAAGTATCTTAATAAATAGCCAGTTGGACTGGGTTTATGCTGCAGGGATTTTGTGTGTGTATCCCAAGTAATATTTGCACACAAAGAAATACATAAAAATGTACATTCTGTCACTTTGTCAATTGATCAGTCATTAATTTTCACTGGCAGACTACCTGTCACATTCTTATTGCATGAAAAGTACACCATTTTACTTTAATTTACACTCCAGGTCTAGATAGTTACCTGTACCTCACTTGTTTATTGCAAGTGTAACAGACCTTGCTTTTCCACAAGGCTGGGATGAATGTGTGATGATAATATTAGTGTAGTAGTGCCATCAGCATACAAAACTGGTACTATTACTTCGTACTCCGTGAAGCAGTTAAGTAGGTGATTAGCATATACCAGAAAAAGGAATGGGCCCAGAGTTGAATCTTGAGGCATGCCTTTGAAAACTTAGCATTCTTCGGATGAATGTCTTAACCAATCTACTGACAACACTTACCTTCTGAGTAGGTTTGTGGGTATAGGACTTCATCCAATTTTCAGGGATGCCTCTAATTCCCAATCTATTGAGTATAATTAGCAGTCTATTGTGTTTTACATGATCAAAAGCCTTTGACAAATCACCATAGCAAAGGTGTGAGTGCATAGATCTATCTCTCTCCTAATGCTGTTCTCCAATTTTTCTTAAACACCCCTAACTTTTCGCCCTTTACTTTTCTATGACCAAATTGAAGGTGGCATAGATTATGAAGTATGTGTTTAGATAGTTTTAGTGGCACTGTATAAGTAGATGCAAACAACTCACCCAATCCCTCAGTATAAATTTTAAGATAATTAAATGGTCTGTCCAACATTAATGCTACAATGCATGCCCTGTGTTAATGTTGTGCACATCAAAGTCCAAGTATGTATAAGTGTTTGATGATGACAGTAATTATCAGTTGAAGAATTTCCATAATTCAGACTGGACCTTATTAAAGCGACTCAAAGCATCATTACAATAGACCAACCTATGAATGCACGTAGTAGGAACTAGATGCATAAAGCCATTTATAAAGATGTACATATATGATGACCACACTTTTGTCTGTTTTTTTCAGGACTAATAAAGCAATGGCAGCATTTCCAGAGCTGCCCCCTATTTCCAGATGCCATAATTATGACATAGTGACAAAATATAGATATCAGTGTATTAGCTGCAACTACAGGTGAGTTCTATTGCCATTTATGTAATTCATAAGCAGTATGTTATTGTTTAGAATAATATAGTTAAGGTATGACTTATGGTTGCAACATTTTTATTCCTCATTTCCAGTATTGGGCGGCATTCCAAGTCCTTAGATATCCAACGAAAATGTTGTGGTATTTGTGGTGGGACTTTTGAACTTTTTCTGAATACTAAGGATGAAGCTGGGAAGTCAGTTCCAAAAACTCTAAGAACACCAAATGCCTTCGCCCTTTTTGTAAAAGAAAATTATAAAACAGCAAAGAGAACTCAGGATAATCTTAAGCACAAGGATGTTATGAAGCTATTAAGTGAACAATTTGCTGCAGCAAAAATTTCCTCTGTTCAACAGGAAAAATAATAGTAAGAAATGGGTGCAATTTTCGTGCCTCAAAAATAATTGACGTAAAACAATAATGATAATTGTGTAAGAAGTAATTTTATTTGTACATTCCTTTTAAAGTAATTTATGTTTTATACATATCTTTGTGGTGTTTTCTGATATTTGTTTTTGTTATTGGGGATAATGAAAATGTTGTAAATTGCCAAATCAATTGCACTGTGATGAACCTGTGGCAGAAAAATTAGCCAACAAATAAATATTACTGTCTCTCATGCAAGTATTGTATAAAAGACAGGTGAAACTACTTCCGGTGACATTATTTATCTTGCTTGTTTCCTCTGGTTAAGAATTCCAATGTGTTCCCATTGGAATTAATAAACCTGTGTATAGTAATAATATGTTTTTCTATGAGTAAATCCTCGCAATATACCAAATATAAATCCCAAGGTAGGACTCGATCCATGAAGTCTGTAGGTGCATTTCCAACTCAATTACCTTGAAATTGATTAAATGATTGAATTCACGGCAGATAATTGAAAAGGTAATTGAGGATTGTTAAAAGGAGGCCATGAGGGCATTTTATTTCTATTGATATCCTTACCTCTTTCTTGGATCCCAAACTAATTATACAGTCAGCAAGGAGGATCAGGTTGGTGCAGTGGCTAGTGTAATGGCTTCCCACCCTTAGGGTCCATGTTTGAATCCCACCAGTGGCAGAAATTTTCACCGGTATTCTGCTTGGGGTGCTGTGTAGAAAATACTTCAACAAGGTGTTCCACCCATTGGGTAAGACATTATGGATCCCTTGGTGCCTTTTCTTAAATGTAGGCTGATGCTGGATTTCTCTCCACTCTTCCTTTGTGCACTTTGTAACTGAGCACATGCACAATGAACTGAATTGAAATTGAGTTTACTAAAGGGGGCACTAACACATTATGATGTATCACTCAGAAATGATCTCAAGCAATTGAGTGGATTACCAGAAATGCCTATGCAATTAGTCTTGCTTTTAGGAATAATGTAATCAACCTTAGTAAAGGCATTTTTGAAACAAAATAAATCATTATTTGCTTGCTTTTGGTTTGATTATATCTGGAAAATAGCAGAAGTCATTGACCTGCCTGTTTTAAAGCCATGTTGGCAGTTAAATATTATTATTTAAATGAATTTCCACAATTGAGCCGGAAACAATTACATTGTTAAATATTATGTTGAATCACTTAAGTCAAAATGTTAAACAAGTATGAACAAGTTTTAAAAAAAAAACGACACCACAGATAGAAGTAGTATGAAATTTACCAGTTCAGAAGATGAACCATGTTTTGAAATTGGGATTACCTAAGGCTGAACCAAAACACCTGAGGCAGAAAGATTGGTAAATGGCATCACTAATTGAAAATGCAACAATATGAGAAGCTTTGATAACTTTCAGCAGAAAGCCATCATGTCCACGGAAGAAGAGTCAATAAAAGAATTCTAAAGACCTAGGAGGGAGATGTAAAAAAATTAATGAATAGAATTTGGTTCTTGGAAGTCTTGAACCACAAAATTATCCTCAGGAAAATTGACAATTAACACAGCAAAATGAAGTGGGTCAACACTTTCTCCATTAAAATGAATATTGTCACTTGTCTCTTGGTTGAGGAAATGGTGTTGTGCCTTTTTTTAAGCTTTAAAGTGCATGAGCGATAAATTAACCTCTTGGTACTTAACTTGTCCTGGTCTTCATTGTAGGTGATTTAAGTTTAAAACCTACATTGGTGGTCTGAACCTGCACTAATTGTGTCACAGAAAATTTATGAAAAGTCAAAATCAGATACTAAATTATCTGTGTACTTTTGTTCTGGTGAGCTTTTTGTCCAGGGCACTCAATCCAAAAGGTGACAGCATGTAAATAAAATCAAACTATAAGGAAGTCTTTCAACTGGTTTAATATTTATATCAACAAAAAATATAACACTCAATAATTTTGGAAGACATATTTGTTAACTTGAGGAAGGTTACTTAAAAAAAGTGTCACCATCAGGGGATGATGACCAGTGGCAATGACTTGGAAATTTACCTATAGAATTTCAATGTCTCATTCAAAATGCCTCTCAATATAATTGCTGTAGAAACTCTGTTTAGGATGGGTTTAGCATAGTTGGCAACACCACCTCCTTTTAGATTTTGCATACTATCATATAAAATGTAGGCTATCAAGGTGAAAATCGCTCATTTCATCTGCTGACAATTAAATTCACCTGGAACCATCACATTAGCTTTTGCAGTGGATCTTTCAGAAACTCTTGCACAACAAACCTACACAGTGAGCAACATATTAATGTCTTTTGCTTGTTTTGGACGACTTTTCAATCAATACAAGAAATATTTTCTGATTTTTTTAAGGTATAATTATGTGACAATGGTTTTGTTGGATGTATCAACTTATGTGAAATAGGGATTTCATTAATTATAGTTAATCTATCGGTTAAGGTAGGTTGGATGGTCAAAATGGTACAACGACAATTACCTTGTCTCTAATAACACTGCCTGAAATCGGACACTAAAATAAGCCTCTCTTCAATTTCACACACTTTTTTCTATCCTTCATTTCATCCAACTTGCATATCCTATTCTTACTCTTTCCTTGTTTGCCTAACTTTGCCCCTCTATCACAGTCTACAGCATCAATTTCCAAACAAAATGCTCTAAATGCATCTTGCCTCCTTTGGATTTCTTCGAGCATAGTAATTCCTCCTTCCCACTTCCTTATTTGCTTTCCTTTCAGCCCCCTTTACCCTCGCCATATTTCTCCACCACCACATTTCAAAATCTTCTTAACTTCTCCTATAATCTTCCTTCAAGGAATGTCAAAAATGTGAAACTTGCATACGTAAAATATTAATTATTCCAGAGTATTCATAAAATTTTGTGTTTTCCAGGTTACACCATGCTGTGTAATCTATCTATGAATGAATATTTTCTATGGTAATATTCCAAACACTGACATTGACCTCAACATACGCCAGGTGGGCCAGCATGAATTTGATCAACTTAAAGTTTGAACTACTGGATTCAAGATTGTATTCAACTTTTTTTACTGTTCCCAATGACCCCTCACTATTTTTGCAAACGTAGTATTAGTCTTTTCTATGTAAATTCTGAACTAGCTTCTCACAAGCCATGCCTCCCTTAGCCATCATATAGCCACTGGTGACATACTGGCTCATTGCACTTGCAAAGACTGGAGTCTTGTGAATTTGAGCAGTCTCATTGCAACCATTGGTTGCAAGCAAGTTTCTGTAGCAGTCCTTCAACATGAGGATATGATTGATAACCAAGGGCAGAGCGCACAAGCATGTGAATTGATTTATTAGGTTTGTTCACTTCCTTTCCTAGTGTTAAGAAGGCTTTATACCTAGTAAGTCACAGCTCGGGTGAAGCTGGATGTCTCCATAGTCACCCAAATTTGACATGGGAGCTACAGTTGGAAGTTAAGACTACCATAAACTTAAAATTGATAAATTACCATTAAAAATACAGCAGTACAAATTTCTTTGCTGATGGCTAAAACTTTTCCGACTGGTCACATTTTTATTCCATCGTCAAAAGGTATGATTCATGCCTAAGTTACTTCATTATAAATGCCAGGAACAACGCTGACTAAATATGTTACATGTGAGTGATCCTTGAAAGATAATTGCTATAATATTCTTGAGAATAATTTTCTTGTCCAATAAAGTTTGAGATTGCCACCTTTTACGCCAATTATTTTTGTCGTGTACATAATAATAGTAACTATAACTATTTAATTATTTCTATGACAATGATTCTACAATTTTTCTGTGTCTGACAATGACAATAGGCAATTTCACTCTACTTAACAAATGACAATGTCACTAATGAGGTTCAACTACACCATTAACTCCATGAAACACCCTGCGTTTAACCGACCAAAAACTAAATTAATACGACCATATTCAGGCTGTAAAAATAAAGCGATGTCCCTATTACGCCTTCACAGAAATTAAAGATCCAATAGCTCTTCATTCGTACTTCTTAACAATTGTCCTTTCTATAGTATCATATTGCTCCCCAATTTGGTCCATATCCACCCCAACTAATCTAAAATCCCTCGATAGCATCTCTCACTAATTTGCCAAAATAGCGAACCACAGAGTTCCAAATGCCCGATTAGGGCCCTCAAATCCTTTTCTGTCTTCTTTATAAATTTCTAACCCCTAAAACCACAGACAATGCTGATTTTAAACTCCTCCACAACACTCTACACTCGACTATTGACTGCCCTGAACTGCTCCCTCCCTCTTCAACTTCAGCATACCAACTCGATCCACCCACTCCCTTCTCCATCCGCCTATTCCTAGGATATCTCTAGCTGACCGCTAACCTTTATTTCGCCTCTCCTCCCTTCTAAATTCATTCCCTCACATTGCCGATCCTTTTTATTTATTACAAACAATTTCACCACCCGAGCGTTATCCCACCTGTCAACAAATTAAATATTTCCCGTCCACGTTCGGCTCTCGTTTATTGTTCAGCAGTTATTGCATTTTGACCTCTTTCATGTTTTTGTTATAATTTTAACTGAAAATTCGCGCTACTGAAGTATTCGAATAATATTTTAAACAAAATAAGAACCCTAAAAGACGGGAATGGCACCGGCGAACCCTGGATTAGCTGGGGAGGATGTTTCCCCACGAGTGGGAAACATTTATAAAGAAAGACTCCAATGCTTTTACACAAATTCTCAATCGGTAGCATGTAATCATATCCACATCCTTCTTATCCCAATTTTTGCTTTCGGCTTCCTACCTTAATTTATTATTTGCCCTTCATTCAGCAGGGCTGCCCAAATGGCTAATAATAAAAATTCTCTTGCATGCAAAACCCCAAATTAAGCAGAAAAATACGCTTATTATAGTGGCAAACCAGCATATATTTATAAAGAAAAATCCAAGAACGGACTCTAATTCTCCCATTAACTCAGCTTATGACATTAGCTTCTTTCACCGTCCTTCACTTTTTCATTAATAGAGAATCCTTATCGAGTAGCACACCAAAGAAAATTCAGGATAAAACCCGAGCACTCCCTTATTCCGATATAAAAGCGTGGATCTTCGTTTTAACGGAAACGCGTTCGTAGTAGCAATTACAAGAAAACCCTTGATAGCTCGTTGGCTGCACATACACTTACTAGCGAATAATATTACGTTTACATTAGTCTATTGGCGTATCCAGTTTACTCTTCCTTGCCGCACACTGTCGTTCTTCTTTCCGCTATAAGAAGATTTATGATCAATAGTGTAATCTATGCTCAGATTGAGAGGAATTTCGCCCTACTTCAAATGAATCCGCCTGGGCCAAGCAGACGACATTTTAATTGGTAATCATACAACCTTATTTATATCACCTATTCATAAGCTATAACACTTTGTCTGCTACAAAAAACGTACATTCCCAAATAAAATGAAAAAAAATTTCTATTAATAATATCAAACTGATGCTTAAGAGGTTTCTATTTAATTCCTTATAAAATTTAGGGTCGCAATTTCTCTCCTCATTTTTTATCTTACCGACCGGGAAAAGCTGAGACCACAATGCCTTATGTGCATTTGCGCGCATGCGCCGAGCGCGAGTTAACAGTTGAAGATGGCGACGTGTTACCAGGTTGTTTAAAATATGTTCGTGCGGTGTAGTCTCAATACCTTTGGTGTATGTGGCAGATATAGTTTAAAGAATGTCCGAGCAAAAGAGAGCATCATTAACAACGTTAGGTTCTAGTAAAAAAGACAAAAAAGTGAAAGAACCCCGTAGAACAGTGCGTTTAAAAGTGAATCTCTCAGAGTCGAACGAGAAGACGTGCCCAGAGTATAACTACGTCGACCTACTCAATTCTGTAGAGGTAAGTTCACATAAAATATCCCCTTTACATTCCTCTAAGTTGATTCCTCAGTGCGTGCTATAGTTGTCAACCCCGCTGATAGAATAAATTGCCTATTAGGTGGGCTTGTTTGGGTGATCCATCTCTGAAGGAATTCACCTACTTTGACGTGAGAAAGTTCTCTACCGATGAAAGCAATCCCCCCTTTGCAAGACATTCTGTATTTTGGTTGTAATTATATAGTGGGAGGATCGAGTCGCCATGTTTGAAGTGAGTGTAGGGTTTCTATTGACGTTGCGTTAAAGCCTTATTAAGAGCCACAACGATTCGCACGTAGTCCATGCATAATCTTGGTTTTTATTGATTTTTAGCATGGCATTTTTTATGTCAAGGCGTAATCCTTCGTTTTTTTGGACTGTCATCTTATCCTTTTTCTTGTAAAACTGTGTTTTGCAGTGTTATCCCTCACTGCTTCCAGCAGGTAACTTTCCCAAGTTTTCAGTTTTGCACAGTAAGATTCGAGTGTCATTTATGATCAGTGTTACCTTGGAACCTATTTAATGTAATTCTTAATAACTTTCGATTAATATAAAGTGGTGACAGTCGTGTTCTTTAGAGCTGACATGACGGTGCCTTACGGTACTCCCTTCGGACGGACGTTCCATGTCATTGAGAAGCATAATTTTTCAGCAGTTGATGCCGCATGAGAATTTTTAATAGCTGCATTTTTTCAATTCATTTTATTAACTCTATTAAATGAAATTTCTTTGAAGAAAGTGATCTAGTCCGTTGTGACTCCGTTGGCTCGTGTGCACACACGGTTGCTTGTAATGTGAGAGGTATTTATTTTGCTTTCGGGTTGGTACTGAGCCTTTGACTGGAGATCAGCAATTAGCCAGCGATGTAATTTCATTAATTCTTGAATTGGTCTTCGACGCGGACGCTCCCGTATACTCCCCCACCCCCGCGCTTTAAATGTGTGTGTGCGTATCCTAGTTTGTAGTTAATATTATTTTGTAATTGGAGTGTGAGGGTAAACAGCGAAAATTCGTTGTAGCTATTTTTTCTATCTGAAAACTATTTGGCAACCAAAATACAAATGGCGGACTAATATTGTATTTTTAAATTATAAAATGTACTGCGAAGGGGGTGTGGTTTTTCTTAGGTTGAGTTGAATTCTGTTAATATTAAGATTGCACGCTTGGCATGAGAGATATTCTTGAAAACTGTAGGGATAGGTGTCCATGCTGGGATGAGGGAAGCGATATGGTTTTTGTGGGGAATTGCAATGGAGAGTGCAGTAACCTTTAGGAGATCGACGAAGAGGGGAGTTGTTCGTCGTGTGAAGCGTTGGGTAGAAGTAGTACGGGACGCCATAGTGAATCAATTTCTTTACGGGGGGAGGGGGGAGTTGTGATAGGTTATGTGAAAAGGTTGATTACTGGGTATTTACTATTCGGAAAACGGGAGAGCGTAAGGCTGAGAGATGCGTAGCCATAGTTGAACTAGAGCGCTGCTTGCGCATGCATGGAAAAATAAACTAGTAATAGAATGGTTTAAATTGTGTTTATAATTTCGAAGTAGTGGTTTATTCGTAAAGCTGAGAAATATGACGTGCAATATGATTTTTCTTTGGAGTGAGCGATAATATCGCTTTTATTGTTAACCTTTTCATTGAAGTTTAAAAACAAGCAAATGTAAAAAAGCAAGACAACATAATCTGAGTCTATGTTGTTCTTTCAATTTAATTATTAAGAAATATTTGACGCATGGATTTATCCTCTTATAAATAAGAAAGATATGTATAATGAAAGAAGTGGCTTATGAAAATTAGTTTAATTATATATTAAAATTACGAGATGTAATTTTGTCGTTGCTGAATGCACCCTTGTAGTAATTTTTATTTTTGAATATTATTCGAAGCGTCGTGTAAAAATTGCTCCGAGTTCGGCTTTTTCGTCTAGTTTGCAAATAATTATAGCCATGCTTTATTGTTAAATGGTTTGTTCGGATTTAACATATTTCAATTTTATTATAATGCCAAATTTTGGCAATTTTATTCGCTAAAAACGCTCTGCGCCTTCTGGTCAAATTAGGTCAAGAGGGATCTGAGTTCGGGATGCCAATAACTTTTGGAGACATTAACTCATTTGTCGATTGTTCAAAGATTAGTAGTAATTGTATGACGTTTATTATCACCGTGTGTACGAATGTATATTTTAGTCAAAATCTGTATTCAATTCGAATTCGCTTGTACGGAGTAGGCGTTTCTGCCCAACGCACGAGAAATGTAAACATATTGAAGGATGTTTTGTTTATCCTCTTTAATCTTTGTAAAAGGTGTTTGTGAATCCTTTCCTAGAACTGAGCAGAGTGTCATCGCGCGAAATAACTTTTCCCATTTCACGTAGTTTTGCTAGTACTGTGATATATATTTGAACGTTTTAAGACAGGAAATTAGTGTTTTAAATCGAAATAATTATGATGCATACTGTTAATGGTTTGAAATTTTAAGTTAATGTTTCGGATATTGATATTATTTCTCAATATCATTCAAGGTATAAGCTGCTGTTAAAAGTACATCTTATTTTCAATCCCATAGCATCAACTTTGGCATTCCTAATTTTAGGTAATTTTAATTCCCATTTTCAGGACATAGGGTAAATGCTCATGAAATATCGTGGGCATGGGGTTTCCTAAGTTCTATGATGAAATAAGTTAAGCAGTTTGTGAAGATTTTATCATAGATATTTTATTGGCTTGTTTTATTACCGCAATCGTTTGCCAAGGCCTTGTTAAATGTGGGAAAATATTAATTGAAATTGAGGGCAAAAGAAAAAGGCCCAAAATTATTACGATAAGGCGGGCGTACGGTATACCATGTGATTGGAAAATTGTACTGAACTTTGTGTGCATGAATCTGGGCTTATGGACTCTTCAAAATGTTCATTTGTGAGTGAAGACAGACACAGACGTCTTCACGATTGTGTCACAGAATCATTTTATCACCGGGGTCGTACGCACAAGATTAAGCAGCGATTGCCTTCCATTTTACCCGACTTCGTACACAACACCTGAAACAAATAAAATGGACACTTGTGTTACGGCCTAAATTGTATACTCCATTTCGTTAAAAAGCTGTGCGGTAAATGATTTCCTTATAAGAGTCGTATTTTCTTTATAATTATTCTTCTAAAGGATATGCAAAAAAATATGTCAAGAATCTGTTACGTTTTTCATAGTGTTATCGGTATGTTGGCTGTTTTTTGCACACTGGTACTACACAGATAGGCTTAGTCGAAGAATGCTAGTATGTTTTCAATGCGGCGTGGTGCCCATTACGGATAATTTACTAATGTACCGGAGGAACCCAGTTTCAAGTACGGACGAGACTTAGGTGCACCTCTCGTTTATGTCAAGCTGTGATCGACCTTGGGGTCAAATACTAACGATAAAACGGTGTAGAATCTTACTCCATTGTGCATAGAACGTGTATTCTCCCGATTCAACGCTCTAGCGAAGAGACGGAGATATGGTGTTACGGCAAATTTGACGCAAAAGACTATGCCCATGAAATTTTGAAGAGCACCGTTCAATGAACTGCTGACAATAAGCGTAATGATAATTTTCAAGTATATATTTGCCCTCAAAACATTTTACTTCCACGTTTATATCTGATATTTCTTCACGACTTCTCATTTTCCTTCACTCTTGAATATTTCTTTATCCTAATTCCTTCTTATATGTCGCGTTATACATGCTGGTTTACTTTTCAAGCATTTTTCTCTTTCATGTAAGAATTTTCTTGCATCCTGCTTTCACTGTATTCTCAGTAATTAGAAATATTCAAGAACAGCCATCAAGACATCCTATAAATAAATGGTTATAGGATAGTAAGCTCTACGATGACAGTGGTCTCTTTTTTGTAATCTCGGTTCTCCATTTAAATTTTCTCTCTCTGACCCTCAGTCATATTGGCATTAACGCTGGCTCTCTCACTGGAGGAAATGCATATATGGCCTTAAAGACTGATTTAATTCAAATTGTTGCGCGGATTTTCTGCGCTTATACTCTGTTCACCGAAGGTTATCATTCGTGGAGTTTTAGGACTACGTTTTTTAATTCTTAATTTTGCCTCCTGCATGAGAGATCCAGGGGAAATGCTCGTTATTTTAATTTGCTAGGGGTCCAAACATCGGAAGGCACGACGGAGAAAACCAAAGCGAAATTGAGTTTCAGCAAATTTAGTTATTTTTCATGAGTAGAAAACTGTTCTTTCTCTTATGCAGTGAACTAACCTACGCAAAGTACGAGCATGCATACAAATAAAGCTGTATTCATATGCAAATGAAGCTAAGGGGAATGGCATCTTGATAAGCAAAGCTAGAAAACTTACGGAAACTTCTGGTCGGGCTAAATGAGCGGAATTTATTTGAATTTTCTGTGCTTGAATTCAAAAGTCAGGTGTCTGGTAGTTTGATGGTCTGAATTTTCCTCCATGAAGGATGTCTTATATGCATAGTTTAGAAAGTGTTTTTTTTCGTAGCTTTGAAGCATGCGTATAACATCCATAAGAGGTGTATGCGGACTTACCGATGCAGTTACCAAATCGGGGCCATTGTTGTCTTGGTTGCTATCTCATAAAACTGTGCTGCATTTGAAATAGACGCGCATCCAGGATATGTAGTTACTTCTCCTGTCTATTTATTTAGCAACTTAATTGTGTCATATTTTGTAGGCAAGCGTTACGACGTTAAAGAAATGCCACACCATATAGTGTAATCGGATAGAAATAGGTAAAAGTTGAAGACTAAGATCATGGCCTAACAGGTACGGCATAACGGTTAAGCTGAAGAAAGCTGCGAGGGGTTGGTAATCGATAATAGTCTCTTATAGTATCAGAGAAGCTTGCTTCTCCAAAACATTACCTTGATGGGAATTCTTCGCGACGACCATCGATCAGCAGTTAACTCCTCGACTCCAGCACTAATGTACGTATTTCCATTGTTGAAAGATTCAGCTTCCTAGGTTCCCAAGAAAATTGTTTTAGGTAATCTGCCGGTTAAGGTAGGTTTTTAGATGGACACAAGATACCAAACCATTCTCTTGTCATTTATAAAACGCTTGAATAATAACTCCGAAAAAAATTGACAAAGGCCCGACCTACCAACTGAGTAATCCAATACTTAGCAAGACTTGGGTAATGTTAAGAGCAACATCTGTTGTCTTTGCGCGTCGGTGAGCCGCGAGCGATTAATTTAAATGGTTGACGCAGTTTTTTTTAAGCAGAATGGGATAATTAAACGATAACGATGAGAGACTACATTTTCAACAATGCTTACAATTTTTTCCATTCCACATGGGCGTCAAAGATTTTGTGAAATTTTTTTTCCCCAGTTTCGCTGTCGCGGCACATTTCGAATGTCACCGAACAATCTACTTATCCGTAGTTGATTGTCGATATGTATCTCTGCTTGTCGATAGTTTTATTCTGAATTCTTATTACTTTCATAGTTTCAGCTCTGAGGAATGTACATTTATACGTGCCATTCTGCATATTAAATTAATTATATTGCCATTGGTGTTGTGCTAACATTATAAGAACTTAATTAACTGTTTGATGGTATTGGCACCAGGGTATACGTGTCACTATGCACGTAGACTGCATATATTTCTACCGGAGAAAACTGTTCTAATGAGACGGGATGGCGGCCACCGGCGCGTGGGGCCCACGCACCGCTTCAACGTCATGCAATACATTAGTATTTAAGCATATGCTTACATTGCATCAACAGTGATGGGTGATGGATTTTTTGTCGCTGGTGGAAAGATAATATTTATTCACTGAAATACCCCCTTGCCGTGCTTCAAGGCGCTTAATGGCTCTATATTTCACGCAAGTGAACAATAGGTGGCCAACTAGCAGGAATCAGAATCTCGTAGTCAGGATTGAATTGCAGGCAAGCTCTTAATGTTTCAATTAATGATTGGTCGATTTGTCAATCTGTACCATGTTCTTACATAGCAGAAGTATGTATTCATCGATCAAGTTTTTGTCATATGCATTTTTAGATAAACTAGGGTTTAGGTTTTAATAGTAAATGGTTTTCTTTAAATAATTTAATCATTTAGAGTGTAATGCATTTTTTGATGTCAACCTTTATTGATATGCTAGAATAGTGAACGTTTATTGTGATGTCAAGAAGAAAATAAGTATGGTGACAATCCAACAAATATGTTTCAAATGTTAAAATAATGGTAGTCATTCTTTCAATTTCATAAAGAGCATTTTGTCTCGTTGTTGTTCTTGTGTATGTATATATGTGCATTGTAAGAGTGACCGTTGGCTAGACTTGACCGTTGCTACTAGGACAATTACCTAATTGCAACGAGATTTATATAATAATAATAAAACTTTCTTGAAAACAACATTGTGTGGCATATTTCTGTGTCTGCGCTAATAATAGAACAAAGTTGCACTTTTCCACAGATTTAATCTGTGGAAAAGTGAAAATTTGTTCCTCCTTTTCTTGTTAGTATGGTTTTCCATCAAGATTTTTGGTTTAGTGTGGCTAAATTTCATCAAATACCTGCCACAATAGTGAGCACCAAGTTGACAACTTAATCATGTTGGCATTTCCCTTATAAGGTATTTTCATTTGTTTCCATCAGCCATAGAGGAAGTAAATACTGATATTCTAAAAACTAATTTAAATATCGTGAATACCTGCTAAACATTATGCTCAATTTTATAAACCATTCAACTGGAAAGCCTGTCCGTTGGCACCTAAATCTTTCATTTTATTAGATGGTAACATCATTATTATTCCACCAAATTTTCTCGTACTTTTATTTTTCATAATCCAGACTTCGGAGACTTATTTTTTACTTTTTATGAAAGCCAGCAAATGACTAGCATATTCCTTAGTGTTTTTATTTTATAATGCAGTGTGTGCAAATGTATTTACAAAGAATGAACTGTTTATGAGCCTTATCAGAGGACATTTCGCAGTATCACAGGTAAATTAATATGAACAACATTTATATTTTGAAATTTAATATTTATTGGGACCTACAGCAAAAATTTTAGTCACTTGTGAAGGAACATTGCCATCTTGATTTAAATGAGATTTACATTTAACTACAAATTTCTTTCTATCATTTGCCAAATATCATAATTAGCAGTGGTTTAATGGTGATAAATTTGTTTTTTTAAGTTTAATAGTTATGCTGCTGAGGTACACAAACGTATAGACCTGCAACACAAGTGTGTGATAAAAAAAATGATGCATGCTATTTTCAAAATTTAAGATCTCAACCCATCCACATTATTTTTTTCCCATCTGACCAACAATTCAGGTGCTGAAATTGAATTTCAAGAATTTAATCAAATATTAGGGTACGTGCAAAGTATAGGAGATGTTACTGTTGGCTCACATCAGTTATTTTAGTTAGTTTCTTCTGAAGGTACACTAAGCTTCAGCCTTATCAGACTATTAGTCTGGGGATAGTGTATCTTTGAATCGAGCGAACTAAGATATATTAAAAATGGATGAAAGAGAATATTGTGTGTTGATCGAACTTTTTTTATGAGGCAAATCATCTCGAAACTGGGACAAACTTGATATAGAAATGACTTACAAATGACCAAAAAATAAATCATAGGGCTTGTTTCAAGGTTGGTTTGCAGCTTTTTCAGTGGATACCGTATTAACCCAGACATTTTATCCCTGTGGAAAAAGCATGTATTCCCTGCCACTTGATTGAAACCAAAGAACAGTCCAAGCTATTGCCAGCGGGGGGTTTGTACCTAAGAAGGCAAAGACTGACCATGCAGCTGGGAAGGTTATGGGGATTATAATTTGGGATTTTCTAGGAATAATCTCTATTAACTTCTTGGGGAAATGTCACACAATGACATGTGCACACTATGTATTGTTATTAGGCCATTTGAACACTGAGCTGCTGGAATAACTTACAGGGTTGTCCTGCAAAAAAGTCCTTTTCTATTATGACCACATGCCAGCTCACTCATCTGCTAAAGTGATTGAGTTTCAATTCCATCTCATTCCCTAGCACCCTGCTCTCCGAATTTGGCTCCATCGGACCACTATCTGGTCTCCAACTTGAAGTAATGACTGTAGGGAGAAGGGAGATTATATTCAAATTTGCTGTTTTTTAGAGTTGAAATGACTGCATTATTTGGAAAAATGCATAGGCTAATCAGGGGGCTATATTGAAAAAAGTGCCTAACCCAAAATATTAAGGAGTTCTCACTTTTTGACAGATTTTTCAAACTTCCCTCATAGTGGGACATTTTTCACAATTGGTGTGGTGAATTAATTTAGCAACCAACACCTCTAAGTCATTGTTTGAATTAATCAACATAGCTTTTTATCTTGACTGTTAATTTCTTCATTTAGAACTTACAAAAACCCAGTGTCTGGGAAAATAGTCCATCTGTTTATGAAAATATTTTACTTCATTTCACCTTAAGTATATTAAATAGAAGTCAATTTGCTGTGTTGGCAGCCATTATGACATGTTGGGTCAACTCTATCTGCAAGGTAGAATTTGTCTTTTAGTGAATAATTATTAAATTTGGCATTGCTCAGAACACTTTCCAAGCATTTTTCCTTGTACATACCTCTTTTTGGTGTTTTTAAAAATTACCTTTTGTGAATGATTGATGTGAGTGTACAATTTTTGTCAGCAAAATGAGTGGGTTCTGCTCATGATGTCACGTGGATGATGATGTGGTGTGGAATAAAGATTTTGGCATAAAATCCATTAAAGAAAGGTAGCTGTTGGCTTTAAGGGCTACCTTTGAGTTACATTGGCATTCATTTTTCTTTTAATTTCCATAAGCTTTAGAGAAAGCCATTTTCTTTGTTAAGCTGTTTGATACCATTTACTATTTACTTTTCATAGATTTGCATAGACATGCTTCTTCTTCACAGATTCAGTGGAAGTCCCCTCTGAGAAATTATGATAATTTGTGACTAATATTTTGCAATTTTTATTGACTGGTTGCATGGATGTATCAACATGTCAAAAACAAAAGTTATGGTAAAATGTGATAATAAACATTATGACCAAGAATATTAATTTCTTTTTATCAATATTTCACATACTCTAAGCAACCATTATTTTTTATTTGTGTTCTATGCCGTATAAATTCAATAATGAACTTGATGATACAATTTTTATTTTATGCTCAATGTCTGGAACAATATGGAAAAGTTAAATTCTATTAAAAATACAGTTAATATTATATATTAAAGTGACATAAGGTAAGCAAAAATGTATTATTTATTTTGAATTATCCTAAAACAGCCCTTTTTGGCCCTTACATGGGACTAGTAACAGTTATTACGAAGGAAATGATTACAAACACCCAAACAATATGTGGAGAAAAATCTATTTGGGGAATCCCACCCTTAGGTTGGCAGACTAAGGATGTTACCCCACTATCACTGGGGCTGACATATTTATGTCATTTAGGCATATTTATGTCATTTGTCGTAGGCATAAAGAAAGAGGAACAGTGTAAACAGTGATGAGTGGTGACAATCTTGATATAATTTCTGCATTTGGAAGATCTGATATTAATGTTAATTTTAGATACAAAGAATTAATTTGTTACCTTTTGTTTGCTATGGAAAATCGCCTTAAATTAGCATTGACCTGTTAGTATGCATCAACAGTATTATTCCTTTTTGTTTATGCTGGAGTGCAGTGATTTTGTGTATTGAGTTTGTGCAGTGAGTAACCAAGAGTTAGCTATGCTGAGGAATTATAGCTGTTGGTGTCAATAAAAACATTTTTGCATAACTTATATTATTGTTGTATGAATTATGAGGGTATTGTTAAAGAGATTGAATTTACTGTCTAACTCGAGGATAGAAACAGTATATGATGAGTATGTTGAAGTAGCTGGTGGATACCCAGAGGTAAAAGTCCAGTAAAGTTCATCCATTTGATCACAGGTTATTTTAATTGCTTATGGTGACTAATTATGAATTAGTCATAATTTAGATAGGCTATCATTTACTACAACCAATATTATAATATTTATTAACATTCACAGCTCCTATTAGATCCTAGTAATTCGTAGCCTTTTTTTAAATTGATCATTTTTTATTCTAATTAGACTGATTAATTCCCTTTCTGGGCATCTACCACCTTATCTAGACATTTAATAAGGCAAATTTTGTCAATGACCATGCCAATTTCAAAAGATTATTGCTATTGCCTGATTGTAATGGTTGATGTGAAAAATGCCCATCATGTTCAGCAAGTTTAGTATCACAAAAATTCATTTTTATAGCAATATTGTTTGTCCTCAAAATTATTATTTATTAAAACATGTCTAGGTTTATTCAGGAATGCAAAATGGCAGTGTCTGTTGACACTATCTTAGATTCATAATCCATAGGTTTGGCAAAATGTTTGTAATGCCTTTGAAATTTCTGGAACACCATTAAGCAATGCTGCTTTAGTCATTCCAACCTGAGATGACAAAATAATTGGAAAATTAAGAAAAGTAATTTCCTAATTATTTTGTCATTTTGAAATTTATTCTTATTCTCAAGTGCTATTGAATGAAATGTTTCTGTTTTGTCATAATATCTGTTGTCAAAAAGTGGCTATTTACTTGAGTTTAACTGTTTTCTGACAAATTTTGTGATTATCTTCTGAATCCAGGTTGTTTGAATAAAGTTACTCTAAGGATCTGCTCTTCTGAGAAGTGTATTTATTTTTTGATTAAGATACAACTTCATGTGGTATAAGTAGTAAATTTAAAAATATTTCTTATAGAAGAGGAGAAAAAAGAAGGTTGATATAGGCCATACAAACACATCAGCTAATGGTCTTGGTGATTTGGACCCATTTGCTGAGGATGATGAAGATAAGCTGAAGGAAATTGCTAGAAGTTTTGAAGAGAGATATGTGAGTTTTGTGGACATGTATTTTATTTCACATACATAGATTACTGTGATATGTATTTCATTTAAAATATTTTTAGATTGGTTAAGTCTCATGCTTCCAGTGACTTTTTTTTTACTTTAGGGACCACCTCTGAATAAGAAGAAGTGTAAAAAACGTGAAGATTATTTAGATATTGGTGCTGGATATGATGAAACAGATCCATTTATAGATAATACTGATGCTGTAAGTAACACTTTCTCCTGTTTCCTGTTTCTCAAGTTTTCCTCTGTTTTAAGGTTTTATCTGTACTTTTCTGCAGTATGATGAGATTGTACCAGAAGAGATGACCACAGCTCATGGGGGTTTCTATATCAATTCAGGAGCTTTAGAATATAAGAGGGTGGAGCATAATTCGGATGTGTCAGATGCAGAAGAAATAAAAAATAAGACAAAGAAAAAGTACAGGGTTTGTATCTTTTAATTATTTTTAGCTATTACAATGACAATGCATGTTTTAGGATCTGAAATGAGTATTATTGAAGCTGAAGCAGATTTAGTGGTTCATGCAATGCATTCTCATGCCATGAGACTGGGTTGAAATATTGGAATAGGTAGGTATTTTATGTATTGTATACCTTGTATTGGGCATAAAATTATGACACCTCAATCTATGTACACTTGTCGCTAATAAGTTCCATTTTAGTCCATGCATGTTTTGTATTTGGAACTGCTGGAATGTTTCTGATTAAATCATATTTTATATTCTCCGTAGTTTCAATGAGAACATGTAACTCATCATTATTTTCCTGAACTAACGATAAATAAATTCCTTCAGTTTTACTTATTGGAGTACATATTTCAGTGCTATTTTGTTACTACGCAGCTGATTCTAAGCATTTTTTTTAATTTTTATTATGCATTCCTTACCTGATGGCTATGTTGTTTGCATGTCTTTATTTCTTTCAGTTTAGTTAATTTGATGACAATAAAATTTTACAATTTTAGTTCTGCATATTCATGGAAACTGTTATCTCTTGTAATTAGTGAATAAGTCAATTTCTTTTTTAATTTAGTGGTAACATTTTGTGTCTTTCATTTAAATTCCAGAAAATATTGATTTCTGACGATGATGATGATGAAGAAGACGACGATGATGAGGAAGAGGAGGACGATGACGACGAAGATGAAGAAGAAGAAGAAGATCTTAAAGAAAAATTGGATTCTGAAAGAAAGGTGGACATAGAAATTATTTTTATGCCTTACATCATGCATAGTGATTTGTGAAAAATTTTTGACATTTATTTATATTGTGTATTTATTTATTGTGTGATATTATTCATTACAGTTGTGACTGATTTAAAAAAATTCTCAAAAAATGATAAATTTTTAATAGGCATTGTTTGCAAGGTTAGAGCATGCATTAGAAGTCTGATAGTGCAGCAAATGAAACTGCATGAGCTGGATGCTAATATCTGTAATAAGTTCTCTTATTCTACAAAATGTACTTAAGGATAAAATCCTAGATGTTGTTTGGGATGATCAGCAATTGGTAAATCCATGAAGTATCAGAGAAATCCCTGAAATTGGGAAAACTCTGTAAATTTCATGGAAAGTCATGGGATTGTTAATGGGCCTCCATAAAATTGTTTTAAACATAATATTTCTCAGTGGATATGATAAAAAAAATGCCAGTTTTTAGAAAAATCTATTTTTTTGTAGGGTGATATGTATATTATATCTGGTAGTTTACCAAATAAGGGAAGTTTTAGATGGGCACATGCTGTACTCTCCTATATTTCTTAGATTCACCTAACATGACACAACCTTACATCCCACTAATTTAATAAATGGTTCTTCAATTTTGTGTACATTCTATTTCCCTTCATTCCATCCAACATCCCTGTTCTTTTCCTATCCCAACCTCATTTGTGTAACATCCTTCTCTCTACCACAGACTTCAATATTCCATCCTCCATTAATTTGCCCTGCATCAATCTTTGCTGCCTTTGGATTTCACTCAACAGAGCTCTCTCCTCCACCACCATGCCTATTACCTCTGTTTTCCTTGTCATCCATTAATCGTTTTCATGCTTTACCCCTGCATCTCAGAAGTGTCCTTTTCACATTCATCTTGTTGTAGGGTGTCCTGGGGAAAATTGAAAGTGGTGGATCTTCTGAGTGCCCTAGTGTGTTTGAGGATTACTCTTCCGGAAATTTTTTAAGATATTTGTAATTATTTTTAAGGGTATCCTCTCCATTGAGAAAATCAGGAAAAATCAGAAATCATGTTATTTAGTCAAACATTTGTGAAAAAATATGGGAAAAAATAAGTATTTTAAAAAGTTTGAGATTTGAGATAGGTCAATTCTGATATGCATGGAAAATTCTAAGAATTGTGTTGATAATCACCAAACTGAAATTCTCCCTTGCATTGTGTTTCATTAAAAATTTCTGTTGACTATTAATATTCCTATTTTTATTTTGTCTACCATCACTAAATGAAAAGTGTCTACCATTATCTGGCCCAGCTGGACAGACCTTAAGATAATTAGTTGACCCGAATTTCATACCTAAGGCTGGTGGTTTGCCATGATAAAAATAAGTTTTTGTTTTTTTATTACCCTTAGTCTCTTGCTCTGAGTTGTTTAGGTTCCCACTGTTGTTTTAAAGAAATTAATTTTGGTTTTTATTTCCGATTTTGACAAAATAGCACAACAAATACAGAGCATACTCCTTGTATTGCCCACTTTTTCACTTAAAATTTATTTCGTATTCTAATACACATATATATTACATTAAAATTTTTTTTTATAAAAATTGCTTTTTTGGAATGTGTTATGATGTTCTTTACAATACTTCTAATGTAAACAAACAGTGCAACAATTTCAGAGCGTAAAAATCATTCGCCTTGACTGGGACTCGAACCCAGATCCCTCAATATCCGGTCGAGTGCTTTAGCCACTTAAGCTACCGAGGCGTCCTCTTAAACTCTGAAATTTTGGGGCTTTTAAAGGAACTAGATATTATGACGAAATACCGTACATACAATGTCACATGCATTCATGCATGTGACATGCATGCATGTTGCGGCATCTTCCGCAGTTTCTTTGGAATTTGTAAACAAACAGCTTTTGACTTGTTGTTCTTGTCTGTTATCATCTGTTATCATCAATATATAAAAAGTTGGCAACTATCGTTGCCATTGGCTGATTTCATTTGCAATGTGCTTTGGCATAATTTTTCATAAATACTGCAATTGACTGTGAAAACTGTTGACAAATTAGTCAACCACCAATCTTAGAATTGCCCTATGATTTGGGAAGCTTGAATTACCAATGAAAATGGCATTCCTTTTAGTTGTGAGCTCTGTTACAACTCAAATACATTGAAAATTGATAAATGTTTTGATTTTTTTTAGGAAAAAAAGGCTAAAGAAGTCCAAGAAGAAGTGACAGCCGCAGTGAAACGGAAAGTTACTGATAGAGAACCAGATATTGCAATAAAGAAACGAAAGAAAACTGTTGATGGAGTCATTAAGAAGAAGTCATTGACAGTTAAGGATTTATTAAAGGAAAAGAGGGAAACTGAAAAGCCTGAAATTAAGTCTGCACCAGGTTTGTTCTTTGAATATTCTCAAATTATCATAATTCTGTAGTATTTTCAGTGAAGATAAGGCTCAAATTTGACAAATTTGGACCTTAAAATTCATTTGGTCAACTGAGAGAAGTAAATACAGCCCTGGCAAGGTATCCCATGGGTTCCCTTAAAATTACATTTTTTCTTAGCATGCCTCTTGCCCTATCAGCATAAATAGATTTTATTGTGTCACTTGTCTTCAGAGTACCTACTCCAGTTCAGGCAATCATTGAACTTTGAAACCATGATTGTTAATGGAGACTACTTAAAAAGCCTTGTCAGTATTATTCTTCTGAAAACAAGCATTCATCTTCAGATATTTTTTATATAAGTACAAGAGATGAAGGGTAATTGTAGTTGTGCACATATGTTTCTGGAGTGAAATGTAAACCAAAGGAATTCCCTTCAGAGAATCAGAAGTTGGAAGGAAGCATAGCAACAAAAGAATTGTTTAATGCATGATGTCAGTGCAATACATTAGTTGTCTTCATTAATTAAAAGGAATGTGGAAATAACATTAATTGTAAAAGTGATTTATTATGCTCAGTGCACATCATATTCATGAGATATAATTTAATAATAATATACTTCTGATTTCACAAATATACATTTAGAAAAGCATGTAAAGGAAATTTATCTCAGAGTACTGTGCAATTGCATTGCAAGTGTGACATAATGCAGTTAAGGTCTGGTTACCATGGTGTCTGTCGTAAGAAGTATACTAATACTATGCATTGACAACTTACATGTAAACAGTCAGTATCAAGTCTTTCACTTACATGATGATAGATGGCAACTCTTATCACATGCAAATGACATAAAGGGAGCTATTTAAAACTTTGAAATTATTTTATACCTTGCTGGCTGGTTGCAACATAATTGTCATTTCCAGGAGTGAGCTTTACAACCCTTCATATGTATACCTGGAGAAATGTATTTCATTTAATTCAAAGTATTGAAATAATGAAGATTAACTAATTATTTAAGGCTTTTTTCATTTAAGTTCCACTTAATGTATCTGTGTATGGAAATTAGTATGCATATCAATGTTTTTGAGCTTTTTATGAGAGGTAATTAATATACATCAGTGTTAATACAAATATTCTTTGTATTTGTTGATAAATTTGTTAAAACATCTCACAAAAATATTACTGACTGATAATAATTTAACAGTTGTAACAAAATCATATACTTGTACTACCCAATCATATACATGTACTATTTATTGAATGGTTTGAAGGATCCATATTAACTTCTTCCAAATTTTACAGTCATTACACTTGAAGAGGGAAACAGTAACCCACAAAACATATTTCCCAATTTATTTCCACAATCATAGGTAAACATAATAATTGAGTGAAAAATAATAGAAAAGAGCAAAAAAGTACAAGTATTCCCGTGAAAAAAATCTTATTTGGAAAAGTTAGTCAGTTATGCCAGCTGGTTCCTTCTCTGACCCCATCCACTTATGTGCACATAATCTAGACATATGAGAGAAACTCATTGCACATTTCTAGTCACTTTATCTTCGAGTGATTTTTAAACACACTTCTATTTCTAGCAAGAAATGGAAGCGTTAAATATCAATGCTTGTTTATTTTATTAATCGCATTTTCAAGAAAGAGAATCTGATGTGTTAATTGTTTGGCCTTTGTTGTATCTGAAAAAAGGACATAAAAGTTGTAAGTTGTCAAAAGGATTTAAATTAAGGAAGAAATAAAACAGATTTGCAAAAAGCATTGGCCCAAATTTCATGTCTTCCAAGAATAGTGCCAGAAATACAGCAGTCTGCACTAGCGTTGTCTATACAGATAAAAAAAGTCTACTTGAGAGCCACTATTATCATGTAAGTTAATTATTGAATCCTAAATATAAGACTTGAGTTGCCATCACCTGCCTAATACAGATACTGGGTTTTCTTATTCCCTTACCCATGACTGAATAGCTTAGCAAATCCGGTTGCACAAACATACAAATATTTGGTCATTTAGTAATTTTTGTATTTCACACAGTTATCATGCCTACCATTAATGTCTTCACCATCCTGTTAAAGTCTCACGTCACCCACTATCCTTTTTTCCCTAATGTCAAATGACTTAATCTCCGATTATTCTGATTTACGTATTCAATTTCTCTCCAAGAAAACTTGTCTTTCTTAGTCCAAGTTTTAAAATGTTTTTCCTAGTTTAAATTTTCTTCTTATTATTCCATTCTTAAAAATCCATCTCTTATACCTTAAAATTTTACTCAATAGCCAAGCCATCAGTTAATTTCCTTTTGAAAACTTGGTAGGACTAATGTGTATTAAGAAAATGGTCATCTTTGTAGTCTCTAAGTTGAAGCAACGATTTTAATGTTTTTTATAAGAACCTACCTTTTCTAATTGCCTATAATGACCCCTGTAATTTTCTACGCTCAGGGTTTCCAGTATTGTAAACTTGTTGTAAACTTTCTACTTCGTTGTTAAAGTATCCTTGATTTTCTGGTCAGGCACTCAGAAAATACTGTATATTTCAGTGACTTCTGTGGCAGCATCTACTCCTACTACAGTGGTGTCAGCAGCTACAATTGGAAATTCAAGTGTGCCAGAGAATAAGACACCCTCTGTCGCAGAACCAAAGAAATCGCCTAAAACTTCCATTACGGATGTTATAGAGTCTGTGATAAGTGCTGCTTGTGCACAAGATGATTCCAGTAGCAGTAGTTCTAGCTCTCTCTCTAAGTCTCATTCAGGTTTGTTCAATTTTTATTTTGGTAGATACATATCCACAAAACAATACATTCGAGTAAAATTTTAATTACTAAAATATGAATGTTGCTTTTTGCACCACCATTGGGCAATAAAGGAATTTACATCCTAGGAGTTAATCATCTTTGAAGCTGTTTGTAATTCAATAATTGGTTGTTTTAAATTCAGGTTACACAGCTGTACTGTGATAATGATTTGAAGGCAGGTTATATTTGTGCTTGATTCATGCTTTGGCATCACCCATCCCACCTTGTAATGTCTTCACGTCTTGTTCTTGTTGTCTAAAAAAGGCATAATTTTTTAAATATGACCTTGTTATGATGAAAGTATTAAATAACAAATCAATATCTCCAATGCTGACATTTTAGTTGCATCAAGATTTTAATGTATTTTCTATTGTTTTTATTGTCAACAGACCGTAAGAATTTCAGGGATAGTTGAAGCCAATGCTTTGTGGAAAACCATTGGTAAATCACGAAGGAAAAATCAAAAAGACTCAACGTTTCCTCAATATAATGAAATAATAATAAATTATTTCCTGTGGAAATGGAAATTTTTTTGATTTTTCCTTTGTGCTTTATGAATGGTAGAATTTTTGAGTTTTGAGCCTATTTGCTTGGATGTTGATTCCATTATTGATTTTTGGTTTCATGATGAAAAAGTCCTTTGATACATAGGAATAGGTTGGGAAATATGCAGAAAGATTGCGATGAAGTATCCTGTCAGCCTGGTTCAATGCACCTTCAACTCCATAATTTCATGTAACTAGTGTTGAGTATATTTCTGGTGAAAACAATTATGATGGAGTGTAGGGTGTGATAAACACTTGTAATGCAGTAATCATTTCAAGATGATCAATGAAATCAAACAATGTTACAGTGGTTATTGTATTCACAATAGCTGTGCTGCCACATAATTAGGTGAAACCTAATAATTTTGAAATTCGAGGGTCGAAAACAATAGGGTAAAAAATAAAGGATCTTGAAAAAAATACTAATGATGCCATATTTGAATGTATTTTTGTGATTACATTAAATTATTCCATGGGTAAAGCAGTTAAATTTCTCTTGCTTTTAGTTATTTATTTTAACTTGGTTCAGATAGGAAGCTTTTTCTGCCATGAATTGTTTGTAAAAAAAATGTTAAAATAAATACCTAATTGTGAACTTAAATTGACAAACAGTGGACTTTCATCCCATAAATGAATCCACAAAATCAGTTAGCTGTTTTCAGAGCAGGATGTTATAACGGTGGCTTTTTAAAGAATCTAGTTAAAGGGATATGCTATTGAAGATAGAAGTAAGTTCTAACCCATTTGACTCATCAGGAAGGATATTACATCATTTCAGTCTGTTACTTTTTGCTGGAAATTTCAAGTATGAACGTAAATCATGGGTGCTTTCTTCAGTGTCATTATGCTATGGTTTTTTTATATTATTATGTTTCAATAGACTCATCTGAGTCATCTGATGAAGAAAATTCTCAAAATAATGGTGAAAAAGACAAGCAGCCTCAGAAGGAAGAAATTAAACTGCCCGATAATTTACCTGAAAATCTTAAGAATGTAATAGTTCTTTTGAAAAATGCTGCAAAAACATCTGCAGAAGGAAAGTGCAAATTTTTTTCTGCTGAAGTCAATAGATTATTATTAAAGTAAGTATTAGAAATAAGATTTGCATGTTTGTTAGCTAATGCATTTGCTAATATATTCTTTTTGGTAAAATGTAGCTCTCAATATTTTCCCTGCATTATTTTAATATTTCTCTAACTGGTCTAGTGAAGAGTCATGTAATTAGGCCTAATCATTTCACTATTGGCTAAAGATTTATCCTGCTCAGAAATGTTTATTGATTATTCAATAGTAGAAAACATATCATAAAGATTAAGATGCTGTTGATTGTCCCTAATCAGTAAATATGTAATCTAGGAATGCATAGCCCAGCAGTCTTACAGAATGACTACCTATATACATGCTAAAGAAATGAAAAAATATCTCATTTATGAATGAATTTGTAACTATCTGAAACTTGACATGATGACATAAAGAGCAAAATAAAAAGGATTTGTTAATTAATTTAGTGTTGAGTTAGTGCCAGTAGGTAATGTGGGTGTTGATACCAAATTTTCTTTACTTGCATAATCAGATAGATATAAATTTTGAATACTGCTTATAATATTTCATGAAAACTTAGTGTATTAATTATAATATTTTATGTACAAATTTTAGACAGCTCTTACTTATATCTGACATATTTTTTCTGGTAAATTGATAGCTACTTCACAAGCCATTATTTTAGTCCTTTGTTGGAGGGTAAACTAAAGTAATTATGGTTGAAAAATATTTTTCTGCCAAAACTTAGTTCAGAAACCTACCCCAGCTAATTTATTGGAGATATTATTTTAATATGCTTATTTTTTCAAATGAGTTTGTGAATTCCATGTTGGTGTACAATTGGGGACGAAATGCTGTTGTTATTGCAGTAATTACTTAGTACATAATTGCTATCATCTCTTTTGGGGTGTGACTATTTAATTCAGCAATTTCCAGTGGCTATGAATCACAAGTGTTTATGTTAATATGGATTTAATGTAAAATTGTCATTATAATTGAATATTGCAATATATATACATTGTCTTCTCAGATGAATTAAAATATCTGTTAATACTTGCTAATTATCAAGAATTTGAATATATAGTTCAGGTAATCTCTGCAAGTCTATTTTTCTTGTGTTTTCAAACTTAACAACTTCAGTTTGGGTTTAAGCCAGAAAATTAATATCATTATTCTGCCTCAGTTATTGAAGTGGTTGAGTCTAACCCATGAGTAATGTTTTTGAAACAATGTTTTAGGGTTGAGCAATCTTCTAAGTCAATCGGTGTTGTCAACCGAAACATGGTTTATGGCCATTTAGCATCATATCTTCCCTGTACAAAAGATACTCTTATGAAACGAGCCAAAAAGCTTATTATAGATAATGAAGAGGATAAACTTAAGGAACCTATGAAAAAGTAAGTTAATATATGTTCTTTTATATATTATATGCAGCAGCTCAAAACAATTACAAACTTGTTTTGGCTTTTCATAGTGACTTTTGAATTTATATTGTTCAGTCATTAGGTTAATTTTGATTTTCTTCATTTTACTTCAAATTAAAATGAATCAAGTTCATTTTGGAATTCCATTTTCAAATATTTAAAGATTTTGTTGAAAAATATCCATAAATATTTTTCAGTTGATAAATTATGTTGAAACTCCTTAAGAGGTACCCAGAGCTGGGAGGTTACTTTTAAGACTGACTTTAGATGCTGCAAGAGTTGTTGGAGCAGCTTTTAAATATTTTTGGGGAAGTACATTGAAAATATTTTAAGGAGGACAGGTATTTTGTTCAGATGTCTAGGGGCCTGCTGAGAGACAAGGTAGTTAGCAGGAAAAAGAGACTATCAAGGAATAGAAGGAATTAAGGCAAGAGCAAAATACCATTTTTCTCCAGCCCAAAAGATGCCTTTTTTACTCCAAAATGTGCTCTGAAATCAGCCTGCATCTTACGGGCCTGGGGTGATACAAGTATAACTTTGATCTATAAGCACAAGCTGATTCTCTGGAAAATACTTACTATCAAGTATTTTTCCCAGCATAAGGCATAGGAAGTAGTTGACTTGATTATATTTAGTAGATGGTAATTATTATATAAAATTTCCAAATAAATCATAAATTTATGCAATGTGACATCTTACATGTGGTATCAGCCCAAAGCTTAATATACATTGGGCTCATGTGGATATTGCCCCTCTGCTAATAGATGCTTGCATTGCATCTCTTACAATAAAATCAGTCAACAGGTATTCCAACTTAAATAGTATGGCAGTGTTGTAAAGGCATAGAAAATGGCTGATTTTAAAACAAATATCAATCATATCAAAGTCATAACAGAAATTAAGCATTACATAAAAAGTTGATATGATAATACCTCATGAAATCTTATGGGAGAAGATTGTCGTACAGTATTGCATTTGAACTTGAAGTTTGGAATTACCCTTCAGAACACAGAAACAAGGCGGCTGAAAGGTGTTTTGGCCCAATTCCGACTGAGGTGATGATTTTAGAATAGATGATGGATTTAGTAAATTGAGGTATAAGTAAAAAGATAAATGTTTATATGCTCCCTAATGGTCAAAGCTTACACTGAAACTATCACAAAAACTGCCACGTGAATATGAAAGAAAAGTTGTAAGGCACCAAATCGTGACAGCATACCAATAGGAACAATGAAACGGCTGTATGTTTCTATTGTTTTTGATTGAAAAAGTCCTGGTGGGAAGTTAAAAGTGAAGCAGTCGTGATGTTTTGTTAAAAATGTAAAATTATTAATGCACTAAATGGAAGTAAAGATGGCATTGTGTAAAGAGACAAGTGAGGGCTCCAGTGAAAATAACTACAGAAATTATTTATCTGCAGTGATGATTGATTTCTGGGATTCGGCAATGAATGAACATTGTTATATGCATAGCTGCTAATTTTTTATGTAACTGTTCAATTTTCTTTGTATTAAGCGTTATCATCTACACATTTTGATTGTTACCTGTGTAATCCAAGTTCTTATCATAAATAGTTACCTGAAAAATCAGGGTGCATATTATAGGCTGAGAAAAAATTTTAAATAATCTTCTTCCTATGAAAATAAAGGGGGTGAATCAATTGCATAGCTCACCCATACGAAAGTGCTCTTAGCATCCTGGTGCATTAAGCCTACTTAAGATGTATAAAATACATTTTAAGACAATTTAGATTGGATTTCTTTTGAATGTATTCACAATATGCTCCCCAAGTGTTGGAAGATGATTTAACAATTTTTCTAAACCCCTTTTCAATTAATATTTTAGATGAAGTGTCCAGGTAATTTTTCTGCTTAGAAAATTAATGAGAGATGTTGATAAGAAATTGCAAATATATATGTATTTAATATTCAAAAGTTAAAACTTTTTGCCTAGAAAAATGAACATTAAGAAATTGCAGAATGTTCATGGAAACATTGTACAAATAAGTATGAAATGGACAGTTGGCTTAGTAATAGTCATTTTTACCTGCTCTCATCAACATGGATTCCTTGCCTAGTATCTCAAGATTCATGTTGAAGAGGATTAACTTAATTAGTGCTGATGAGGATATGTGAAAGGAGATTTTGTCATAATGATGGCATAATGGTAATTAGATTATCTTAGTTCCATGGTAGGATTTGATTTATGGCCTTGGCTTACACTAGCTAAAGGTTTTTAATATGCACCAATTCAATTGGCCTATGTTTGAATTTAAAAACCCTATAATTTGTAGAACTTCTTGTGTATTGACTTTTATTTTAGATATTGATCCTGATTTTTCTTTTTTCCTCCTCTCTAATTAAGAAACCATATCAAGAATAGTTGACCTATATTTCATTGATAATGTATTACAACTCTCGTCACTTATTTGTTTTAATTTATACAAGTAAAATTTGTTTTAGGTTGAAAGCAGTTATTGACAAGATGATGCCTGCAATCATAGAAAAACACACAAAAGATTGCCAGTTAGTAGCCGAAGAAAAGTAAGTAAATATAGTGGAGAGATAGTTAAAGATAAGTAGAAGTGGCCTTTTTAGGTACTTAAAAATAAGTGTCTCCCAATAGAAAAACATATCATTGCAGGAGCAGTTTCACAAAATATATTTACTTATATCTTGCCATGTCTAAAGCATGTTTTGCTATAGTAATGGTATGCAGGTTTATATTGGGTCATAGTATATTATGTTGCCATTATAAGGTTAAATTAATATTCTAGTAATTATGTAAAATATGAAATTCTAGTTCAATAAAAATTCAAATGAATCAAGGAATAAAACAACATAACCATCATAATTTGGGTCAGGGATTTAATTCTCATATACCACCAGTAGCTATGTTATCAACCATTGTGAATTTTCTCTTATATTTGTGTAATGATATTGTTCATTTTAAAGAGCATAGGTATATTCATAGATACACCCTGCAAGCCACCACTCGGGTGTGTGACAGGGGGTGAACCAGACTAAGTTTTACCCAACATGACCCTACTGTGGTCAGACGATGCAATTATGATCCCTTATTGTCGGTGGAAAAAATGACATCTTAAATCTATCAGTTCTACTCATGATCTCTCTAATTTTATTGGCATGATCTCTCCTACTGTAGTATTTAGGTTGCTTACATTAACGTTTTTCATGGAATATGTAAACATGTAACATCTGAAAAAGAAATCTATTGACGTGATTGCCCAAATTTAAAGATGATTTTTGAAATATTTTAAAATTATTTTTTTTGTGCATGCATTTAATAATTGTAGGTTTAGTATTGCAAATTATCATTATACCTACAACTATATTATTCTATCTTTAATTGTAATTGTTTTTAGCAAGTGAAGGTTATGTGAAATATTTGTTTTCTGTTGAAATGGTTTTCAAATTGCTAAAAGGAAGTAATTAAAGGAGAGTTACCCTGACTCAGTGTTGATCATCAATCACGTATGTTCATTTATTAATCATGATGATTGATTTATTTTAAGTTTGATTTTTTTTAATTTAAGTAAATTCAATTTTACACTTGCTCCATTCATATTTTCCACACTGTACGAGGGTAATCCCAGAAGTACCCGACCCAACAAAAGTTTTGGAAAAAATTTATTTATTTTTCAACATATTCTCCTTACAGCTCTATACACTTTTCCCAGCGATGTTCAATAAGTTCGATACCCTTTTTATAATAAGGACTGTCTTGCTCCTCCAAATAGCCTCTTTACTATCGACATCACTTCTTCACGGTTGGAAAATCTTTGACCACCAAGCCATTTTTTCAAGTTTGCGAACAGAAAATAATTCGAGGGGGCTAAATCTGGTGAAAAGGGTGCATGAGGTAGCAATTCAAACTTTAATTCATGAAAATTGGCCATTGTAATAATGGATTTGTGAGCTGTTGCATGGCTTGATTAAACAACACTTTCTTCTTAGCCAAATGCGGCCACTTTTGCTTGATTTCTTTGCACTAACATTCCAATTAGGTCGCATACTACTGGCCGTTGATAGTTTTTCCTTTTCCAAGATAATGAAAATTATCCCACATACATCCCAAAAAACTGAAGCCACAACCTTACCTGCAGATGAAACGGTCTTCGCGTTCTTTGGAGCCGGTTCTACCTTTTGAATTCATTATTTTAATTGTTTTTTTGTCTCAGGTGTGAAATAATGGACCCATGTTTCATCCTCTGATTCAAATTCTGCTTTCATGCTGTGAATCTTTGCTAATCACTCAAATGGAAAATCTTCAAGACACTGGTTTTTCTTGAGTTTGAGCAAACACAGCACCCATCTTGCACACAGCTTTCTCATGTCCAAATTTTCAGTTAATATGCGATGTACCGTACTTTTAAAATGCCTACTGTCTGCTAGCTCGGGTACTTTCAGTAGATGATCATCCAGTATCACTTTTTGGATTTTGACCAATTTTCTACATTTTCACAAATTCACTGAAAACGTTCACTATTGATTGCTGCCAACAATTACAAATCAGCATAGCATCTTCAAACTTGAAACATATGCTTTATAGATAACATACTTTCTAATGCAGTGGTATTTTTCAAACAACTGCCGTCATCTCTAGGTCAGGCAGGGTACTTCTGGGACCACCCTCGTAACAACATATACATCTAGGATGTTAGTAAACTGATGAATAAATGTAAACAACACACTGTGCTCTGCTTTAGTTTAGATTATTTGTGTAGAAATATACACTTAAATTTCATGCTGTCAAATTATTTTGCAATGCCAAGTTGTGTACAATTGATTTTTTTAATACATAAATTTAAGCAAATGTTTTCTATCCTTCTGCAAAGATAACTGAAGAAGCACCACTGTTTTGTTTAGCTTGTGCTAAAGTAGGAAAGGATGATCTAGTAGTTTTAAATCATCTTTAATGCCATTGAAGTGATATCCTTTTCGTGAGATTATTATTACTAGATGGAGTCTGGATAGAAATCCTCCAAGCAGAAAATTTATTATCACTAAAGTAATTGTGAATTCCTTCTGGTTAATCAGTGGAAATAATTTTGACAAACTGCCAGGTTTAGAATAAGAATGCTAGATAGATTAAGAATGCTAGAAATTCTCAAGTTATTTAATAGCCTCATAATCTTTCTTCATAAATTCCCAGAGTATATGAGCTACCTGCTCATAGATTAGGCAGGGTATATTCCTGCTGCTGGTGTCACTGTTATTCTGCCATTTAATTGGGCATATGAAAACTCAATGGATGGTAGTGTGCAGGTAGACCTGAAAAAAATAACCCACTCTTATATGGGGACAGACAAACGACTTACATGTTTTGTGTATTTTTTATATACATCCACAAAATAAGGCTCGAGTTAATTCATTTTCGCTTAAATGCATATCACTCTCTCCTACATCTCTATCAGCCAATAGACACTAATTCACTTTTGTTTGTGTTGATGGGTTTGAGTTCTCCCAACAATTGCTTATTTGATTTTTGCCTTCCTTAGCATGGCAATTTAATACTTCTTTACCATTGGAAAGATAATGGAGAGTCTTAGAAGATTAGTTGTACTCGTATAATTTAACTCATCAATCGTCAAAAATAAATGTTTGTATTGCACTCAATGTTTGTCGTCTCAGTATTCTGTTATTTTCTCATGACTTCAATTTTGTAAGGCTGAAACAACTATAATATTATTGAATACCTTGAGACATAGCTGAACTATCCATCAGGAACTCTGAAATTGGATTCACCTCCACTTACCAAATATTTTGATTGGACAGTCAAACCATGTTATGATTTACGACCCTTTCCTATTGTGTCTTGGCTGCAGTAGTCTTGCAAATCATGTCTTCTAAGTTAGGATAATTGATATTAATTTAAACCCATACACCATAAGATCAGTGTTTTCTGGCTGTTTATTTGGCCATTTTTCAAATGATATTTCCTTGTTAGGAAACTACACCTTTAGGTGTTCTTACCCTGGATGGTATGATTCTCTTGAGCAATTTTAACATAATGATAGAATAGTTGTCCACGTATGATAAACGTGTATCCCTAATAATGGTGTCCTCCTCGGACATATTTTGTGCTGTCTTGTCCTAACTCAGTCTTCTGAAAAACTTGGCAACCTAGGGTCTTTCCCTTTTAGTAGTATCCCATCATACTTGCTAGAAACTTGACCATGAGTCTATGGAAGGCACTTCAGTGGTTTACCCCTCCACCTCCTCCGGTATTATTTAACTGGACAGTTGGGGTCTGCAGGAGAGTAAAAAATAAGGCAGTTAGCAGAGCACTCCTACTACCTCCCTGGTGGAGAACATCTGCATTGGCTTGCTATCCTTTATAACATATCTATAGGGATGATTAAGGGCTTAATCTCTGAGTAAAATGGCCACAAGGACTCAACAAGTAGTTACCTCTTCACCTATTATGTTCCACATAATAATAATAGTGCCTCCCATGTCATGGATCCTTGAATTTGAAAAAGTGAGATAATGGTAAATGCTTTCCATCCATGGGAAGCCCTAAAATAAGTCCTTTGCATATCATTCATTTGGTGAAACTTGGTTACACTCAAAATTACAGACAGGGCTTTACAGCCAATTATTCTGCTTCACTTTCTCTCAGGGAAACACTTTATTTTCTAGAAATTGGTTAAGGTAAATTGTGTTAAGTGAAGAACTATTACTTAAGAAAAGAGAATTACTTAAGAGTACTAAAGAAAATCGATATTCTTTTATTTAAAAAGGTTTAATTTTCTCCCGATACTATTGATTCAGGAATAAGTTTTACCTTAAATAAAAGAGGTTGAATTAAAAATGAATTTCACAATGGTTCTTGCTGTAGCAACATCAGTCGAATATATTTTGATATAATATAGAGAATTTTCTGCTATTTGTTGGTAACTGTACTGCAAATGGTAGTAACCTAAAAATGAATTGTAAATATCCAATATTCCAAATTTTTAGGCTTTAAGCTAGCAAAAATCACAATTTGGAAGAGAATATAAATTTGCAATTCTTGGAATTTAAATGTCAAACAATATGATCATTTACTTTTGTATCAGGGGACAAGACCCTGGGCAAGCCATGTGTTTAATGCATGCAACAATTAAGTTCTAATAGCTTTTGTCAGATTGACAGAAAATGAATTTTGAGATCATAAATGAAGTAATAATAGGTAAAAATGTATTGCTATGTTTTATCTTAAAGAAATGAATGCAGTAGTGTAAGAATATTATAGAACAAAAATCATGTCATGAAGCATCTACATAAATAATTTTTATTTCCTTTGATGTTTTGTACTGTTGTTTAACTATGGATGATTTAAGTTAATGATTGCTCTAGGGATTAAGACTATGTATGGCGAATTTGTTGTATTAAATTAATGTAATTTCAAATGAAAAGTCCATAAGAAGAAATAAAGTCATAAAGGAAACCTGTAAATACCACGTAAAGTTATATTTTTTTCGTATAATCAAGATTCTGCTGTATTCTGGGAGAGCTTCTGGAAGATGTTCCATTGCCTCAATAATTCAATAGGTATTGTGAAAACCTCACCAATAGCCATGGCCACCAATGTTTAATTTTTCATCAGTTGTTAGTATAAATTTGTTGAATTTCCTATGCATTTTATTCATTCATGTACCACATGCACTATCATTTTCTTTGACCTTCATTTTCACTTCCATCATTTCTCAGTATTAGTCAGTGTAATGTAATTTGATGGCCTTCAACTCTTAAGAGAGGATTGAAATTAAATTATATTCATGCAATTTGTGTATATTTTAGTTTTACATTCAAAAAGTGCCTTAGAGTTGGAATAATAAATGTGCTGATGTTACTATTTTTGTCTTTCAAACAGCCCACAAATATACTGGGAGTTATATAGGTACTACTGGTAAGAATCACTGCTCAGTTATTTTTCCTACAGGGAATGTAAGTAGTGGGCTTTCACTAAATCAATAATCTAATGACATTTTAGCTCTCTGTACCACTTGAAAACATTGGCACTGAACTATGTATACATATTTCATATTCTCCTCTCATAATTTTGGGTAACAGGCCTAAATATTTATCGTCTCTCTCTCTTTCCTTCAAATCCTGGGAAATCTATGGGTTTTCACCAAAAAATTAATGGGAATAATACCATTCACATTACCAAGGATTGAAATTTAATATGCTTATGGTGTGTGGTACTCAATTTTTTTGTTGGTGGTTTGAGGGCTTGTTGGTGATGGCTTTAAATGTGTGTGCTAGGAGAAATTGCAAGTTGTGAGAAATGTGGTTTCTAATGCCATAGTAAAATTTTTTTTCTGCTTTGGCATGCTTGTGTGTTTATGGATTGCTTTAAATTTAGTGAATTGTACCTGGTTGGAATTATATTACAAAATATATTTTCTATTTAGAAGTCAAAAACGACATGCACATATCCTTCCTGGGCCTTTCTGTACCATTAGTGCATTTTGTTTTTATCTTCTTTCTACATTGCTATGTGCTTAGCTGTGAAATTAATGTACAAACAAGGTAAACTGGTATGTGGTAATTAGTTGATGCTAAGGTCAAGCATCTGATGTGACTGAGTTTTTTCAGGGGTTTAGAAGAATCTCCAGCTGCTGCTAATGCTGGAAGTGATACCAAAAATTCCATTGATGGGAGGAAAACCAAATCTGGTATCCCCTTGAGAGTGTTCCCATGGAACGACGAAGTTAGGTGAGATATTCATGACGTTTTGAATGCTATTTTTGATATTTTCAAAGTGTTCATGGTTTTATTTGTGGGTTGTCCACTTATAATGTGTCACAAAATGTTACCTTTTTTGCCTGTTGCGGTCATATTTTTCATATGGCATTTAATAGTTCATCTGTTGAGAGATATAGATTTTCAAACTAAGCCCCATCAGCGAGTGTAATATAGGCTAGTAATATAATTAAATCATCACTCTGATGGAGCTAGGGGAAATAGATTGCAATTTGGATGTTGCTGGGATGATGCTAATTTGCTAATTTTCCAATTATGAAAAGAAATTCTTTGATTGTTTGAACTTTGTATCCTTAACAGTTCTCAGTTTTATCCCCTTTGGTAGTTGACTATGACTTCCTCCTCTCCTCCATCTCAAGATTGTAAAATAAAATGTTTATCATTCAGGAGCTGTTTAGATATCTACTGTTTATATACTTTCAAATTTTCGTTAAACTTGCAGTGATTTTTTTATTATTGAATTTGATCTAATGTCTTAAAATATGATGTCTCCTGTTCTGGGGTTATTACGCAACAGGTCAACATATATTTAAGTTTCTATGTTTTAGGTCATTACTTTGTGAAGTGGTGAAAATTAAACTCCAGAGTTTTGAGCTTAGCAAGCCTAGAAAAGAAAGTGCCAAAGATTATCTCAAAGGATTTCTGGAGTCTGAAGTTAGGAGTCTTTGGCCTGCGGGATGGATGAAAACAATTATTCTGTACAGAGAGAGCCGAAGTGTTCATTGTAATACCATGTAAGTTTTTATTTTATGGCACCTCTTAAGTATTCTTAATTTTGTTTCTGCCTGCTTTAAAAATGTTACTTATATACAAAAATTTTATTTCTCAAACATAATCCCAAGTACCGTCAAGTATGCTTAAATTATCAACAGTATTTAAAGTAAATTTTTCCCAATTTTATTTTTAACTTCATATAATGTTAAGGATTTAAAATATGTTCAATTATGTTATTTTAAACTCTGTAAACCCCATTTTTGTGATAAAATTGCATGTAAAATTGACCTTGAGTTGATTTATGAGAGCGCACCAAAAAATATTCCAATTTCTTTGAATTTAAAATATAGTATGAGCTGAAGTTTGGCTGCTGTTTTCATGATTTTGACTCATTTTCACGATTTTTGATTGCAATCATTTATGAATGACCCACTCTCAACATTAATTGAAGCAAAAAATTTGACAAATTGGGAAATACCTTTGTTGTGTATAGATAATAGAGCAGGATGTGCATAAATTTCACCAATTTTGTAAAATGTTAAAAAATACCAACTTGATATATTTTGAGCAATAAAATTCCCAGGGCATAACTTTTGTCACTTCAATTTCATTTTCATGTGAAGTTTTAGTGTGGCTTTATTTTATTTTTTTGCTAGTAGTGAAAATGTTGTCCTGTTTCCTGCATAGTACAAGTGTGTAATTTGTTGATGCTTTTAGTTGCACAGGGTATGTGCAAATTTATGAAACTAAGTGCTGCTTTTGGGTGATGCATGTGTGTGTACTGTAATGTATGCATATTGTCATTAACTCCATCAATGAATCTAGTTATTTTTTAAATAAATCTCTTGTGCAATGGCTTACTCTATTGAAATTTATAAGCATTACATATATATTTATATTATTTTTATATTTCAGGACTAAACCAGGGAAACCAAATACTGGACCTAAGAAAGCTGTCAACAAGCAACCTATTAATTTATCAAATTCATCAGCCCAAAAGACAGCTGTACCTGCTACATCAAAGTCTCCTATAAGTGCAGCCAGTGCTCAACCAAAACTTGGAACACCTCTCATTAATGCTGCACCTAAAGTTAGCACAGTAACAATGAATGCAGGAGCAAAAGTGGGAGGTGTTGCTTCCAGTTTTCCATCTAAAGGAAATACCACTGCTCTAAATTCATCGAAAGCAAGTATCCATACTAGCGGATCTTCAATAAAATCAAGCAATACTTCAGCAGCCAATTCTGTTACAACTTCTCCCACAACACCTTCAGTTTCTGTGGCTTCCACAAACAATGCAGTGTTACCTCTATCATCCAGTGTTTCATCAACTCTCGCCACTAATGTATCTCCTTCTGTTACCATAATTAAGTGTCCAACCTCACAAACCATTACAAACACTCCGAGCCAAAGAGCAAGTAGCCCTTTATCAAGGGCAACAATTACCTCAGTGCCCACTCCTCATGTTGCAAGTCCTGCACTTGTTAGTTCATCCAGTGGAGGTAAAAATAAGACAATTAGCAGTGGTGGTTTAGGTGACTCAGACACTATTAAAGCTCCCTTAAGGACAAAATCATCTCATGATGGGAACAGAGAAAGTGTGGTGACAAAAAATCCAGTAATATTGCCTCAAGTGCATTTACCAGACTGTATCAGTGTCACACCTGCCAATTCTATGCAGGCACCTTCGAACAAAAGTCCATCCACCCCAATAATGAGCCTTAAGCAGCGTATTCTGCAAGATGCTGCAGCTGTATCAAGTTCGAAGCAGTCATCAGAAAGTGGTAGCGGAGGTACAGGTAAGCCTTTGTCTTCAGGTGCGGATGATTGTGAGGTGCTCCTGTTGGGGGAGGGCAAGAGAGATGGAAAGGTGAGCCTACCAGGGGTGCGTCACCCTGGGTCTCATCATCCTAAATCTCATCCTATGAGCATGGGACACAAAATGGATGTAGGATCCCACCTAGAGACTGAAAAAGATGCCCTCACAAAAGACAGTCGAGCATCCTTTGTTCCTAGACTAAGTTCACCCAAGGAAGACAAATTTTCAGAGAATAAGATTGTGGATGAGACAGTTACTGCCACTGATGTTCTTAGTCAAATTATCAACAGTAGCCTTGGCGGGTTCCCCAATTCTTCAAATCCTGGGAAAGGTGGGGTCAGTCTTGAGTCTTTGACTCAACGGTGTGAGCACATTGCGGATCAACATCATGGGATATTGGGTCGCAAAGTTTCTCATACGGAAGTGGATAGTAAAGAAAAAGTCAAAGATACTGTCCGTGTATCTCCCACAAAGTGTTCTCAGAATTCCCGTGTTGATAATCCATCTGTTGCAGTTACTGATACTGAAGAATCAGTGCAGTTAGAGGTAGATCGTGTGATGAAGGAGCTTCTGGAGTTACGTGAAATGACGGAGGACAGTATGGAGAGTGAGACAGAGAAACGCGTTGGTCATTTCAGGCCTAATGACAAAGCTGCATCAGCTTTGTCATCTCATGTGCTTTCTGGTTCAGTGTCTGTAATAGCTGTGAACAGTGCCAGTTCTAAACACCACACTGCCAATTCTCAAACCCAAAAAATGAACCCTTCCCTAGGACAGATCTCTTCTAGTGCCATTAACTCATCACAGTCCTCTTCTTCAAGTAATCAGTTGAAACGCTCATCTTCTGTGCCATATAGTTCTGGTATTAACCCAATACCTTCAAGCAAATCCTATGGTTTCCAGGATGAATTTCAAAGGCATGTATTACAAGACTGTGGGAAGAACTTGATTGACAGTGAGGGGGCTGTATACTTGGGGAACAAAATGCACAAGGAGGGAGATAGGAGTAGGACTGCTAACTACAATTCAGTGTATCCAAATGCACCCCTAGGCTCACCAGCTGGCCTGGACCGGAGTCGGGGATTACACAACTCCATTGATGGTAAGTTGGTCTCATTTGAGGCTTATATGTAATTGAAAGACCTCATCCACATAGTTGAAGATCAGAAGATCTGCTCAAATACAAGTTGATTTTTAGCCTTGGTAAAACTCTAAGGTTCTGCCCTGTTATTCAAATTACCTGGGTTCAGTTTCATTCCCATGAGAGTATCCTAAAGAGGTAGGTGAAGTGAGGTGGCTACAATGATACCATTTACTGTGGGTTATTTGCTGTGAAAAAGTTCTAGCACGAATGATGAACGTTAACATGTAATAGCAGGGTCCTTAGTAAAGGATAAAAAAATGTAGAGTAAAAATTCGTTTTGTGATATTGTAGCAATACAATGTTCAAAATAGTGCTATTGTCTGTGATGATAATTTTGAAGTAATTGCTCCTCCAAAATTTACTTGACTCTATAATTAGTACTGTTTTGACCTGAATGTAGTGCAACAAATAGTTCAGTGAAATCCTAATATTATGTAGGTTCCTCAAATTTTTATAAATTTTTAACAGTCTGGGTTAGTCTCAGTCTCCATGTAATCTTCCTATCCCTTTGGGTCTTACGTGGTGGAAGACATTCATATGGAATGAAACAAACTATTTGCTTTTCCATATTGGTTTTCATATGGTGTTCAGAGAAACCTCGCTTGATGATCACCTCGCCTAGCGAGTAATTGCATAATTCGCAAAAATATTATTTTTAAAAATGACTCTCTTAACAAGTGACATTTTGCATAACAAGTTACAAGAAGAGAGGGATTCCCAGAATAATTGTGTCCCTGCTACTTCAGTTTTTGTTAAGCACTCGTTCCTCTAGAATGCTAGTGTCGCTAGCTATCACAAATTTTAGCAAACTTATGTTCAGAGATTTTATGATTTGTGATTTTTTGTGCAAAATTTATTTATATTTTGTGCATAGTTTTAAAAAAGTTCTACAAGGAAATACTGCAAGTAGGCAGCCTCAAGAGAATAAAAATAACTGTAGAAGTGAAAAGTAAAACCATTGAATATCAAGAACAGAGCATGTGCATGGCTGATCTAGCTCGCACATAAAACCGCAATGACATCAGCAAATTGCGCTATCCTTAAAACAAGGACAACATTAAGGAGATAGATGAATCAAAGCAAGAGAAGAAAGACGAGAATATATTACATAATGGCATCTCAGTTTCATAGCATTGTTGGCTCCATTAATGTATAATCAGTGAACTTAAAATTTTTTGTCCTAGACTTCCTTTGTAACCCTAAATTAAGCTTACAGCATTGTTCACATTTCTTCTAGTGCCCCACCTTTACTCTCATTCCTTTATTTGTTATACTGCCGAATTGACTCTCAAAACAGTGAACTAATTGTGGTTTACTATATGTTCATAAACTGAATGGTCTATCATATCTTCTGTCGTGCTAAGTAAAATGGAACCTTGTTTAACGAGTAACTTGCATAGCAAGTGATTCGCATGTCAAACAAAAGTAAATGACTTGCTCAGCTAGCGACTTTTCGCATAACAAGTGGCGGGGAGTGGGAAATTCCCAGAATCGTTGCGCACCTGATACTTCAGTTTGTGTTGAGCATTCTTTCTGCTAGCATCTAAGTATCACTAGTGATCACACATTTTTCCAAAATTGTGCTCAAGTTGTGTTGTGTTAGTATTTGTGATTTTTTTGTGCAAAGGTTAATGACGCATATTTTGTGCTTAGTTTTAAAAATTTCCCAGGATTGCATATTGCAAGAAGATAGCCATAGGAGAATAAAAATAATAGTAGAAAAGAAAAGTGAAATCATTAAAAATGGAGGACAAGATGTGAGCGTGGCTCATCTAGCATACACATACATTTGTTTGACATTAAAAATTTGTATTTTCTTCAAGATTAAGTGAGAATAGATAAATAGAAAGGAATAGATGCTAAGAGAGTGGCAAGAATATCTATGCAATGTTTACGTATTCTCAAAGGTGTTGAGAGGTTGCTTTTCGTATGAATAAATGAAAAGAAATTGCAATGTGACACTATTAATGAGAATATTATTTTTGAGAAGATCAGAATTAGTTTTTGCCGAACTCATTAAGAAGATGCCAGGATCATCAATGGCCGAAGAAGTATTTAAAGGGAGCCTTGCATGGTTCAAGAAGGTTAAGGGAAGAACTGGTATCCATGGCATTGTGAGGCATGGTAAAGCAGCAAGCTCTGAGTTGAAGACAGCAGAGAACTTCATTGATGACTTCGAGAAGCTCGTAAATTGTGAAGGTGACCTGCCACAATAAATATTTAATGGTGACAAGACGGGTCTTTTCTGGAAGAAGATACCTAAGTGAACCTATTATGCATACATAACAATAGAGGAGAAAGCAATGAAAGGCCATCTCCCACTGCTATTTTTTGCCAAGTATTCGGCCTTATTAAAATTATGCCCCTGCTTTTTACCATTCAGGCCTTCAAGAGTGTGAAGTCCAGAAGAAGAGGCTAAATATGATGTGGAGGTCATAGAAAACTGTTGTATACATATACTACCATGCTTTCGATGCATCGCCCTAATAAGGCGTTGGCTATGCAAGTCAGAAATTTATTTAATGATAACGCTTGCAATGAGTTGCAATTTCACAAAATTTTGTAGCATCGGCAAAAATCTGTCTGTTAACAGCTTTCTAGTTAAAAGGAATTAGGTACTTATCATAAATGCTATATTTTATTTTCATTCTTTTTTGGTTTTACGAATCCAGTTTGCATTCTACATTGCATTATATCGGGATGGAAGAAAAGGTGAACATGATCCATGATCCTAAACATTGTATATGTGGTTTTCTTTTAATAAACCTTATGAATAATTTTTTGGTGGGATTATTACAATAATGCAATATTGGATTTTACATTAATTTAAATGAGTATGAGTAATTTACATATTGGTACACTAAACAAGTGTTAAACTTTGCAAGAATGATTAAAAAATGAATAATGCTAGTTGTATGATTCATGAATGGTCAATCTGATTTTTCATTTACTATTAAATGTCATTACCTAATGAAACTTTTAGAGAAGACTGCGCTTAGACGACCTTTCCTTAAATTGGTTTATCTTTGCGTTTTAGTGCGATAACAATAATTGTTTTCAAACTTTGCTAAGGATTTTGATATTCTTTTATTTTTACATAATTAGTTAAAAATTTGACTGGAACAATATGTAGGCATATTTTTAGAAAGTTATTTCTTGGCAGTAAAATAAAATTATTGGCATCTAGAAATGGTATAGTGAATACCTCCAGCTTATGCTCAAATCAGTGAGTGAACAGGAAATTGATATCTTTTTTTCGTTAATATAACTCTAACGACATATTTTTAAGTATTTCACTATCCTTCATATGGTGACCTGTTTCTATTGGTTGGGGGAATAATTTAGATGAGATTGCTGGGTGTCATTGCTAGAGGGGAAACAAGTACTGTTTTTTCAGGAAAAGTCAGTAGAAATTGTGCCAGATTACTCTGTGCTTTGAAACTTGCAACTTGAATATCATACGGTAGTTGAAAGTAGTTGGGCTTTTTGTACAGCTTTTTTAGCCTCTAATCTTCTGACAGTTTCTAACATCTTTCTTTAGTTTTCACTTATAAAACTTGGTCCTAATTCTAAATAATTTAGTTAGGTACATGTACATTGTAAATTTAGGGTAATAATAATAATGGTAATGTGGGTTTTATTTCTGTATTTCTTCTTTTACCCTTCCCATGGATAAAAGGGAAATTAATTCGGTTTCTTTAATGGAGGAAATATTCTTTTATTCCTAAAATTATCTGTCTCTCTTCTTTTCACCAATCTGGGGATTAAATGTGACTTTTGCTCCTCCTGATTTGATCCTATGAGTAGCTGTGGGCTGCTACCTTACATCCAAGTAAGAGTGCTAGCTATGCAGGAATGTCTCTCCTTGCAATCTCCACAGTCCTCCAATCTCATTCACCTGGTGCTTGTTTTTGTTACTTCTGCCCCTGGCTTCCCATTCACATCAACTAGTATTCCTTCGCGAGTGTCACACTCTCCTCCAAAAACTTCCCTTGGAAACATTTTCGCTCTCTTTCCTTGCCTTTTTATGCCTTTCTAAGGGCTGTCAGGGGTGGGGGAAGTAACAAGGTTTGAGAGATACACCACTTAGGATCACGTTTTTTATTGTCAGCATTTAGGATAGGAAGGATGACAATCATGGAGCCTCTCCTGGCCGATCATCTGCCCTTGTTATCATCTCTCGCTTCACAATCACTTCAAGGGGGAGTGGTCTCCCTGAGATAATTCACCCTATACAGAGAAACTTAATTCATCGTATATTCACATGTTAAACAAAAATATATCAATACATATGTGGAAATAAATGAAATAATGATAAAAATCCAAAATAAACAAGATGAAGCTTAAATTTACCATCTGCCAAATGAAAAAATTAGAAGTAAATATGTAACCAATAATTAGGAGGCTGCACATGAATAATAGTATGATGCTAGCATAGAATGTTACCACTGCGTCAAATGCTTATTTATCATCACCTGGATAGTATGCCTTATCGATCACTTATTTGCTATATTTAAACGTGATTATCTGATAAACTGCTGGCCCTTTATGCCACATTTTTGTGATCAGGGAAGGACGTAGCTATGTAGTTTCAAGCAAATTGATTTTTCATAAATCTGGTCCTTTTCTTTTTAGTGAAATTATTCATCCCATGTTTTTGTCAGTTTTCAATGGCTGTGAATGCTAATTTCTCAAGTCTTCCAAAGGTGCAGTTGCAATGGTTGACCTTGATTTAATAAAATTTTTTTGTATCTGTACAATGTGGCATTGTTTGATGAATGCCTGATTCCTGTAAAATCCAGCATTTGTTAACAGATGCTGCTTTGCTTACTGGGACTACTTTGCTTTTGAGAACAGGGCATGAACTTTTTGTGATTTGAAATCAATATCTTTCAAGTGTCCTTTTTGGGAAATATTCCATTTGAATGGTATGATATATCTTTATGTTATCATGCCCATTTCTCTTCAATTTTGTGATTAAAAAAATTACTAAATAAATTGTCAATCTATGCAACATCGCACTCATGTGAATGCAATTTTAAAATGTCATACTATTCAGGTCAATATGGTACAAATTAAAGTAGTAAGCTGTTATTTAGCCTTTTCAGTCTTCTTAGAGCTTTGAAGTTGTCAACGTAATTAAATAATCAATATTTAATTTGATTTTTATCACTTTCTTGAGATAAATTTACCACCATTATAAATTTTTGAAAGTGATCATCTACATTTGTGTGTGTAATTTTCTCATTCTTATCTCAGCATAATATTAATCCATTTTTTGGAAAACTGGTTACAAGATATTCTAAATTTCAGAATCAACTTCTACTTGGGCAGATTCAGTTTTTAGATTTGTGAATAGCTTAGATCTTTTCAATATGTTTATGAGCTCCTTAGCTCACATTTCTCATGCACCTGAGTGCTGATGTTTACTTTGAAATTAATTACATTGATTTATTATCATGAAAATCAAGTTCATGGTTGCTATGAGTCTGGGAATGTCTAGGAAAAAATAATATCATTGCAAAAAAAAGGATAATCATTACAAATGAAAATATGCTTATGTAATGTTGAATAATGAGTTCTGCATGTTTGCTAATGAGTACATAACTCGCCTAGTAGACATATGATCTGAGTCACCTATTCACAATAATGAAAACCACATGCCTACTATAAATGGCATCTCCCATTGCATAACTCAGTTGTTACTCTCATTGATAATCGGTGGATAAGATGCAAACTTTGTAGTTCAAAAAGGTACTGTAAAAGATAAAAACCTCTATTTATGGAAAATCTTTCTTCAAGGCCATAGCTAGGATATTTGTATTTGCAATCAGAAAAGTGAAAACAACTTCAACATTGCAACTAGGTGTACACCCACCAGATTTCTTGTTTGCAGTTTGTTACAAATTCTTAAAGGTTAGCCAGTGGTCTGCTCTAAATCATAAATAAAGTCACTAATAGGTGGTAGTACATGTTTTTATCAGTGGATTTGTTGTCCCCCCATGTACATCTTGTCAGTAAAATATGACATGATGTCCATTTCATGTCCAGTGGATGTTATTACCAAAAAAAGTAATATCAGTGTATTATCTGGTTACCTTTTTAAGTTTCAAGTGGGAGTCATGTAAAATCAGATGTCAGTCTCATGTAGATAAAACATACTAGTACACCCTCAGTTTATGATCATTTGACAGTAAATTTTATCATAATTCTTCAATGTTTATCTCCCCTATCAATGACTTCCATTTTTCAAGTTGCTCTAATTACATCTTTACAGAAGACTTAGTCCATTGAAGTATTGACCCGTATTGACCTATTCCCCGAATGGTGCAAATTAGAACGTACCAGAGGCATAGATTTTGCAAAAACTATGGAATTCTGTCCTGGGAAACTCATTGATAAGAACTGTCTATGAAGTCTTGGTAGAAATGTTGCTCAGCTCTGGAAGAGCTGAGCATCTAATCCAAAATACTAAAAGTGGTCCATGACGATCACAGGGATTGCATGGCCTTCCATAAGACAAAGAAGTATGCAGCTTTATGAATAGCTTTTAATTAATTCAATTAATATTACTGTAAATCTAATTTTAACATACTTCAGTGTTTGCTTGAAATTATTTTTAGTGCTCATTTTCCAATGAAATATTTTTTTAATTTTTCAAAAAATAACCAGAAAAATATCTGGAGATATTTCCCCTTAAACATTTTTATCTATTTAAATCTTGAATTTAGAATACTATTATTTTGATCACAACGAAATTGAGGAATAATGCATAATATATCTGGGTGCCAGAGAAGTCACCTCTATAAGACTGTTGGATGAAAGATGAGATGGTATAAATTATCCATGCTACGATTTTCAAGATAATCTTGATAAGTTACACAGTGCTAATGCACTATTATAAAGAAAAACTTCTAGTAATATATTACTTAAAAGTTCTGGATTGTGGGGTGCGATAGTCCACGGGGTAGAGCATTAGACTACTGACCGGAGGGTCTGGGTTCGATTCCCAGGTAAGTCACTCTGGGCACCTGCAGCTACACCCAAGCTGTATGATATTTTAGGTACCAGATCTTCTTGGGAAACCATAAACCGGCTCAGGGTAAGGAACTGGCCCCCTCACCCTGATGTGTGAATTTCACATGCCGTCGGGCTTAGTACCGGGTGGACTCTGCCATCACCTACTAAACCGACCTTCGGGTTGATTACTGTGCTTATGGTTTTTTTTAAGTTCTGGATTGCCAAATTTTAATCAAAAAATCAGTTCTCGAAAATGCAAGGAAGATTGTGAATCCAGACTTATAGTAATCCTGAATAAGTTGTCGAGTACTTTTTTCTGTTCAAAAGCATCCAGTGATTCATAAATGGCACAGGAGGATTTTAAATTTTGGAGAACTCAAATTTCCATGGCACAGTCTTGACTGTCTCTTCACAGTCATATTTTTTTACCTTAAAAAAGGGCATTATGAGGTTTTTTCTGTATGATAATTATGCATTGCAAGATTTTTTTCATTTGTCCCCTCTTTTGCAAATATATTTAGTGTTTCATAATCAAAAAATATTTACCTATTATATTTTTTCTATTTAAAATTTTATGACTTGGAATATTTCAAGTCCTATTTAGTAGCATTTGAGACATTTTATATACAATGAAGCTGAGTCATATTTGATGAGAAATGACAATATTCCTATTGGTACTTGTATTTTTTTTACCAATCAATGATAATAAGACATTCCCTTGAAACCAATTAGAACAAGTGTATTTGGTAGATGATTGCCACTAGACTCCTAATGATTGTGCATGCCTTCTGTAGTCTTTAACCATATCTTTATGTTGTTTTCTGAGAGAACCATAATAAATGTGGCTGTTTTAAGAAAAAGTGAGAAAATTTGCAGATGTTCACATAAAATTGCATTTATTTTTCTATTACTTTCTCCCTGTTGGATGCAACCTGAGGAGGTGGATGGACTTGAATGTTCTGTTGACCACTAAAACAGCCCACTGAAGCAATTATTGCTCCTGGTAGGATTACTCATGCCAAATAGATCAAAGGTCGGGGGTCACGGAGATGTTAATTCTGCAGCATCAAATTTCAGTAAGGTTTTTGCTAATTCATGGAGTGGAGTCAATGCCCAGCGATAGGAGAGGTAGTGCTTCAGTGGTTATTTTCACATGAAATTCTTATGAGTATAAGAAAACCAACATGCTCATAAAATAACAAAGTAAGATGATCAAAAATATTTGAAAAGGGAATCAAATCTTAGAACTAATATATGATTAAAGGAGCCGAGAAAGGTGTATTTAATGGTCCATGTGAAATTAGGTAGAAAGTAAGTGAGAACATTTGGATGGATAGAGTAATCACTCTAGCATTTTTACCAATTATAATAAGGTTAGGTAACATTACTAATGAAGTATGAAAACTACAAATAAGTACACCAATACCAATTACATCATATAATGCTCGATAAATATGTGGGGACTGGTCATCAATGTGTACAACTTCCTGAAGGCTGTGAATTATATTTAGTGGTTTGAGAATTAGGACAAAGAACTTGGGAGCAGTGAAGAAAAATGATGAAGTAATAAAGTAAAATCTTTTAGTGGAATAAAACGCAAGGAAAACTAGAATTATTTTCCAAAATTATATGCAAAGATAAGGGAATGGGGCATTAGGCTAGAGAGAATGTTTAAAAGAGTTGCAGAATATTAAAGATTTAGAACCAAGAGTTTTCATTTAATCTGCCATTATAGAATACTTTCAAAAGAGGAGGTATTAAAATTTTTGAGACGGTATTAGTGCAGATATTATTTGCATCTTACTCAAAACCTTAACAATACTCATTCCCAAATTATTTTAGCTCCAATGTTGGGGTATAGATTAATGTTAAAAGAGTTCGGGGGGAATTTAAAAAAGTTAAAGCATGGAGTGCACAGATGACAATTTTGTTACTTTAATGTCAGAATGACTTGTGAAAAAACAGCCTCATCTGGACAGTATAACCCATGCAGCAGAAGGGTCAAAGTTAAACATTTTGGTTTAAAGCTCAATTTCTTGATAAAAGTCATATTGATTACATGTTTTTATCTATTTTTATCTTATCTATAATGTTGTAATGTGCAGTGGAAAGTACAAAAATTATTGTAAAGATATTTTTCCATTTATTCAAAGAAATATATTATTCATCTTGTTGTGAATGGAGCTGCTCTGTGCATGATGGGTTCCCTGACCTTAGATTAGCCCCCACTTACCCTTATTTAGCCTTGCATGGTGGGATGTCTGCTAAACTTATAGAATTAAGGGCAAAAAATGGTTCCTGGCAAGTAAAATTGATGATTAAATAAAAATTGTTATTCGAGCTTGTCAATACCTTGAAAAATACTTCTTTGATAATAGCGTGTAGTTTTCCTCGTACACATTCTGATTTTGGAGTTAAGTCATATGTTGAAGGTTTCTCTGATTTTCTGTTGATTCCTTATGAGAGCATTGGCATATAGAGTAGTTCTGGCAATAACTAATTCTCTGAAATTGATGACTTTGGATAAACTTCTTACTTACTCACTTAGTGTAAAGTAACATTCTAAATTCCTGTATTTTTAAAATCACCCTACTATAGGTCCCAAGAAGTTCTAAGGTTAAAACTCAAAATCCTGCAAATAAGCTACATACTCTGCCTAGGTACATGCTGCCCATCGTAATCTTGACACTATTCTTGTGATCATTAGATTTCAGTCCATATAATCAATTGTTCTTTCTTGAACAGAATTATTAAATTGATAAATGAAGCTCCTCTGATACCATTTCTCATGATTGACCACCAATGATAATTGTTGTGTTATCTACTGCTATATAAGTACTAATAGTTTCATAGCAAATATATTTTGATGGCTTTGCTTCTTGTACATCAGAATCACTTAAAAGTAATAAATTTTTCCAAGAAAGGTTTTTTTGAGGAATTGCATCAAATTCAAATGAACTCTGCTTGTCGAAAATTATTCTAAACAGAGTAATGAACGGGATTGTATGAACAGGGGTTAGTGTGAAAATAATATATATCTCTTGAAGGAAAGTCACACGGATGTGAATAATAATATACATGAAAAAGTGAGATAGTGCTAGCAAACAAAAATACAGAGAAACAAACACAAATGAAACTCGTGCGTATTCTGAATTTTAGGTGACCTACCTTGACCATTCTTAAGGGAGTGAAGGAACTCGTAGGTGGTTTGGCCACTGAAAATTCCGAGTACGTTTGTTTCATTTGTGTGTGTTTCACTGTGTTTTGTTTGCTAGCGCTACCTCACTTCTTTGTGTGCATTATGTATATATATGTCGTTATAAATGTTTACCAATTCATGAAATTAATTCAAAAGTCACCTGTTAGAGTTGCTGTTGAGTTAGAGTATTTTAGGAAGTGTCAATAGTTTTTTCATGCAGAAAAACACTATCGGCACATATTTGCAGAGAATAAGGACAAACATTGTATTTTAATGAGGGAAAGCTGGTGAAATTTTGTTGTAGTAAAAACTGTATGGTTCTACGATGTTGATTTTTCATGTTTCAAATTTTGAAAGCATGCTATTTTTTTTTGGATTAATATCTTTGAAAAAAATAGGCAAGTGAGTGAGAGTATCATAAAAAATGTATTATGCAATGAACTACTTGTTGAATGATGTGCACAAATTACTTTAAAATCTACTCCATTGTTTATATGTCAGTTATTTTCATTAATATAATTGACTCATATTTTTTTGCTGTGCTGAATATCATAGATAAGGTTATTTATTTGTCATCATGTTCATTGTTGATATAATGTTTGAAAACATTGAGTTCAACATCAAGAAATTAGATCTTATTTCTGCACCGAAGTGTTCTTGTTGTGGTGTAGATTAAAGAGAAAACCTTCCTGAAAGTGAAAGCTATAAAATATTCCTGATAATATTCTTATATTTACCTGAATTTTAGTGGTCTGAAACTATGACAAAATATAATGGAAACTGTAACTAATACATACAAATACCATTTGCCATTTTTATCACTTTTTGTGAGCACGCTTAAATGATAAAGTTTAATAGTTATTTACATAAGTTAATGCATATGCATTTTTGAGGTATTCTAGTATTATTCACTTTCAGGGGCCAATGATCATCACAGTGTCTTGATGTCTCTGTCTCAGTTAAAAAATATGGGAGAACAACACAAGCATAACAACCCTCCTAATGCACATCAATTTACACGGCACAGCCTACCCACCCATAACAGGTGGGTTTTTGTGAGTAGAAGGGTGTTATAAATCGTTTAAAAAAATATAACTGATGTATGTACTGTGTACATCATAAAAAATTGCTGTGTTGCCTCTTTGGGATTATCTTTATTTGGGGTGGCCAGTGATATTCCCAATTTTTGAAAATTGGTTGGAAATAATAGTCCATGGAAAAATATGGAAAATGACTTGGTAGGAGAGAAAATGTTGGATTTATTGAGTTTTACCAGAAAAGATTCATGTTGTGGAAATTATTTTTTTTTTTTAATTACGTCTGATGCTCATTTGAAAATCCTATGTGACTCAATATCACTGTCAAACTGTTCATTTCATGCAAACACAGTAAAATCCTAAATTTTATATAACAGCTTTTGGCATCTGAAGTGAGTGCAATGGCAAAACATATATTTTTTACATATATATATGACCCCTCAAAAAACTCTGGAAAATGATGATAATATGTTTAAAGCATGGGATAAGAAATGACTAATCTCTGGCCACCCTTATATTGTGCATAAGAGCTGAAAAATAAAAATAGAAAAATATTTTGTGAGTTAATATAAGTAGGTCATTGCTTTAGGGATGAAATATTTGATGTGCATGTTTAGGTGTTGTTATTTAAATTTACTGATCTCACTCACTATTTTAGTTTCAAGTCCATGTTCCCCTGACAATGTTTGCAGTTTTTGTTTTTGGTGAAATCTTTTGGGTGGGAAGCAAAAAAATAATGAAGGTCTTTCGAGGGTAATTTACAGTGATGGAATCTGACTCAATTTTTTTAATATGGTCAACCCAAGCACAAAGTAAAGAAAGAAAAAGCTGAGACTGTACTGGTGTGTGATATTCGTAATGATAAAACTTTTGTAGCATTCATCAAGCATAGTTATCAGGTTATTTTATAGAATAGGTATTCCCTGATCAAAGATTTATTATAATATGCTTTCATTTTTTTATTTGTATAATATACGTGTGTATAAAGGATAACGGTTATAATTTTCCTTTGAATATCTAGAATTAAACATGGCTGAAATATTTTATTAGGGATAACTTTTGTTTCAGTTTCAAAATGGAATCCTGCCCAAATATTAACTTCTCAGGGAACTGTATCAAACCAAGGATATCCAGCCAACAATTCCCAAGACCAGAAATATTAACTCAGGTAATTTCATTGAGGCATTAATTTATGTTGTAAATCCAGGAAAGATTTTTCGTTAACAATTACTTGACAGTACATTAGTATGGATCATTTTTTAGTTGCAGATTCTGTTTTGATGTCTCTGCAGTTAGCGATTTTCAATATTTTGGCAGGAAACGAAAGAGAACATTGTGCTAAAATGTTTTCCATTAGTCAAAGAAATATTACAAGTATTGTAATCAGTAGTAAGTCGGAAGCTGACAAAAGTGATGGGTACCATTCAAGCTAGATCTCTCAGTTAATCTTCCATCATTGACCTTTGCAATATCTTTTCTAGGTTTTTTATGTAAATTATAATCACATTAATTGCCATGATATGGTTCGGTATGTTGAATTTCACATTTTGTTCATCCATTTCTGTTCACAAAGATTATTGTGCATCATTCAGAGTACTTGGTCTCCGGGTTAATTTTTTTGGGGTATTTTTTTCTTGTACACTGCTTGCTGAGTTTTTTAGAAGACCATGGCAATGTTTAACAGCTGAGGATCCATTCAAAATCTACTTCTTATTGATAGGCCTCATATAATGATAATCCTTTACTCCCGACCTATTTGTCACATCATGAAAACCCTGGATGTGGTCTATATTCTGAGAAATATTATTATGACCATCATTTGATTGTATACTGTTGTAATTATGGACAAGGGATGGCCCAAAACTGAGACCAGCAAATCTCAATCAAGTTCATAGGCTGAAGAAAATGAAAATTTATTGATCCATATTTTTGCTAAGTGTCAATTTGGGCATATTTTTGGAGATGCTTAAAACTCGTAAATGTTTATTAACCCTGACTTATGCAGATCTTATGATGTAATCATATATAAGTGTAGTATTTCTTATTGATAAATCAGCAAGATTTGGTGTTTAATGAATTGGTCTGTGAACACAGAACTCCCAAATAGTCCCCAAATAGGGAATTATATGTGTGTAATAAAATTCTTCGACACATTTTATTTTGTCTTGTTCATAAGCCATGAATAATGCAATAAATGCTCTTGTGCTCAATGGATTTTTCTTAAGCGGAGTAAAAAAGGGTAATCTTTAGCAATGTGTGTGGTCCCTCTTCAATCCTTAATGGAGAGCACTTTTTTGTTTCATATCTTAAAATTTAGATTTGTGCATTGTTCTTAATTATTGGTTTACTTTTTCTTTTTTAGAACATACAATTTTATTTGATTTTTATTAACCGTTACATCAATGATGCAGTATTAGTGGGAGAAGATTAGAAGTACGGGAAAATGTACAATAGTTAAGCTAGGAAAAAAGTACGAGAAAGTTGTAGAAAAGCTACAAGGTGAATACCATTAAATACCAGCTTGTGTGTAAAAATGAATTGAAATCAAAAAGCAAATGAAAAACCGGATTACAAGGAAAGGTTTTATATAATATGTTTAGTGTTCATGCTAAATGAAAGAGTGGAAACAATCGATTCAAGGGAGAGAAAAAAATTCTGAGATAATTAGGTTGAACTCATCTACTGATCCATCCTGAGTCTGACTCTTAAACTCTAATCTAATACTTTCAGTGAAAGATATATCAGAAGTAATATACTTCACTGAGTTAGCTGTCCTATTATGAAGTGCCTCTTTATTAAAAATCAAACAGTTTCTTGAAAACTATGATCAAGTGACAATTTTGTTCCAAAAATAAGATTCTAATGGGTTTTAGTTTTCTTTCATTGTACAACTTTGTTATGGTCTGCCAATATCAGCTGCGTAAGTCTCGAAATAATTATAAAATACGGAATGGTTGAGGTATGTCTACATTACTGATCTCTCATCTAAAATGTGCTAAATGTTTAAACGTATAATTTTACTAAATGAATATGATTCATGAATTTAGTATCATGCTAAGCCATTAACTATCTATGAAAAGATACTACCCAAAATTATAAACAGTGTTTAGATAATGCAGTGAATTAGGTAAACTTGACCGGTTTCTTTATTATCAAATTTCCCAATGTGACCATCAAACTCTATACTCACTAGAATTTTATCTCTTACTTTATCTTTGTCGTACTTTATCATCAAAAGGTCAATAAAGCATTAAAGTCTCAGTCCTCTTCTTTCCTATTTCGCAGTGTTCTGGATCTCTCTTATTGCAGTAGCTTAATATTAAATCTTTATCATATTATATTTTTTTAAGTTTCATCCTCCTATTATTGATTATGATTTCTGAAACATTTGTTTTAATCTTCCCTTAATTCCCATTGGTTTTGTTTACTTTCTTCCAAGACATTCTTTGTGCATTTATCTTTATCGATACTTGCCCTCCTGTGTCAGTTCATTCTATATATTTTTAAAGATCATTAATTGTTGTCTATATATCGCAGTATTTATATGAGTGTAATTTTCCTTTTTTTTGTAAATAATTGCTGTACAAAGTGACAAGGAGGAATGCTCTAGCACCAAGAAGAACAAATATTAGGGAATGTTCATGTAGGTATTTTAAGAATAAAACTTAGCAATGTGTAAATTTGCTTCTACATTCTTAATATTTACCATTATTAACTTTCTAAATTGTATGACTTTCACTCATATCATTTCCTAATGATAAGTTTGATGTGTCTATAAACTACCTGTATGAATCTTCTTTGCCCCAAAATCCTGAATTTTAAAATACTTCTCTGATAGGAGGGGGGCAGTTATCTGCAAACATTAAATTATGTTGATAATTACATGATAATATGATGAAGTAATAAAGCTACTTAATTTTTATTTATCAAGTTGTTCATCAAAGCTGAATGAAAAGTTTTGCACATGTCATATAATAATAATCTGATGTTGGAGATGTTAGTCCAGTGGGTAGAGCATTTAACTAATGACTGGAGGACCCAGGTTCGATTCCTGTGGACACCTCTGGGCAAGCTCAGTCTCACTCAAGCTGTTATTTTTTTGGGTACTAGATTATTGTTGGCACAGGGAAAGGAACTGAACCCCATACCCTGATAAGTAAATTCCACTAACGACCCTCATGTGAGGTCTGTTCAAAAAGTACCATAACTCTTTTTCAAAAATTATATATTTATTCATGAATACTATTTTATCCATTTCAAAGTAAACCCCATTAGATGTTATACATTTGTGTCAACGGTTTTTCTATTCCTTGAAGTGCTTAAAAAAATAATTTTTTGTGATTTGTTCAACTCCTCCTTTGATGCAGTCTTTATCTCATCAATCTTAGCGTAGCATCGTCCTTTCATGGACCTCATCAGTTTTGGGAACAAGAAAATGTCACTGGGGGCCAGATCTGGGAAATGCAGAGGCTGCGGCATCATTAGTGTGTTGTTTTTGGCCAAAACTTAGCGCACAAGTAACGATGTGTGAGCAGTGGAAGTGAGAGTGGAAGAACAAAAATTGGCAAAAGCCAATTTTTGTTCTTCCACTCCCCATTCCACCTAACTTCGCAAGGTTTTTTCAGTCTAGGCTCGTGCTGCAGCTTCCATTGGGATGATTGAGCTTTAGCATCCACGTCATCGCCATAAACCCATGATTCGTCGCCAGTTATAACCCTCTGAAGCAAATTTGGGTTGTCGTGGATAGAGTCCAACACCTCATTACCAATGTTAATGTGTTGCTGTTTTTGGTCGAAATTGAGCAATTTTGGTATAAATTTCGCGGCGACCTGTGTCATACCCAAATCATAGGTAAAAATCAAATGGCACGAGCCAATCGATATGTTTAGGTCCTCAGAAACATCTCTAATGGTGATTCGACGATTGGACAACACTATTTTCTTCCCTTCATCAATGTTTTCACCTGTTGTTGACGTGCTCGGGCATCCTGCAAGCTCTTCCTCGTTCACATCTTCTTGGCCCTTTGAGAACATTTTGTACCACCGATAATTGTTGCTTCAGTCCAAGGTAGCTTCTCCATATGCCCCAGTCAACATTCAGAATGTGTCCATGCTCTATATTTCATTTTTTACCCAGAATTTGATACTACAGATTCTTTTGATTCATTTTTTGGAACAGGCAAAAATTGAAGACAAGCCAAAACACATCCAAGCAAAATAGCTGTCAACAATTAACTGGGCATTTAAAATGGCCGAACTTTTGGCATAAGTGAGAGACAGACATAAATACCAATATAACGCCACAAAAAAATGGAAAATCAAATATATGTAGCCCACGAAAATTCAAAATACGTGATACTTTTTGACTAGTCCTCATATCAGACCAACCTCCCGATGGGCTACTAGTTTTTTATATTAATGTGATCAGCCAAAGTTTAGCCGTCATTGCTTAGAATGCTACGGAACCACTATGGCTGATAGAGAATGAAAGCCAGTATTAGTAAAATGAAGGTAAAGAGCTTTTCAAGAAAGAAGAAATTTTCAATGAGAAGCTTAACAGTTGTAGGGCATAAACTAGGCCAGGTCAGTTAACCTCTCAAGTAAGTATTTTTGATGAAAACAGGCAATGCTCGAAGGAGATCAAAAGTATAATAATTGCATAAGGTGAAGAAACTTAAACAAAGTTGAGGGGGGGGGGGAGGGAGATCTTGGATAAAGATTTATAGAAAAGATAAGTGAAAATTCATGCATGGAGTATAGTTGTTTATAACTCAGAAAATCAATCTTTGAAGGCAGAAGATAAAAATAGATTAGAGGTTTTTATGATGTGGATATGGAGGAGAGAAGTTAGTAGTAAGAAATTTCAATGCCAGATAAGGTGAATGCTGGGCAGATTACTTGGATATGGTTGAAATAAATTGGGGATTTTAGGGTAATCAAGATAAGGGTAGAGAGAGGTTAGTCTTTTCTGTCCGTCTGTTAAATTTGGTTGGTCAGTATGCCCAAGAATTAACAATTCAACGTTACTCTGTGCAGGGAAAGTTCATGCAACTATCCATGAATTTTTATGGTGCATAGTGTTTTTTCACCTATTATACATTTAATCATTTATTTTACTAGTAAAATAAAAACCATGCAAACCCTTCTTCAGTTAAGCAAATTTTTCCTAGAACTGATCAAATGGGTGTAATACTCAATCTGCTTGTCACAGTGTCCATAACGAGGTATATTAAAGAAAATACACAATTTTTCATTTTTGCAGACTGTGTAAGTGCAACTTTGACAACTTTCTGTTGTGTTAGTACATGTGTCCCTGACATATTTTTATATCAGGAACCATATTGGATATTTACTTAATTGTTGAATTTCGAAAAAGTTACTTGTGTTTTGGTGTGCTCTGAGAATTTTTACTTGTGAAAGAACGAAATGAATAATTTGCATTAAGACTTGCTTTATGAATGGAATAAAGGGCAGAAACAGGTTAGAAATGTTATGTATTGCTTTGGAAGTCTTCTATGAGTAAAATTAGCAGTTGCATCTGGTGCAAACATTTTAATTAGGGTCGTTAAAACATTGAAGATGACGGAGTGCCCTGGATGGCCCAGGTCTTCAACAACCAATGACAATGTCAAAAATGCAAATAAAATTGTTCTGGAAAGTTACTGAATCACTATCAGGGAGGTCGTTGTTGATTTTGACATTATTTGGCTCATCTGGAGCAGTATTTTCATATTTTGGGCACAAAGCATGTGGCATCAGACTTTATTTTGATATTAATAAATTTAAGCTAAAAGTAGTGCTAAATGGACACGGCTCCGGAATTGCTGAATTAAAGTCATTCTCTATCTAGAGCTGATGGTGAAGCACGAGTGTATGGCTGTTGGAACTAAGGCCCAATCATCTAAATGGAGGTCTCCTCAAATCCAAGACAAAAAAAAGCCTATGAAGTACAACCAAATATGGCGGTTTGGCTTACGGTTTCCTGTAATATCCATAGCATCATATGTTTTGTGTTAAAGAGGAGTGCTACCTGGAAGTTCTAAATCATTTCTTTGAAACAATCAAATGGAAATACTTGACTTCGATGCAAAAGAACTAATGGCATTTGCACCACAATAATGGACCTGTTCACATTTCACTGATTGTTTTTGTTATTTTGGCCGAATAAAAAACGATTATTATATCTCAGTCTCCATATGCATTGGACATTTCCCCTGCAACTTCTTCCTTTTCTCAACGTTAAGAAAAATCATGGAAGTTGACACTTTGCCAATGTTGAGGAAATAAAGATCACTGAAGAATGCCATCATTGAAGTTCACACCGTACAAAAATTGCAGTGCACAGGTGCTTTGAAGATAGGAAAAAGCACTGGTATAATTGTTTCATTTCTAATGGAGAACACTTTAAAGTGGATGAAATTAATGTTTATGAATGAACAAAAATATTTGGAGAAGAATGAAATTCCTGTCAAGTATACCTCATGCATGCATCAGTGGGATGAATAATGAAGTGAGTCTCTGCCCAGTTCGGCTTCTGATAAGCAAAACAGTGAATGAACTAACTGGCGGACCATATTTACTGTTACTTCATTCAAAGTTCTTCTTGTGGTCCCAGCTACTATATTCTGCAATTCACAAATTAATCAGTTCCTCTGGGATTGATGGTGTTCTTGATTTTCAAATAAAATGTTCTCTTAAACTAAGACTAAAAATGTATCACTTACACCTACCAGGGTGCTTATTCAATGTGCACCTATCAAACCAACAAAAAAATATATGTATAAATATAATATATATATATATATATATATATATATATATATATATATATATATATATATATATATATATTCATTCTCATACACATTCCGGGGCAGAATGGAGTCCCTGATTTGACGGGTGAATTATAAAAAAATCAAGATAATTTTTAAAATTTTTTGTTTCCGAAAACAACATCCAAAGCTATTTTTTTTTCATTAGGTTTTAAAATTATATCATCCAGGTGACGACCTTGGTGAGTGCTGCACATGTTGAGTCGTTCAAAAAAGTTTTCGAAAACTCTTCTTGGCATATTTTGCATTATTCCTGTGATGACATCTGTTATTGCCTTCTTAAGATCTTCCAAGGTCCTTTGTCGAACTTTGTAAACCACGGCTTTCAGATATCCCCAAAGAAAAAAATCACCTGGGCTCAAATACAGGGAGCTAGGGGGCCATGGAACATCACCTTGTAAGGATATAAGGCAGTCGGGGAAATTATTCTTACAGGATTTGTCGTGAATGATGGGCAGTATGAGCCCGTCATATTCCTCGCCGTACTCTTCCATCTTGGGGCATAAAAAGTTCTCTAGCATCTCACAACAGTATGCAGAGTTAATAGTAGCAGTTGAACCTTGAGATTCAGAGAAGTAAGGCCTAATAATGCCCATTGAGAACAGAGCACACCAAACTGTCACTTTGGGGCTATGAAGAGGTCTTGGTGAATTTTGCAAGGGTTATCAGTCGCCCAGTGACAAACATTTTGCTTATTTACGGAGCAGGAGAGGTGAAAATGCACTTCATTGCTAGACCACAGTGCCCTCTGCCGTGCCACCACACTTATTGTTCTTAAAGAATGTTTCTATGAGAGAGCCTCAATGCGTACCAGACACCTGCATGGTGACTACTGAAAATAGCATTGTTTCCTCCAGCTAACGCCACTACTCCCACTCTGCTAATTTGCCTGCGTGCACTTATTTGATTTTTTCAAACTAGGGAGTCCTCTCCGCCCAACTCCGTATATATACATGTGTATATATATATATTTATATAGATATACTTGTGCTGCAAGCATTGCTGAGTGAATTGGAAATTCAGTGTGACAGGTATGGGATGAGAATCAATATTAATAAAACAAAGGTTATGCGATTTTCTAGAAAGAAAAAGGCCAAGCTTAACATTAAAATAGGAGGGCAAAAACTAGAGCAGGTAGAACAGTTTACGTATCTCGGTAGTGTTTTAGACCAACACGGTCAAAGTAGTAGGGACGTAAGGAGAAGAATTGCGCTAGGCAAAGAGGTTTTCACAAGGAGGAGGGAGTTGATGACAGGGACTTTGAGTAAGGATGTTAAGAAAAGACTCGTAAAAACTTTGATATGGAGTGTAGCTATGTACAGTGCGGAAACGTGGTCATTGAAGCAGGAGGATAGACGTAGATTGGAGGCTTTTGAAATGTGGGTTTGGAGAAGAATGGAGAAGGTGAAATGGACAGAGAAGAAAACAAATGAGGAAGTACTTGGTATGGTGGGCGAAGAGAGGGGTTTGTTGGGAGCAATCCTATGGAGGCAGGAAAAGTGGATGAAGGGGGTGTTGACCGGCAGTGGGATGTTGAAGACTGTGATAGAGGGTAGAATGTTGGGCAAAAGAGGAAAGGGAAGGAACAGGATAGGGATGTTGGACGTGATGAAGGGAGGAAGAAAGTACTCAGAGGTGAAGAGGGACCTGATATAGAGTAGGATGATGGATTTTGTGTTTTGTTAGGAGCAATAAAATATTTTTTGTGGTAGTTGTGTCCATCCAAAAACCTACCTTAACCGGTAGATTACCTTAAAAAAAGATATACTTGTGTATGTATATATATATACATACATATATAAATATATATATACATATATATATATATATATATATATACATATATATATATATATATATATATATATATATATATATATATATATATATATATATACACATACATACATACATATATATATATATATATATATATATATATATATATATATATATATATACACATACATATATATATACATATATATATATATATATATTTATATTTATGCACTTATTCACATAGAAATAGATATAAGGAAAAATAAGGGATAGGAACATGTATAAAGGACGAATGCAGTAGAGGTGGAGAGGGCGGAATCAGGCAAATCAAACGAATAACACATACATACTTACACACAAATACATACATACAGATATATACATTCATAGAAACAAAATAAAATGTGTTTTTGGTTTTGTTTGCTAGTGCTAACTTCATATACATTATACATGTATCTTTATTTATTTATTTAAAAATAGGATTCAGTGTATCAATATTCTGGGTTCATCTCTCTGAATCCAAATTATTTTAATTGTTGCAATTATTTTTGTGTGGTAGGCAACCTTTTTTGGGGCATTCCAAGTACTCAAGTATTTTATTTGTGTCACTAGATCCAGTTCATTCATTTTAATGGAAGAAACAACGTAAATATTTTCATCTAATGAATAGAAATCCTGAATTAAACTATGCTAGAAAAATCAATGAAGGGAGATTGTCATAAAAATAATGAAGTATTTTTGGAACCTACTCACATTCCACTATATGCTCAAATTTTGCAGTATCTGCTTAATACTTGCTGCTAATAGTACTAAGTTATTTCAGAATATAGTAAATATCCCATGCCTATTATATTTTGTTTGAGTACCAATTGGTGCATGAAACTATCATATGAATGTTCTGCTGTTGTATCCTCATTAAATTCATTTTAAAGTTACTTAAAGAAAAAAAAATGAACCTGTCATTAAATGCATAACATATTATCCTTGCCCACTTGCAAGCTGAGAGTGTTATCCTATTCACATTTGTGGACTCCCTTTATTATAGACTATTCTGCTTCCTAAAATAAGGTTCCAAGGCATGCTCAAGATGTGGCCCCATTTCCTTTAGGTCAGCATCGACTTCTAAAGTTATTTGGTTTAGATCTTAAGACTGGTATCCATGGCAAAGTTGGTTTCATTTGCAAAATATATAATACATGACTAGGCAAGTTGTTTGTAAGAATATTTTTCATTTTTAATTGAAGTGAAATACCTGTGATATTTTTCAAATTGATTAATGAATTGGAATCAATGGTTTTCAAAATATTTAATGAAAACGTTAGTATGAAAGGGTTTATTGGAAAGAAAATCTTACTCCATACGTAGGTCTTTAAATTTGTGTACGACACATTTTGATTAGCTTATAGCTTAAAAATCTCCTTTCATTTTTAGATAAGCCTTTTTATGATACATTTTAGTGATAATTCTTTCCACTCCCTCTAGTACGATGTTCTGTCCAGTTTGAATATTGGAGCATTTAACCTTGAAGTTCTCTAGGTTATGACCATTCTTTACATGTAAATTGCATTAGTTGGATTTCATATTTGTAACTTTATATGCGTTTAAGGTTAGAGATAAGTTGGGTAAGATAATGGTTCAAACAGAAAAGATCCAAGATACATGGAATGAATATATAAAAGAACTGTGTGTTAACAAAATTAGGCCAATAAGGTTAGTCATAGAAAGAGAATATGATGTAGATGAAGATAGCTTAGGTCCAGGCAGACTCAACGATGAGATAGAAATGGCATTAAGGGAGATGAAATCAAAAAAAGCTGTGGGAGTAGACAACACTCCTGCGGAACTACTAAAAGGTTTAGGAAAATGTGGATGGAAGAGTCTTGATGAATTAATTCATAGCATCTATGAGGAAGGAATCTGGAAGGGATTGGAATGGTGCAGTGGCTAATGTACAGGTTTCCTACCGAGAGGGCCCAGGTTCAAATCCTGGAGGCAAAAGATATTTTTCAGTGGTATCTCAATCCCTACTAAAGGTGCTTAGTGGAGAGCACTTTGATCGAGTATGGCTCCCGTCAGATGGGACATTAAACTGCGGCCCCCTTGGAGCCTTTCGAAAAGATTAGGCTAATGCTGACGCCAGGTTTCTCTCCACCCTGCCGTTCCCATCCATTCCTAATGGTGCAAATGACCCTAGCCATCAGTCGCCTCCCCTAAAAACTACTACTACTAGGAATATGGCTGGAAGACTTATTGAGATCAATGTTAGTTCCTTTTCCCAAAAAGGTAAAGGCTGCATCATGTGAGGACTACAGAACAGTAAGTTTGATTTCCCATTCAGCTTAAGTTGCTCTCAGGATCATGGACAAAAGAATGGAGTGTAAGACAAATGATTACTTAGGGGATGATCAGTTTCGGTTTAGGAACGGGAGAAGATAGCCGGTGCTATGCTATTGCTGTAATGAGATCAACAATCGAGAGAAATATAGAATACAATCTGGAAGTAGATTTTGAAGGGAAAAACTAATGAATGTATTGCAGAATATAGGGATAGATTGGAGGGAAAGGAGGCTAGTCCACAACCTGTACATGTCTCAGACTGCTCGGGTGTGAGTGGGCAACAGAGAGTCTAGGTGGGCAGTGTTAGGATTAGGAGTAAGGCAGGGTTGTCCATTATCACCTGTGCTGTTCAACATCTATATGGAGAAAATGACTAAAGAGGCACGGGAAGAACTGGAGATAAGAATGAAAGTTGGCGGAGAATTCTTTAAATCGGTCAGTTTTGCTTATGGTCAAGTTTTAGTTTGTCAGTCAGCCAAGGGGTTGCAAGCATTGCTGAGTCAATTGTAAATTTAGTGCGATAGATAAGGGATGAAAATCGAAATAAATAAAACAAAGACTAAGATTAACATTAAAGTAAGAGGGCAAAAACTAGAGCAGGTGGAACAATTAATGTGTCTCAGAAGTTTTTTGGACCAAAATGGTCAAAGTAGTTGGGACATAAGGAGAATAATTGCGCTAGGCAAAGAGGCTTTCACTAGAAGGGAGTTGATGACAGGGGCGTTGGGTAAGGATGTTAAGGAAAGACTTGTCAAAACTTTGATATGGAACGTAGATATGTGCAGCACGGAAACATGGTCTCTGAAGGAGGATGATGGACAGGGATTGGAAGCTTTTAAAATGTGGGTGAGCAGAAGAATGGAGGTGAAATGAATAGTAAGAAAAACAAATGGGGAAGTGCTAGATATGGTGGGTGATGAGAGGGGATTGTTGGGAGAAATCTCATGGAGACTGGAAGAATGGATGAAAAGCATATTAATTGGCAGTGGGATCATATCAAAGATTGTAATGGAGGGGAGAATGTTAGGCAAATGAGGAAAGGACAGGAATAGGAAAGGGATGTTGGACGGGAGGAAGGAAGTGCACAGAGATGAAGAGGGATTTGTTGTAGAGTAGGATGTCGGGTTGTGTTATGTCAGGAATAACAAAATAATTATTTGGTAGTTGTGTCTATCCAAAACCTACCTTAACCGGTAGATTAACTAATATTAATATAGATTAAAGCACGTTATGATTGATGCATATTGGTTATAAAGCCAGTCATTTTGGTTGAATGTACTGGACCCTTGTATAATTTCAGAGTACCGTCAATCAACTAAACAAGCTTGGTAAAATTATCAGGCATTCCAATTCATTAAGATTCTCTACACCTCAGTGTAATGGCATGAAATCATATCAAAAGAAGTCTGATACATCCCCAAAAGGTGACCACAGACTTTATGGCTCCATAGTTTTACGTGCTGCATGAAGTGGGATTGCAATTGAAAATATTTTTCATTGTTGTTGTTGCCTGTAATATTTTTCTATTGCTGTAAAAAAATTGTTGTATGTTTAGTTTTTTATTTTTCCTAAAATCTAGTTTTATTTTTTGGTGAACAAAATATTTGCATGTTGGCACGTGTTGTGATATTTAATGTTTTATAGAAAAATCCATGGAAGTATCTTTATAACCAAGGTCTCCTTTTTCTCACAGGTCCTGCCCCACATTCCGCAAAATATTAAATGAAGAAGGTGATATTTTATAGTGCCATCCAACTAAAAATATATCTTGTTTTTTAAGCAATATTTATTTAGAGACAATCTTTGAACATGGTTTCTGGTAGTTCGTTCATAGACTGATGGATGAATGAAAGATTAAATTGTATAGTTTTTTTTATAATTGTTGATTTGAAAACTCATGAAGTTCATCAACTCATTTTTCATCTGCACTTCATCATATCAGCTGCAGCAGTGTATTTGGTCAAATTATTAATTGAAACCCATGTAGAATTGTATTTGTTTTTTCATAATTTTCGTATTTTATATTCTTCTTCATTTCAAGTTCATTTTTATGATATATTTGTCAATGTGTATTGGTCTTCATGTAGATATTGGTTTAATGATTGTTATTTGTGAACCCCTTCAAATTCTAACGCTTAATGTTTTAATGATTTGCATACCTATATTTTTTTTGCTTCTCTATCTGTAAATTGACTCAAGTTATTGATAAAAATGTGAATAGAATCAGATTTATGTATGTAATTTAAGAATTTTATTGGATTTTTAAGATATGTTAAAATAATTTGTGTTATTTAATAAGATTTGCATCAAGAGCACAAATAACATTTGTACAAAATCTTAAAATGAAATTGAAATGTACATAATGTGTTATTCAAATGAAACCAGAATGCACTTGGAAGATTTTTTCATTGTTTTTATGACATTTCTTTAGGCTGTTACTCGAAAATTTAAATACTAATGTGGATGAGCCCCTCCAACATTTGGAAAGCCTGCCGTATAGCTAAGAAACAGCTGAATATTGATAATGTAACAGGATCCCTATTCTATGGCATGAAGAACAAATTAGTTTTTCCAATGCCCTGCTCTTAGGATATATTTCACTGTTTTGGAATCCTGTTGTTCAATGCATTATGAAGCACCTATTTATTTGACTAAGCAGGAGAAATTTATCTGCATGGAAACTTGATTTTTAAGTATGATCAATTTTTATACAAATGATTCATTTGCTCAAAATATGTTCCATTAATTATTGCTTATACTATGAACCTTGCTCCATGCTCTATGTTGAAATTCTAATTTCAACCCTAATTAGTACTTTTTGCCACAAAATGTTCATTATAATTAGGTGTGCTTGAGTGGCTCACTCAGCCATTTGGTGAATAGTTTTCAGATTTATGCATATTCAGAACTCGGTAAGTAACCAAAAGGATATTTGGCTTAGGATTTTTTAATGCCATTCATATAATGAGTGTGGTATGAAATATAGGAATCATTTCAATGCTGATAATTTTTCTATGCTCGTAATTTACCTATGTGGGACTTATGTGATCTCATTGGACTTTGCTACAAACCCCTGGATTTTTTTATGATGGACCAAGAGTGACTTATTTTCCATAATGATTAGTACCTCAGGTATGATTTGCATGCCAAAATTTGGGCTTACCCCACTCAGTCAGTCGTAAGCAATCGGATACTATCGGATGTCAATGAGCATACGAGGGTGGTTCAATAAGTACCCGGTTTTAGGACAAAGGGCGTTCCTGAGGGAAGTTTATGTTATCATTGTGTGCTGCTAATTATCAAACGACGGTGAGACAAATTTCAGACTGATTTAAAGGTTAGTTTGAATTTGGCAGCCATTCGAGTAAGACGTGTTTCGTGATTTTCACTAAGATGGAAAAGGAGCAGTTTTGTTTGGTAATTCGCTTTTGTTTTTGGATGGGAAGAAATTCGAGGAGATAAAAGCAAAGTTGGATGCTGTTTATGGGGACACTGCCATCTATGAACACAGTTCAGCGAATTTAAATGTGGGCGAACATCTGTTTTTGAAAAGGAGCGACCAGGACACCCAGCAGACGTGATTACCGAGGAAATCATTCAAAAAGTCCACGCCATGATTCTTGCTGATCGATGAACGAAAGTGGGCGAAGTAGCAGAGGCCATGGGTGTACCAACCGGAATGGCAATTAATTTTTTACATGATAGTTGGCGATGAATTAATTGTTGGCTCGATGTGTGCCGCGATTTACTCACAGTGGACAACACATTCATCCAGAGTTGTCGCCGCCAAACTGCATGAACTACGTTTTGAATTGCTGTCGCAACCCCTGTATTCACCCAATCTGGCTCCCTGCAACTTTTTCTTATTCCCTAGCATGAAGAAATGGCTCGCGGAAAAAAATTTAGCTTAAATGAGGAAGTTATTGCCGAGACAGAGGCGTATTTTGGAGAGTTTGACAAATCCTATTTTTTTGGAGGGGCTAAAAAAACGGCCGGAACGTTGGAAGAAAGGTATCTTCCTAAAAGGAGACCATGTTGAAAAATAAAAAAAATGTTTTTGAAAAAATGGTTTCTTCATTTCTAACTACTTGAACTGCCCTCGTATTTCAATCCCAACATTGCCTATCTTGTTTTTTGACGTGCTAGTATATTATTTATACTATAATTGTAAAAGTTGGTACCTATTTGAGTAATGATTAATGGTAGAATCAATGCAAAATACACTTAACACACACAAATACCCTAAACAGTTACAAGCCAGGCATGTTATTGCATGCCTTGCTTTCCGGATGCACTCCTTGCTTTCTCATTGATTTTCTTTAATTTCTCTAAGGAGGTATGCAATTTTTTTAAATAAATTATCATCATTTAACAGTGAAATCATCAGCCATGGATTATTTTTATGAAAATCTTTTACTGATACGAGGGTTTCTTGTCATATTTGCAGCCTAATAATGAAAAGACATTAATTTATTGTTGAAAATTGCTTTATTGTTTTTCGAAGTATTCTCTATGATAATCAATACACTTTAGCATGCACTCAAACAAATTTTTGTAACAATTTTCCACGCTGATTGAGGGACCTTCAAAACATGGTTTTTGAATGCATCAATGGCTTCTTCAGTCTCCGAAAAACATTGGCCATGCAATTTTTTTTTGATAAATGGGAATAAATAGACGTCATTTGGTGCTAAATCAGGGCTGTACGGAGGATGACCCATCAATTCAATGTTTTGGCCAGTAAATAGGTAGTTGTTTCACCCGATATGTGAGAGCTTGCATAGTAATGATGAAGAATGATCCTTTGCACTTCAGACATGCAAATGCTCGTATACCATGCAGAATTCACAGTTCTATGTTTCTCTAATGGTATGGTTGCCACATGTCCAGTTATTCCAAAGAAACGGACAATCATTTGCTTCGGTGTGCTTCACGTACAAATCACTTATGTCAGATTTGGCTTGTCTTGGAAGACCCATACAGTAAATTGCTGTTTTGTTTCGAGCTGATATGCATAGATTCAAGATTCGTCACCTGTGTAGGTGTCATACACAGCTTTTGATGCATCACTACTGTGTTTGTTGAATATTTATTTGCACGAATTGACATGAGCATCTTTTTGAGCTTTTGTCTAATTAAGCGGGATCCAACACAAACAAATTTTTTTCACAGCTAAATGTTCAAGCAATATCTTATTGATGCTGGTCAGCCCAATTCCCCAAGGATGCCTCAATCTCACGATAAGTCACATGAAGGTCTTTCTTTACTAGTTCTTGCATAGCATCAATGTTTTCTGGCACAGCAACTGATTTTGGATGACCCATGACTTTTGTCACTTAGCGAATGGTGGCCATGATGGAATTTGTTATACCAGCGTTTCACAGCGGCTAAGGATGGAGTTTTATCACCAAAAGTGGGAGTAAGTTGATCGATGTACTTCTGTCTTGATAATCCATGTGAAATTCATTGAAAATCATTGTACAAAAGTTTTCACGAGTTCTCCATTTTTTCCCTGAGAGAAAATTTCCAGTCACTGTAAATAAGACAAGTTACAAGTATCATCAAACGACAAAATGTTCTGAAGGAAGGTGTCATTAAAAGGGTCTTAACTGTTGGATGGTGCCAAGCTCTTAGTGTTGTCAAGGCTCAAAATATAAATAACAACCCTCTTGTAATGATAACAGTTTTCTATGGTTATCATTGTAACCTACTTAAAAATCCTTTACTTGTTGATAGGTATTAGTTTAGTATGGGTGTGATGCCATCAATTTTATTTAGTAAGTTAGTTTGCTGTAATGTTGAATTTTAGTCTTCAAAGCATTTGCTTACTTGACTATGGAAAAATTATTTTTCAATACCCATAATGGTGGATTGCTTGTCACTTTATAATGATGAATTAATATTATAAAATAATGAAGTATTATATTTGAATCAAAATATTACTGTGATCTCAATTAAGTGGATATTACTTTATACTTCAAATATCAATGTACAACTTTCAATGTAAATTTCTCTCTAGTATTTAAAATTCAATTGCCATTAGCACTTATATTATTTAATACATGTTTTCCTTTAGTAATAAATAATTTCAGGTAGACATATACTATGGTATTATCCCAAACTTGGATCACTATTTTGGAGTAAACAAACTTGGCATTTTCTATGCTGCATCATATTATTACCTCAAATTTCAATATCATCTTCAGTGAATTCAGTTAATGCTAATAAACAATTTGCAGAGATATTCACTAGCATCTTGGCACCATTGACTAAACATTTCAATGAGTCTATTTAAATGAATTCCCAGGTAAATGTGTACTACATACAGGGTCACACCCAAAAGTGGTAGGACTGTTTTTCTCTGGTGCGAACGGAGCGGTGGAGGGGGGTCTGCCTGGCAGGGTAAGGTGGAGGGGGCTCTTAGCAACAGACCAACACCAACCTCAGTCGCCTGCGGGCTGTCGTCGAGCGAGGACACCATTTTTAGTTTAGCAAGTTTTTTGTCTGCGTCGAAAAACAAAATGAATCTGAATTTTGAGCAACGTTATTCTGTGAAGTTTTGTGCAAAACTTGGGAAGACGGCAACTGAGCCTCGATATGATCAAGCAGGCTTATGGGGACACTGCCTTAAGCCGTTCTTGAGTATTTGAGTGGCACAAGTTCTTTAAAGAGGGTATGGAGCTCGTTGAAGACGACCATCGCTCCAGACGGCCGTCGACGGCAAGAACCGACACGAATGTGGACAGAGTGAGGACACTGCTGAACATAGACCAACGCTTAACCAGTGAAGAAATTGCAGACCAGTTGGGTCTGTCTGCATCCAACGTCCAACGCATTATTTCACAGGATTTGGCCATGCGCAAGGGGTGGGCCAAGATGGTGCCGAAAATCGTGCCATGGCACGCTCGTCGTCAGACAGCTCCTGGCCAAATACGGCGTTGCCACGTTGCCGCACCCGCCCTATTCTCCCGATCTGGCACCACCGGCCTTCTTCTTCTTCTGCCTGATGAAAAGACAGCTCAAGGGACGTTTTGACTCCATAAAGGCCGTTCAAGAGGCTTCGACGAGGGTCATCAACGGCATCCCCAAAGAAAATTTCCAGCGGGCGTACGGGGAATGGGAGCAACGTTATACTAAGGGTGTAGCAGCTCAAGGAGCATACTTTAAAGAAGAATTGGCCTGGAGTTCTCTTGAAATGTCCACAGGAAGCGTGTGTATGAATGAATTTGCCTTCCTTTTTCTAATGACAGAAAATATGATACCAATATATATGGAATTTTGCTTTATTTCATGGGGGCCATAAGAGAGCTCTCTCCAATCTGTTATGGCTTCATGTTGTTACATTAGAAGTTTTTCCATGTTCAATCAATTTAAAACTTATAATTGTTAAACTTTCCTGATGAAAATACAATGATATAAAATTCAATTTGATCCCTATGGGCTCCTTGCAACTCCAAATTTCAGTATCTGGAAAATTCTTCATGAGTGGAGTTCAAATTTGAGCTACACCCTTCACTCCCAAATGTTCACATTGCCAGAAAGTCTCAGTGTAACTTGGGATGCCTAGCTGGAGGAGTTGAGGTTTTAACCTCTTGAAGAAAAATGTACATTCATGGGAGATGAGCATTGCAGTCATTAGGTGTGGGTTGAACCAAGACTGAGGAGTAAGATACTTGGTTATTCCCTTCTCATAATTAGCCTACTTTTGGCTACTACCTCTCATACCTTTCACTCATCATCCTGCTGCCCATGAGGCTATCATTCCTTTTCTTGATAAGACCGCACTACCTACTACTCTGACCTCTCTTGATCTTACTTTTCTGTTCCCTCCTCTTTAACAACTCTTTCAATTTTTACTGTTCTCCTGGCTCATCACTTTACTCATCTACAGCGGCATCTTGATTTTTGAAATACAATTATTCTTTTCTTGAAACGTTTTTGATAGACCAAGTTTCCTACCTATATGTAATTGCTGTACCACTACTGATGTATAAACCTTCATTTTTCCTTTTGTTTCATATTGTTATCTCCCAATACTTCCAAATTTACCCACTGTACATGAAACCTGTGGTTTATGAGCATCAAATGCACCATAAATGTTAAGAAAGGATGTGTACAAAAATTCACTTTCAGATTATAGAGTTTTAAATATGAGATTAATTTATCAAAATTTCAGAATGTGCTAAAAAATAGAAAATTTGATTTCTTGTGCGGCAAATATTTTTGCCCACTTATGACCGATAATACAAACATGGGTATTTCAATGCTTCAGTCTTGAATATACTGTTAAGATTTAATTTTTTTAAAGCAATAATGTTTTTATGTTAGTTAAATGTACATTGATATTTTGGGGACCAGAGAAAAACTAATTAAGTAGATAGTAGCAATTTTCCACACCTTAAATTTACCGGAAAATTGCCACTATCCATTCTTTATTATGTTCAAATTCCACCTCTTCACGCCTGAAACTACCTAAGTCGTTTAGAGAGAAACTAATTATATATATTTAGTATTTTGAAATAAAAGTGTTTTCAAAAGACTTGAATGATTTTTTCTAAGTTTCCTTGTTGAATCTGGTGCATATTTCTTTGGCCATATATTATTAACTGTAAGTCGATACAAATATGAGGAGACTGCATCTTCAGTCAGTTGTAAGGAGGTTGAAATGGGGTAGTCGAGAATTGTCAAATTAATTTTGTTTTGGTGATTGGTAATTTAACGTGTTATTCCAAATGGAAAATCGCTTAAATGAAGCTTTAAGTAACAGGACACTTATGATAGCCAATCGCGGGCTTCCTTGGGATTTAATCCATTGTTAAAAGACTATGAATTGGCATAGGAAGACGTGCGAATGAAAATTTTGGAAGTCAACTATCAAACCCATCTGGGAGAAATTCTAAGTGAATCGGTATCCCACAGTCATAGCTGAAGGGTGAACATGAAGTGTATTTGCAAGAGGGACGGTTGGAACTTCGGCACATGCCTAATTGTTCTCGCACAGTATTTTTCAGAAATTTAAAGTTTTCGCCCATTTACATAACATTCACATTCTTTTTGAGGTCATCACCAAAATTTCTTTTCGTTGCTTTAATAGTAACTAAAACACCAATGCCGGTAAACGTAATTTCGGCAAGAAATGAGGAAGGTCGGTGTTGAGCAGGAAAATAAAAATTACCGACATCCACAATTTCAAAGAAAGGAATGTATTAATGCTTAAAATGAAATAGCGTTAACGGGTCCAAACTCATGAACTTAACATTAATCTATGTTAAGAATACGGAATTTGCTCCGGATGACCAACCATACTTCATCCTTTCCTGGGCAATATCAGAAATATATTTTCTCACGGGATATTACTGTTTTTTATAAACTAAAAGAGGCATTTGGCGACCAATAAAAGGAATTTCAAGTCGCTAAACGAGTCCGTTCTCATTTGTAAGACGTAAATAACATTCGTGTTTCGTGATGTATTTAACTCGGAATGAGTTCCCGTAGGCGACTGAACACTTGGTACAGCCTACGAAGAAGAAATACAGATTCACTTTGCTTGGAGGGCCGCCGCAGTTCAGTCCGCCTTCTCATACCGACCGAAAACTCGGACATCTACATTCATTTATTAAAGCGCACTGTTTGATTGTTTGGATAAACTACGGAAAAGAATCTTGTGAGAAGCTACTGTCACGGATTACTGGCATTTAAAGTGTTGCAGGCAGTGTGTAAGATGGCATTTATGGGAAAATGTTTTCTGTAAGCTGTTATACTTGTAGCTTGCCAGAGCTCTTTATTGGTATCAATTCAATTGGCCATGGATGACCTGTTACAACTAACTGAAAAACAATTTCTTTCCGGATACACTTTGAACAAATGGTTTTGGCAGGTGAGTATGAGTTTTAATTTTCATTGAGAGATCTCAGGGTGACTTATTATTATTGTTCATGGTCTTTTTATTCATAGGACATTCTGGCTTATATGAGAGGAACCATTGATGACGAATTATCGTTTCAAAATGCCTTATTAAAAAGAACCATTCACCATCGTCTGATGGAAAAGTTTCCTGTTAAATTGCCCTACAGGACGATGTTTTTGAAAACATTAATCAACAAGGTAATATCTTTTTACGTTTCATTATTCCTACCTCGGAAACTTGATATTACCATGATGAATTAATATTTTATTACCTCAATTTTTTCCTATTCATATTATTTTTATGGAGATAATGCTCTAATTTACAACTAGTCAATTGTTATCAGACAAGATGAACTGTTTAAAAAATGTGTGACTGATTACATGCATATTAGGAATTGAATAATTTAATTTAGATCGATGAATGAACTAAATTAAAAATCAAATTGTTTAATGTGTTTTTAGCTAATCAATAATTTGGTTACCTTAGGTAAACATGAATGTATGTTCATCCATTGTTGACTGACATACCCATAGAGGTGTCCCTGTTATACCACACAAGTTAGTACTATTTATATGTAGGAAATGTGAGACCATTTGACAAGGAACATATATTTTTGTGTTAACACTCCCAGTACAGGATGCATTTTTTCTAAACCATATTGGCTTGACCAAATACAATATTTTCCCTCGGTAATGTGTTTGCTATGTAACAGTTGAAGTGTACTATGCTTGTCAACTTTTTCATTTAAGTTCTTAAAGGTCGACTTGCACTATTGTGGCATTTGCTCATTTATTTACAACGATAAAAGGCTGATGCATAGAACTCGTAACAATCATTCCAAATCAATCTATAAATGAGATCCTGATGAATACTTCTGAGGGGTAAATTCTTTTGTATATTATGTAGCTAGAACAATGGGGTCTTAAAAATATTATTTTAAAACAATAAATCGGGCCCTCACTTGCAAGAGAGAAAAAACCTTATCATAATAACATATTAACTTAATAACAGGCTTACAGTAGTCAATGTGTGATTATCTAACATTAGTATGGACATTCATACACAAATTATATTGACCATGGAATCAGAATACCATCACACACTGAATAAAATTGTATTACTCACCAAAAGAATGGCATGATTGGATAGGGTATGGTTACTCATGGTGGCCAAGAAAAACCTCTTGCATAGCAGAATTCTACTTACTTTCTCCAAATGTCTTATCTTTTCTAATCGGCTATGCCAGTTGTTGAAAACCCATTATTTGTCTTTTCTGGCTGGAAGAATTTGTTCAGAAGCTCTCAGTGTGGATGCCAAATATGTATAACTTCTGGAGGAAAAATATACTTTTTCTCAAGAAAACATTTCCACCATCTTTTCAAATGCCTGAGAGCTATTGCATGGTGTACGACCGATGGATACATGGTTCATGTGCCAACAAAGGGAGGCTTTTTCAATCTGAAGAATTATCACTCCATAGGCTGCCTCAACACACAATATAAATCATCCATTCAGATTGAAATCACTCTCCATCATCTCCAACTAGAGTGGGAGAAGATGGATATGTGAGCAGTTGGGTTGAAATAGAGACTTACCCAGATGCAAAAACAGCCTGCATCATAATACATTTGCAGCTTTCTTCATGACGGATGTGTATAATTGGCTGAAAACTGGTCTATAAGCATAACCTATCGATGACCTGGGAGGATTATAGCGAGGAATTTTGCCCCATTTCATAGGAGCTTCTTGAAAACCCACCTATGTGGTGTTTTCTGCATTGAATGTGTGCTACCTTTCTGAAAAATATGCCTCATCCTTCCATAAGGCAATCAAGCAGTTTTAACAGAGGTATGTATGTATCATATTTGCATACACCTGGGCAGTAGGTTAGGTCTCCTTTTCTATTTTTCTCTTTCCACTATATAGCTCAATTTGAGATGTGAAATGTGGGATAGATGGGTAGTCTCTCATCACAACTGAAAACATAAAGAGCATCTAGTTGATTAGTAGCAAGTAAAATCAGTAAAGGAAAAATTGACCATTAGATATGTGTACGACTAAATTTCTAAGCTATGAACAAGGGCAAGGTACTTGCCATGAACATTTTTGATTTTCCAAAAACTTCTACACATATTTGTCCTCAAAATGGACCATCAACAAGTTTCAAGACAATTGCAGAGCAAGGAAAATGAGGACCATGATCTGCTGAGGTCCCACCTCTCTGTATTGACTCAGAAATCCATTGTAAAATTGAAGATTTATTTCTATTCACAATAATAATAATAATTGTTTTAAAACTTGAATAAAAATAATATTTTATTTTCCATCAAATAACATGGTAAGTCAATAAATAAATATTGAAAAGTAAATTAGAACAAATGGTTTACCGCTGAAAGTGAAGGGCTGTATGAAATATAGATAAGTCTTGTACATTGCTCCATAGTCCATGGTTCAATCCTACTTGAACATAAAGGATGTTTCCTTTGAAAATTTTAATAACTGTGGGACATGCCAGGACAGTTAGTTACTTTAACTGAATCAACAGCTGATGTAAGTACGTCAATAGATATCAGGATCTGAGTGCTGATCTCTCTGTTAAAGTAACTGTTGCAATATCTTTTGCATTTTTTTAAATTTATCTAAAGGAAAACACCTTTGTGTTTATGGTAAGCTTAAACCGTGGACAATGGGCAATGCGCCTGTACACTTGTGATTACTTGTGACATATAATGTAGTGTATTCATCATAATATCTTGATCCTTTAAATCCCCAAAAATTGACATTGTAAGAGGATGCCTTGGTAGCTCATTGATTAAAGCACTCTGCCGGAAATGGAGGGATCGGGGTCTGAGCTCTGGCAAGGTAAATGATTTTTACTGTGTGAAATTTCTGTATTAATGTGAAGAATGTAGAACTGCTTCCAGAAGTTTCATGAAGATAAATCTGCATCAGAATCTATCCATTTGATAGTTTGTGTGAATGTCATTCTGAGGTAGTGAGCCTTAAATGCTGAAATAGTACACTCATACATAGGTTGAATGAGAGCAATTGTGTTATAAAAATATAAATATCACGGCATAAAAACTACCAACATCCCAGATGGTCGCGTTGGGCAGGGAGGGGGGGGTTGGCCAGCTAAATCTTGAAAGGGATATCTCTCTCTGTGCAGTATTCGTGGGGAATGAAGTAGTTTATGAACCATTCTTGGAATGGTACTTGAGTCATCCAAGCTTTACAGTTTGAAGGATAATAAATGGGTGGCGTGTGCTTGTTAATATGCTTTAGTAATGCATGAGGTGGACAAATACAATATTTGTTGTAGTTATGTTCATATTGAAACATTTTTTTATGTATTGGAGCCAAGACGGGTGGAGAGGCCTTGGTTTCTTCATTTGAAAATAAAATATTTTGTTTCATAGAAAATCCTTACCTCCTCATGCTGATTGGGTCTGCATTTCAATATTATTTGTGAGACTCGTGATTTCAAGGTGTTGTTCAAATCTAAGCTTAAGGTAGAAATTTTATCCACCCTCTCAAATATCATGTTGGTGTGATAGGTAATAAATCACTTTTCATGTACAGATGGAGGAAAGCAACATAGAAGTGTGTGATGAAATATATGAGGCATATTGCCAGCTCCTTGGGGAAAGTGGAAACCCTGAATTCAACTGTCAAGATAAACATTTTCGTCATTTTATTCTTGATAGAGGATACATCTCTTTGAGGGAAAGTACAAGCATTGTGTCAGAAGGAACGACAGGTCTTCATGCTTGGCAGGTAAATTGAAATGAATATTTATTTCATGGTATGTCATATTGTTGCATATTATATATAGTAACATAACAATTAAGAATGATCTATGTTTAAAAAAACATAATGGAAAGTGATTAAAATATCCATTTTACTACTTTGTGCTAGCATAGCAAATAAAATATTATCTTGGTGTGCAAAATCAATTCGTAAGATTCCAGTGGCAAAATGCTTGTTTTAGCAATCCCAAATTAAGTATGTTCTTCAACTTTTTATAATCTCTAAAGAGTATACTTTTGTGCCGAAGGATATAGGTAATTTTAACATTTGTAGCGAATATTTATTATTATTAATGAGTGGTGACTCAATCTCCAAGCATTGAAGAGGAAATTAATTATCTAAAAGAGAAAATATTCACATGCTTCTTTCATTATATGTCTAACAGAATGACCTCTCAGTTGGGAAAATTAGGAAATCTGGAAGTCAGAAACTGTAACATTTTTACAAAAATTCAGGAATGTATGGGGATAAGGGCAGAGTTTGAGTTTTTCTTGCCAAGGATACAATATTTGAATCAGGATAATGCTATGGTAATGAGAGATTCATGAGGGAATAATGATCCTTTAACTATGAGATCAGTTCTTGTGTTTGGCTTAGGTCATCACGGATCCATCACCTGGCAAACACGGACACTGTAATAGGGCTAACTTCAGCGATTCCAGTGGAATGGGAATAAATGAGGGTTGTTAGACCCTTAAAAAATATGTAATTAGTTACCAAACAATAGGGAGAAAAATTGGGAAAAAGATGCTTGTGCATTGGAAAAAGTCTGGAATGGGAATCAAAATGAGTTTAGCTACCCTGTCTAGTGTAGAAATTCCACTCTTCGACTTAGATGCAATTCTTAAATGCAAATTTAATTTTATGGAGTACTAGAAGTCCCTCTTCATAGATTAAAACCTTGGGGTAGTGAAAGATCTTTTGTATTCTGATGAACCTTAGAGATGTGCTGGTGGGAGCAATGAAAATTGCTCCTGGTAGCTCCAGGTCACCCACCTGGTAGGTCGAAGGGTAAATGAAAGGTAGTCTATGCAGTGCCATTTCCTCAGTGAGGCAAAAGTCACGGCTCAGAAGGGCAAAAGCTCTATTTAGGGTCATCAGTGGAAGGATGGAGAATATGGAAAATAATTTCTTAGTGGGTCATCAGTTTGGGTTCTGGGAAGGGAGAGCTATCCATGATGCATTAGCAGAAATGAGGTCACTAATAGAATTTGTAAAATCAAATTGTTTGGTTAATGGATTTTGAGGCCTTTTTTAGAGTAAATTGGGTAGAATTAATTCATATATTACAGAAGATTGTTCTAGATTGAAGGGAAAGATGACTGATGAGCAATCTTTACATGTCTCTGCTCAGGTGCGAGTGGAGATTGGAGAGTTTGGATGGGCAGCAGTAGGCAGGGGATTGGGGCAGGGATGCCCATTGTAACCTGTTACTTTTCATGCAATTGCTGAGGTACTGGTAATGGAGGCATGGGAGGAGCTGGAGGCATGAATTAAAGGTGGGAAATTCATAATATTACTTAGTACCAAATGATTAAGCTTTAGTTAGGCATTCAGGCTAGGGACTACAATAATTGATGAGATATTAATAAAATCGATGTAATAGGGTAGGGATAAAAATCATTGTAAAGAATACAGATGGTATGGGTTTCTGAGGAGGGTGGCTAATGGAAACATTATAATATGAGAGCAAAAACTGTAGCACATAGAACTTTTAACCTATCCTGGAAGTGTATTGGAATAATATGGTCAAAGTAGTGGGGACACTAGAAAAAGAATTGCTTTAGGCAAAGAAACTTTCACAAGGAGGAGAGTTATGAAGACAAGGATGTCAAGTAAGGATGTTAAGAAAAGATTACTGAAAACTTAGGGATGGAGCATGGATGTGGGCAGTGAGGAAACCTGCTATCCTTAGTGCCTTCTTGCTCAATGTTACTGCCTCCCCTTGGTGGCTTTCTTCTCCTTCACTGTGTACATGTATTACTCCATTATTAATGCTCCAATAAGCCATGCTATCCTTCCATCTCACATTGCAGAGTTCTAAAACATCTACATTTCCTCTCTGCATCTCCAGCTTTATATTTTCTATTTTCCCTGTCCTCAAAATAGTCGTGGCATTCTAAGTCCCCATTCTAACTGGTCCATTCTCTTCTGTGTCATATTTACTGCTGGTGATTCTGCTTTATCAGGATTTTGGGTTATGATGATTGTGGAAGCGTTGCCTCTCCTGCTACTAGACATAGCACTGTGGTTGAGTCCTATAGTTGCCTGATTTATGTTTGTGTCTACCATTAATTTTTTGTGTAACTAAGATAGGTGATTTTCCGTAGCCTTTCGCAATATTTTCAACATACCACCATAATTTAACTGGCTGGCCTACTGGGGTCAGATGGCTTGGCAGCTGACCTTCTGAGGAAGAGATGCTTTGTGGAATACCTTTCCTCTGGCTCCTACACTCTTATCTAATGGACATGGGTGACCCTACCAGGAGCTAATATAATAATATTCACCAATCTGGGGGTCTCAGAATGCAAAAGCCCTTCTTCCACTTCAAGGTTGTAGTCGATGGGCAAGAAAGAATGGTTTACTTCTGTAATATCCAATTTCATTTGAGCTATAGCTTTTCACCATGGGATCATCTCCTAGGTTCCCTAAAGTATTTGTCAAACAAAAAAGGAAGTAGATATTAGGTATATAGAACCTGCCTTTTATATACATATATGGTAATCATGTAAGTATTTTAAACTGTTGAAATTTTTCATTCTGCCTTAGTTGTATATTTATTATTTATGCTAAGGGTGATTAGACCTATTCCTGACAATTCAAATCCATTTCTACTCTATATTCATTAACATTTTACAATTAATTTTAGTAAGCAGCTTCATTTAATGACTATATTATGAATCAGGGGCAGTCAAATGAAAACTGAACATACACCATAACGCATAGTCTGCGCAAAAGATGGCAACACTGTTGCTATGTATCAATACTGCCATCAGTGTGGTAGGAGAACTGCAGAGCAACAACTCACAGACGAATACATTTGTTGGGTTATATCCTTGTTGGTGTGTGGACTGGTCTACTATGTTCGTCCAGCTGTAGAAATGGAGGCAAGCTAAGAAGAGCAGAGAGGTGTGGTTTGTTTTCTAGTGGCTGAGTGTGCTGGAGTACACATAATTCATTGTCACATGTCTGTTGTCTATGGTGGACACTGAGTGTCTCTGATGTGTGTGCACGAGTGCCAAAGAAGATTCTGAGAAGGGCACACATCACTGCAAGATGATGCACACCCAGGATGAGGAAGTGAAAGAGTTGTGGATCTGTCAGTGACCTAACTCTTTCTACAAAACTGGAATTGATCCTCTTGTTTCCCAGTGGGATAAATGATCAACAATTTTGGTCATTACTTTTGAATGAAATCATTCCATGGTAACATTGTACTGTGTCTTTGGTTTTCATTTGACTGCCCATAATACTTGATTCTTGGTAGTGAATTTTGATATTGGTGAGGAAATTACATTTTCATGTTGTACTCCTATCTGCAGGCATCCATGGCACTTGCAGAATGGTGTTTACAACACCAAGAGACTATTCTTAAGAACCAGAGAATCCTTGAATTAGGCTCTGGCATTGGTCTCACTGGACTTGCATGCATACTAGGGACAGCTGGTCATGCTTTGAAAGGGAACAATCCTGGCAACAAAGCAATAAAGGAAATACAGCCACATGAGGCTCGTTTACTGGGTGATCAGAATTTTCAACTCTCTGGAAGCTCAGTATGCTCACCATTAGCATACACTTTTTCCGATTGTCATCCATCTGTTCTTCAACTTCTGTGTGGGAATGTGAGGCAGAATCTAATGGAAGATATCGAAGGATCTCAGTTGTGAGTTTTTCTGGTCAAATATTAATGAGTCGTACGGCATATTTTAGTTGTTTGCAGTTAATGATAAAAAACAAGCATGTAAAAGTATAAAATGATTAATAGATGATTAACCACCTTTAATTTACAGTTAGTTAGCCATGAGTCAGTGGTGACATTTATGATGTAATACAGGTTCTCAAAACTGAGTAATATAAGAACTCCTTTAAATTGGAAAAATTCTTATGGATCCCAAGGTCAATCATAATAAAATACTTCAATTGGTCAAAAAGAGCCCTTATATAGGAATAGACCTCATCAGTCCATGCATAGATGATATATATAATGTGTCCATAAACCAAAGTACAGAGAAGTTCTCCTGAAGAAGCTCCTTCACTGACTAAAAGAGGTTTTCAAGTATCCATGAATGGAGATATTATTTAAATTTTTGCAATAACATATTTAATATATTTTAATATAATTTATTGTTACATTTTTTCCTCATAATGGCTTTCTATTGATATTTATAATCTGCAAGATGGCATGTCCAGATCAAGTCATGAGGGTAGAGAAAGAAACTTTGCACTTCCACATTTAAAGATTTATTACTTCACACTACCATGGTTTTGATGCTGGACAATGTTAATTAATGTCAATTTTGGGAGATTATCAGGTTTTGAACATAATAGCTCACTGCCTGATAATCTCCCAAATCAAACCCAGTCGTGTGAGTGTATTGAAAGCAATCCCATTGATTTTAATGTCAATGTTAACCCAAAAAAACAATAATAACAACAGGTGGAGAAGCCTGTTGATTCCTAGTATTTATTGTCATAGTTGACACGGGTGTCGCCATCGTCGGCATCCTTGAGAAGGATGAGCTCTATCTCCTTTATAGTAAGAGTTAGTGCTTCTCTGACCAAAAATTTGAAGGGAAAATGGGGGTCTAACAACCCCCACTACAAGTTAACATCCTGGAAGATGGAGTAGGTGGGGTTTTGAAAATAATAACATTGTAAATGAACCGATGTTAATGCCAATTAGATGCACAACAATAATAACCAGCCGTGTAATGGGACATCATGCAGTCGAGTCTTGCATCACGCAGCTCTCACCAAATCACTCCCCATCTAGAAAAGCCGGAGAAGCGGACCTTGCATAAGAAGTTTTCACGTCAAAAATGTATCATATTTGTCAGACGAGTGATATTAAGGGGAAAGCTGCCAGCCAGACATTGGAAATCTCATGCTATCATGTTTTATGGGTATGATAACTAATAACTTTTTAGGTACCTGGAGAACTTGGTCAATGGGGGCACATTTCTTGATACAAGCTATGGCCGTACCAAAGTGAGGGTGGTCAATCTGTTGTGGCAAGATTTAGAAGCTGGTGCCAAAGAAGCTGTCGAAATGGTTGGACAAGTTGACATAGTCATTGCTGCAGGTTTGTCTTTGTTCTCCTAAATGTTGATGGCTTGAATGAAACCATAATTTTAAATGTTTTGTTTTAAATGCCAGGTCAAATCTCTTAGCTCCATATTTTCATGAAAAATATTGAAATTATATTTTCCCTGTTTAGTTCATTACAAATTCCAATTTCCATTTGACATGTCAGCACCTTAATGGTATGGAAAATCCTATTCCACCCAAGTTCTTATCTGCTGGTACTGGAAGTACTGGAATTGTTTTACATAATGGAATGTTGAATCAAATGCTGTAAAAGTAGAAATAAATAACTGAGAAATAAAATTTTTAATTTTTGGAGATATTTTAATGTGAAATTTTAACATTTTAAGGTATATTAATAATGTTATCAATATGTACATGTGTTTTAGTTATTTACATATCCATTTCTGTAACATATACCTAATAATAATAACAACTTATTTAACACTTAAGGGTAACCCAAATTATGGTTATTGTCTTTCATATCTGAACAAGAGAAAATTTATCATTTTAAGAACCATCCATGTTATTTTTCCAAGTAATAGGGCAATTATATTGTTCACTTATTTCATACAAGTTGAGAGGTTTATTGGAAGTTAACCAAATTCATTGCTATTGTTTAAAAGAACACATTTTGAACTTTGCTTTGGGGTATGATAACAAGCCATCTATCTTGGCATTTTTGCAGTCACACTCATTTTGTTCAGTATCTCTCCAATCCATTTTGGTTAAAATATTTGAGGACTTGATGAAGTCCCTAGTTGTTCAATGTCACTATCCCCCATTTCATTTAATTGTATGGTATTAGACAAGGGGAATGCATTTTCTTAGAGGTCTTTTGGCTGTTGGGATAGGGAAACCCACCTGATAACATAAATTATTTTAGGTTTTGGGTTCTACCCATGTTATGAAACTTTTGGACCCATGTGGACATATTTTCTGAATTCACCCCAACAATGGCATAAGCAAAACCAAGTAGAAGACAGGTTTATCTCTTCACTGTTATTGATTTGGGGTGGTGTTGTGTAGTGCTCTCTGTTCCCCTTGGTGGGCGCTCTGCTCTGGAGAATACTTACCTTGAACCACTAATTAGGAAAATAAAACTTTGTGCCCGGTAATATTTTTATCTTGTAAAAATATGTGTGTAGTAGAAAAAAGGAATTGTGAAATATTCATAAAAATAACCTCAGCCACTTGGAAGATGAATGAATTTTAATAGCTCACAAGTAAGAATCAGAAGTTTTATGAATTAGCTGGAATACACATAAATTAATTTATTTTTTTCAGATGTTGTATATGATCATTCTCTATTCAAGCCCTTAATAGGCTCCTTGAAAACCCTTGCTACTAAGTGTGAGAATGGCATTTTGACTAAGGTGGTACTAGCTTGTACTAAAAGAAATCCTGAGACATTGAAGGAATTCATGGATTGTTTAAGTAAGTGGATTTCCTTTTACTTCAATACTTTGGAGATATTATCTTGATTTATTCCATGAAAAACAGAGGCATCCTTTGAAATTTAACCAAATATAGTTCACAATTGTGAAAATGATGATACTTTACAATTTTACAGCAACATATGGATTGTTGGCGCATGAAGACAAGCCGGTGCAACCTAAGTATTTCTTGTATGATCCTGACCCTTCTGTTGGTATATATCTCATATCCATGCAGCAATGTGAATGAAAGTGCTACATGTTTTCATACATATAATGTACATTGTACCAGTTGTTTGTATTTTGGATATGAAACATAACTTGAGAAATTCTTATTGTGAAGAAAAACACCCTTCATTAATTATTTTCTCCTGTGGGCTAATAAATGAGCTCAGAAATCTGGTTATTAATTTTCTCCCGTTCCCTTATCTCTAAATTTATACAAAAGGGTAGTAGTAGTTTTAGGGGAGGCAACCGACAGGTAAGGTAATTTGCACCAATAGGGATGGATGGGAAAGGAAGAGAGGAGAGAAACCTGGCATCGGCATTTGCCTTATCTTGTCGAAAGGTGCCAAGGCGTCCGCAGTTTAACGTCCCATGTGGCGGACGTTGTACCTACTCAAAGTTCTCTCAACAAAGTACCTCCAGTAGGGATCGGGATACCACTGAAAAAAATCTGCTGCCTCCAGGATTCGAACCCGGGCTTCTTGGTAGGAAGCCTGAACGTTAGCCACCACACCATCCCAATCCCCTTCTACAAAGGGTTGTAAGATTTTAATTCAACACAAATTGTTAAAAACATGTGAGGAAAGAACAAAATTTAAACAAGCATTAATTGTTCACAAAATTTCCAGTGTTATAGGGTCAGATATTGCAACTCTCTTTCCCCCATATTGTTCCAAGTAGGCAATCAAGTGGAGTGGTCTGCTTCTTGAGCTAGGGCAAAGACCCCTTTGCACATGAATAACTGCTAGAAGGGTCCCCAAAGTGAACCAGCAATTGCTAGGCACACAATTTTCTGTTTTGCATTATTATCACACTAACTTCCCCCTAGATAACAATGGCTGCTGCTTACATAACATTTCTCATATTCATTTTTTACTAGTATAATCATCGCCATTAATATTACTTGAATGAACACAACTTTACATGCCTCCTTAACTAATGATCTTATATGCTTTTCCTTTCGTAACATTAATGAAAGAGTGAGTTGGTGACTAATTGAGCTGGAAAAATTAATTATAAAACCTTGACATGTCCATTATGTAATCACAAATAGGTGCATGAATGAGTAGATAGAAGCCATATATGCTTAATAGTTTTGGGAGTGGACAAGTTAATAAAAATTGATTTGGTAGCTCTGTGAAAGGGTTGTGGTAAGAGGATTAGTGGCTGGCACTACAGGGACTTTGGCTATCTCATGTGGACCATATGTCATCGTCTATGAAAGCTGGAGGACCCTGTTCTTCTAAGACACCACTTTTCCCATTGATTATTAAGGTTGTGTGTAACTAACCTATTGTAACTCAATGTGCATTGATAATTAATGGAGAAAACGGTGATTATTAAGGTTGTGTGTAACTAACCTATTGTAACTCAATGTGCATTAATAATTAATGGAGAAAACAGTGGCCACTTACATTGTGGGTTGGATGGAAATGTCTACTTACAGAAAAGGAAGTATTTGATTTGCAGAAAATCTACTCATACATCTATTGATATTTAGGTTCACGATTACTTTAATCCACCACCTTTTTATTCCTTCATCAACCTTATTAATTTTGTAAACATTCAACCCATAAGCACAAAATTATCCTCATGTTCATTAATTTCATTAGTGACACTCAATATGTAATTATTCTTTCATTTCTATCAAACACCTCTATTTCCTTTGTAGATGCATGTACACTCAGTTCCATTCCATCTGTTGCTACCTCACTGAAGCTATCCCCTTAGATGTGTTGGGCTCTCAGCCAAAAGCACTGTGTTGGCAGCTGCAGGAAAATGGTTACATTTACATCTTCAATCATTATCCTTCCATACTCCTCATCACCCCATCAAGTGAGTGTATGTCATGTAATTAGTATTTTCATATCATAGTAATTCTAGAAATGGGACGAATTGTGACATCTAGGCCACAGTGAATATTTTGTAGGGGTTTACATTTGAAGTTAATATGAAGCTTAATGGATTGTAGAAGTCATTTTCCTCAATTGCATGTGCTGTAAGAAAAAGCTTTAAGTTTGAGGTGTTGCTAATATTTTTTTCTTGTATGGAATATTTTTACCCTTTTATGTCATAATTTAATAATTTCAGGGGCAGGTGATTAAAATTCACTGAAATCTTTGAATATATATTTGGTGTACTGTCAGAGATAAATTGAGACAGAGACACATGTCATCTCTATCTCAGGTGGTAGCAAATAATTTTACAATATTAAGTTTTTATTTTGTAGTATTTTTTGGGGCGGCAACCGACAGCTGAGGTCATTTGCGCCATCAGGGATAGATCAGGAAGGAAGGGTGGAGAGAAACTCGGTGTCAGCGTTAGCCTACTTTTGTCGAAAAGCACCAAGGGGTCTGCAGTTTAATGTCCTGATGGACTTTGTACTCAATCAAAGTGCTCTCCTGAAAGCACCTCAAGTAGGGATCAGGATACCACCTGAAAAATATGTCACCACCAGGATTTTAACCTGAGCCTTGCAAAATTGTCATAACATTTTTGTACTAATAATATTTTCCTCCTAAGCCACCTAAACTTTTCCAGATGTGGCAGCCCTGTAACCTCCATAAGGAAGCAGCCATTCATTTGATTCATTTTTGTCAAACTCTGAAGTTTTAATTTGAGGTTAATTAAGTCTACTTCATAAGAAGTAGACATACAAGTGAGCGATTGCCTTTGATATTCCAACAATAAAAGCTTAATTGGATTTTACTGTCTGAATTTCATTTATATCATCATTAGTATCGCCTATAACAGATTTTAGGATTTATTTAAAAAACCAATTATATAGCTATTTATTGAATACATAGGAGAAAAGTAAATAAAAGCCTGGTTCGAAAAGGAGTTTATTTAGGTAACAAGTATTCTAAGAAATTCTATTTCAATACCTGCTGTTACACTTGTTTATTTATAGAGAAAGTTTGATTTTACACCCATTGGATTAATGTTTTCCATGATTTTACAAATTTTTGCATATTTCTGGTCAAATACTTCTGTAAACAATGATAGTATCTAGTGGATTAAATGCTCCCGCAATGTTTTCCATGATCTACCTCATAAATTTTCCAAGTCCAAATTGAGTACCGATCTTCACAAATTTTATAATTTAAAAATCACTAAACCAATTAATGCTCAACTAATGTATGACTTCCAGTCCTTTTTCTGAGTAAAAACAAGACTTTTTTTGGCACACTTATAAAAGCAAACGCACTCAATGAAGTTTATAATCATTAAGTGCCAATATTTTGGTGTGGTTGGCTTTTTGACTGCATTTAGTCTATGATGTCAACAACTTCTGAATTACAATGCAACAATTACAGAGTGTAAAACTCATTCGCCTTGAATGGGATTTGAACCTGGATCCATTAATCTCTGGATGAGTGCTTTAGCCAGTTAAACTGTTAAGCTATCCATAATCTTGGGAGTGTAAGAGGACGCCTTGATAACTGGCTAAAGCACTTGGCCAGATATTGAGGGATCTGGGTTCAAATTCTGGTCAAGGTGAATGATTTTATCACACTCAAGTTATTGCACTATAATGCACATTTAGCGGATGACTCCATTAAAAGTTACTGTTGCAGCATCTCCCGCACTTTCATGTAACTTGTTTTTATTCTACTTAATTCTGCACAAATCCTTAGAAATTTTAAAAGGGTTAACTTAGTTCTGAATCCTTGTTCAATTGAATATTGAGATTCCATTTCTTAAATACAATTTTATGGCATATCAGGTGGTGTGAATGCTTAAAAGAGTCCACATTTGTTAAGACTGTGCAGTCAAAATCAATATTCCAGTAACAATATAGTCCAAAAGGAAAATCAATGAATGCTGACAAATACCTTTCAATTGTGCATTCTTATTAGCATGGACAAGAGAAAACATACATTTGGCACATTAAAAATTGCAACTGAATATTTTTTAAGTTAAGCTCATAACTTTGATTATTTTAAAAATATTTTGATTTCTAAAACATAATTTATACACATTATATTGTGTGACATTACGCCACAACAAGCACAACAGAAAATGCAAATATGACACATCTATAACAAGAAAAAACAATACAAAGTCACTTTTTGTACACATTTTCTAACATAAACATTGAATTCATAGATATCACAACCTTACCTTATGCTTAAACATCGAAAGCACAAGATGGAAGAGCATAACAATTATCCAGATTTAACTTTTTAAGTATTCAGTGATTGAATAATCATTGTACAAAACATTAGTTAGCATATAATGATAATGCTGCAAAAAGAAGTAATTATGCCATTATGGCAATTATTCGCTCATTTGAAGAAGCGAGTTCACAGTTCCATCTTTATTTCCCCTGTTAGCCTCATATACAGACTTGATGACTTCTTTGTCCATATTGGGAAACATGTCTTCAATCTGGAAAACATAAAATAGAGGTGAAAATCCTAGTAAAATACAAAATGATTTGGTAAAATGCACTATTAAGGTTATTACATGTGTTCAGGAATAATAAGCACATACACAAGCCATACTAGCAAAGTATTAGAGAAATTGTTTTCTCAATCACTTATTGAAAGCGATTTCCACTACCCTGGTGAACTCATAAAATTTGGCGGGCGTGATACAAGAAAATACCGCAAAAAATCATATATCTTGGAGATGGCACTAAGAGGAGCCCAGAGGTGTCACCTGGAATCAAACCTAGGCCATCTGGACATTAACTAAGTCCTGCACCTATTGGAATATCTGCTATGATAACAATGAAGTCTTTCATTATTTGTTCTCACAGTCTTATTTATGAACCTCAGTTTGTGATTTTCAGCAGTAAAGGAAATGCATAATTTTGTTCCTTGGCCCCCTATAATTCCTAGAAATGATATTCTTGTGATTGTTAGTGATTTTTGATTGTTGTTAATTGATAATTCTTATACATTTTATAATACATCTATGATACCTATGAACTTCCCGTGATGACATTGAAATGCCTGTTCGGACGCATTTGGGCTGGCATTACAACTCTCTTAAAGTGTCACAGATAAACACTCTGTCTATTTAGTTTCAGGATGAAGCCTTTAATAAGGAATAAACTGAAATTTGAAGCAATATGACTATAGCTCTTAGTGATTATAATATTTCATTTTTGCCATTATTAGTAATAATGCTTGTCAATAAGTTTCACAGATCCTTTCTCGTTCACATAAACTGAATAAAATTTGTCTCTACTGTTATCGTATTACTTTGAATTTCAAATCCAGAAGATTAAAAATACTTGTTTGCTATTTGTCTCTCTGCTGTTGTCGTATTAATTTGACTGGCACAATCTGAATATTCCAAAATAATTATTGCTTACTTATGTGGTAATATCATGATTTTTAGTATAACTAGGCAGTTTTCTTAAGAGGAATATGTTCAGTATTTCCTACCTTCAGAAAATATTATCATCACTCAATATTGCATTATTGAACTTATGTGTGCATGAACCCTTCCATGGAATACAACCTTGATGTGGTGGAAGGGCTTGCGCATTCTGATGACCCCTAGAGCTGTCCTGGCGGGAGTGATATGTTTACTGCCCTTTTATATTTCCTTCAAATAGACCGCATTTTTCATAGCAAGAACATGTGGAGGGCGATTAACATGGTTCACTCTCCAATTTCCGGCTACAGGAATAGGTTGAAAAATACATATTTTCTATTCATTTCGGAGCAAAAAGGAAACTAATTTGACAATTACAAAAGTACGAGAGTTACAAACTCATTTTTTGCATTCTAACCGAGAAAATCGGCACAAAAATATTTCAATCATAGAGTCAATGCAGGCAAAATCAATAAATAACCACCTATAAACCCATATTTCCCTCCCCGGACTACAACCTTGACGTGGTGGAAGGGCTTGTATGTTCCGATGACCCCTAGAGCTGTGATGGTGGGAGTAATAATAATTGCTCCTGGTAGTGTCACCCATGCCAGATAGGTTGAAGGTTAGGAGCCAAACGAAAGGTAGTCCACCCAGGGTCTGTTCCTCAAGGAGGTGGCTGCAATGACCCCAGTGAGGTGGCCAGTAAGCGACGGTGTCACATTAAAAACACTATTGAGGTAGGCAACGGGAAACCACCTCAATTATCATTCCCAAGATTAAAATGATGGACAATACAGAAAATATGAGTCCTGGCAACTAGGGGGCTAAGCCCAATCAGCCGGGTATCGTGCCCGGCAGTGGGGGAGGCAAGGCTTCTGTGGTTGTCATCCCATGAAACCCTTGCAAGGGAACACAGACAGCAGCAGGACAGAAGACACAGAAGAAGAAGACCACATTAGTTAGAATATGAACGTGGAATGTTAGGACAATGATGAGGACAGGGAAATTGGAGAATGTTAAGCGAGAGATGGAAAGGGGAAAAATAGATATTTTAGGTCTATGCGAGGTGAGATGGAAGGATAGCGCGGATTACTGGAGTGATAATTATAGAATAATATACAGTGGCGGGGACGAGAGCCAACGAGGGGTTGCCATAGTATCAAATGAAGAGGTAGGAAGAAGCATAGTCAACATAGAGCAGGTAACAGATAGATTATTACAAGTAGAGATACAAGCAGAACCGACGAACTTGGTTATTATTCAGGTATACATGCCACCGAGCAACCATAAGGAGGAAGAGGTCGATAGGATATACGATCAGTTAGAGGACATAATTGTATGTGTTGCTGCAGGGAAACATTTGATAGTGATGAGGGATTGGAATGCTACGGTAGGCGAAGGTAGAGATGGTCATGAAGTGGGGGACTATGGTTTAGGCACGAGGAATGACCGCGGGGAGAAAGCAGTTGAGTTCTGCAGGAGACAGGGGTTAGTCATCACCAACACTTGGTTTAGACACCACAAAAGGCGCAGGTATACATGGAAAATGCCAGGTGACTCAGAAAGGTATCAGTTAGATTATATTCTCATTAGACACGAGATAAGGCTGCATTGGAAGAGGTGCTGAACAAGATCACAAAAAATGAAATTTTGAAATGCTTTGAGGATTGGAAAAAAAAGGTTGGCACAAGTGTATAATTACCTAATGGGGATTACTTTGAAGGGGACAAAATAGATATTCATGAATAAATTAATAATTTTTGATAAAACACAAAAGTCATGATAATTTTTGAACAGACATATATACCTAGATGTATATCATATATACATGTAGATACTATATGTGTAATCTAAATTAAATTAGAATATTAGCTACTTAATGAAATGCTTTTCCTTTACTGTAATTTTTTAATCATAACTTTAGATCAGTATAGTTTAAGTATAGTTAATCTTTGAAAGAGTGAGAAACTTGCATAATTGTGATGGGTTTTTACTCTTTTTATATTGGACTATCTTTTTGCAAATTTAGGATATGATTGAAATTATTGCCTAACCTAATGCCTTAACTCTGAATTCATGAATAAAAAATAATTTTTGAAAACACAAAAGTTGCGATACTTTTTGAACAGACCTCGTATGTCTGAATACAAGATTGGAAAAATGTACGATTATTAGTGACACTAAGATACAGGTAGAATGAGTGATAAACACAAGCTAAAGCAACATGCATAAAATCAATCAGGGAATACTATTTTCATTACTCATTATGCAAAAAGTTGCTCATTAAGTAAGTCATTAAAACAAATATTTTTGCTCATTTTGCAAATTACTATCTAAGTAGCTTATTAAGGAAGGTTTCCCTGCATTTCCTAAGTCCTGATTTGAGGCATGGGCATGCAATGCATTACACAAACCATAAACACAGTTATCAACCCAAAGATCACTTGGATGGTGGTGTTCATCCAATACTAAGCCCAAAGCCATGTGAAATTCACACATTCAAGTTGGGTGCCTGATCCTTTCTATGTGCTGCCTATGGTTTCTCAGGAAGTTCTGGCACCCGAAAAATCACAGTTTGGGGGAAGTTGGGGTTGCTCCGAGGCCAAGCCCTCTGGTCAGCAGTCCAATGCTCTACCCCCTTGGACAACCACATCCCTACTTAATACCTTAACTCCAACATACACACCACTCATTTTAAATGGAAGAGAACCACATACTGATTATCTCCATCTCATTCCCTAATCACAAATATGTATCACATAAGCAAAACTATTTTTATTAAAGTTATAATAATTATACTTTATATTTTCCTTCTATTTAGGAGCTATTTATCAGAAGTTCCATGGTACAAAGAGAATACCTAATTATAAGAATAAAATAAACTACTGGGTCTCAAAAGTTAGTCTTAAACGAGAGTTAAAATTTTTTGAGCCAACATACAAACCATCAGCAAAATAATATTTCTTTATTTTTTTTTAATCACATAAATAACTTTCATAATGCCTTTTTTCAAACTTCTATTCAAATCTCTCCAATGCACTGTTTCCACAGCCTATTTGTGATCACAGATAGAGGTGGGTAAGGTGGTCCATCATTATCAATTTCCATAGTTTTCATTCAAGTGAATGTAATAATGTTTCTGACCACACATGGATTAAATAAACATAGGTTGCTTGCATTTGTCATTGAATGTATTTGAGGAAAGGTTTCCATTAGGAGTCTGTTAGATAATTCATGCGTTCTACATCACAAATGACGAAGAGGACAAATAGCCAAGAATAAATCCAAGTTAAAATCAAGAAAAAAGAAGTCAGAAAAATAAACAATTATAAAATACCCACTGCATGATGTTGTAAACAAACAAAAGTTCTAATGAGATCAATTAGATAAAGACTTGCAGTGATAAAGTGGCATAGCAGGTGAATTCACTAAACATTATACATGCTCCACACCGTAACATTGCTCTGAAAAAAAACTTAAAGGAGTAACTAATCTTAGGCTTTTATGGAGCAATTCGTGGATGCAGCAATCACTGTGTTGCATACAATGGCAATGCCATTCACATTGATTATATAGAGATTTTCTGTGAGATAAAATGATTCACGATTAAGGATGCTTGCAGGACACCTGGAGTTGGTTTCTCAAAGCTATAAGTCAATTTACAAGCCCTCTGAATACAGTCTTAAATGTAATATAAAACTTTCAAAAATGTAAACAGTGTAATGTAAGCAAGTATGACAGGCAGTCAAATGAAAACCTAATAGACAAGCACACTAGACCAGACTATGCATCAACAAGGACATAACCCAACAACCGTATGCACCTGTGAGTTGTCACGATGCAGTTCTCCAACCACAGCAATGGCAGTATCGATACGTAGCAGCAGTGTTACTACCTTTCATGCACACTTATATGTTATGGTAGGTATTTGGTTTTTATTTGACTGCCCCTTAAAACAAGTACTGCAACATTCATTAACATCAGTAGACTTTTTGCATGCAAATTAAAAGCAAAAAAATTACAAACTGATTTGTAAAATTTAGAAATAGGGTCCAGAAGAAAACATTCAAAATTTTCTAAACACTTGAATGCAGCCACATGATCTATGGTTTATACCATGTTGGAACTTTGCAGCATAATCAAACTATGTATATGAAAGGAAACACTTAAAATAATAGAATCTTGAAATATTAAAAAAATTGAATTTTCAGACCAAACTTTCAAGCAGAGAGCATCTAATGAGAGCCTCTTCATTTTGCAAACTACAAAACATTAGCAATTACTGAAGTCATAATACCTGCTTTAATTCTTGTTCGGAAATTTGTGGTACAGGTGGCTCAGGAGCAACAGGAGGTGGAGCAGCGTACACAGATACAGGGGTATACTGAGTGGGTCTCATTCCATATGGAACCATTACAACAGGTGCAACTTGCGGGTACATGGCATAGGGTTGAGCCGAAGAAGTCTGAAAAGAAAATTTAATTTCCTAAAAATCATACAATTAAAGATTTTTAGAGCCTGAAATAAGTAATTGAATTGAGAAGGCTTTCTAATATTGACTCTAATAACAAAAACTACTGATGCCAACTCAAAAGACTTCAGTGTCCTGCATATATCAAATTGGTACTTCATTCAAGGTATCAAAATAGTATGCCATTTTGAAATGATGTTTAAAATTAAGAATGAAAAGAGAAATTCACAATTGAAATAAAAATTAAAATAATTTGGAAACTCACAGAATAGCTTAGAACTAGATTGATTGAACCTTCTTGTTCATCCCCCTGCTTCCCACTCAGTGGGTACCAGTCCTCTCGTGTTTCACCATTCATGACTGCTGTTGGAATGGGCACATGGGCCCAAGCAATTAACTCATCCATCTTGAATGAGCACTCATCAAAAATTTCCAAATAAATTATATTAACCCCTTGCGGCAGGAGGCTGAAAAAATATTGAAGATGTTAATAGAATTCATGCTTCCTCACTTTATTACCACCATGATTTGCCATTTGTAATATCTGCATTTTTTTTAAAACTTCTTGTATTTATTTCTATATTTTAGCAAAAATTAGTCAAAACTTAAGGGTCAATATAAATGGCAATTAAAACTCGGAATAAGTTACTAATGATAGCAATTTATTTATAACATAAAGATAAACAATTTACGGTAGGTTTTGAATGGACAAAAACTCGATACCCCTACATTTCTTGAGCCTCCTCCGAGACAACCTGGAATCCCTCTACATTATCCTCCTCTTCAATTCTGCATATATCCTACCTCCCTCCATTCTATCCAAAATGCCTGCCCCTCTTCCTAACTTGCTCAAAATTCTCCCCTCAATTACAGTCTTCAACACAATACTTGTCACTATGCTCTTCATCCCTCTCCTGCCTTTGGATTTCTCCCAACAATCCTCTCTCCTCCCCTGACATTCCTAGTATCCTTTAGTTAGTTTTCCTTTCCGTTGATTTTACTTTTTTCATCCTTCTCCACACCCACATTTCAAAAGCCCTCAACATATTCTGCCCCCAAGGCTATCATCATACTTCAATGACCAAGTTTCCATGCTGTACAGAACCAGGCTTCATATTAAACTTTTCACGAATATCTTACTTCATCCTTACTCAAGTGTCAGTAAGTACTTGTCATAAACTCCTTCCTCATTGAGAAAGCTTCTTTGCCAAATGTAATTCTTCTTTCATGTCCTGACTACTTTGACCACCTTGGTCTTAATACTTCATAGATGGGTAAACCATCTCACCTGCCCTAGTTCTATTACCATTTCAATTTAAATTAGCCTTGATCCTTCTCGAAAACAACCCTTTTTTGTTTACATTGATCTTCAACCAGTACCTATCACACTGATTTTCTAATGCACTCACCAAACAATGAGCACATTATAAATAAGTGTGCAGGTTATGGATGAGTTGTCTATCCCTTCTACCTAATCCTATCTTTTGTAACACATTCATTAATTCTACCCAATTTTCTTTATGTAATGCCTTCTCCAACTCTAATAAGGGAGAGGTAATAATAATAATAATAATAATCTATGAAATAAACAAATGCATCCTGGTTGGGCTCCATTTTCTTTTCTTATAGTAGTGACTTCATTACTTTATGAATTCATGCATACCTCACCCTTTCCTGGACCCAAATTGATTATTCCCTAAGTAGCCATTTTCCATGCTCTACATCCTTTTTCTATAGTCCCCATGCACCACTGCCTATCCCTTTTTTTGGGATGAGAACTAACATGGACCTAAGGAAATCTTTGGCCAAATTCCTACTTCATGATTGCTATGAATCTATTCATTATGCTTCCAAAATGTCTTAGACCCTTAGACATCATACAATGACAAAAATCGAATGTTACTGACTATATCTGCCCATGAGAGAATCTGAAGAAATGCCACCTCACTGAGGAACAGACTGCATGGATTACCTTTTGTCTGCTTCCTATAGTTTAATGTTTCTGGAATGGGTGATCCTAAGAAGCCACTGCCATTCATCCCGCAAATATAGCACTAGAGGTCATCAGAATACACAAGACCTTCCACCTCATCAAGGATATAGTCTTTGCAGGACACTCCCAATATTTGTAGGATTATACCAGACATTTTGATACATAAGGTAGCAAGTTAATATGTCACATTTAATTGCATTTAACTTGATGTTTAAATAAATAAATAACAAAATATAATGGGTCTTAAGTCACAGTCATAGGACTTAGATGATGTTAAGCATGGACTATTCAAGTTATATCTATCTATGATCAATTTTAGCGAATGGAATGGTCTAGTAGTTCACACACAGTTTACCTTTACTATTCACAATTATTAATTACCTATGATGGTTTACTGGAATAATAGCTACGTTATATGTAATTTTTGATAATTTATTTACTTTGAACACTACTGTATTCTCACAGGTATTGGATTAGCATTTCATTTAAACTTTCTCATATTATGACAAGCCTAAATTATATCATGATGGCGCATTGGTTTTTTCTATAGTTTTCATGTTCTCCAGTATTTTAGAAGGGTTCAAAATTCTAATTGATTTTCAATTCTTTGCCTTTCTCATTTACATCTTGAAGAATCATGCATTTACTAAAATAGAGGCACCAAAATTTTTCATGTAGATTTTTGTACTAAAATGAACGCGGCTGATGACACTTGCTGGTGTAAATTGGTCCTAATATACTGCAGAATAATTATTTCCAGATTTGATTTTCAATGCTAATGATTATCCCGGAAGGTACATATTTCAAACTATTCATTTCTCAGAGGTGACTGCCCCAGTATTATTTACAATATTTAAGTTTTCTTTCTTTCTCCTAATGGGGAATTGATCTTGATTGAGCATGGAGAATTTCTAATTTTATGAAATAATAGCTCAAGAGTTACCCTCCCTGCAATAATTACAATTTTCAAAAATATCAAATTTTTTTTCAATAGAAATATGACCATGTGCATTTTTGCGACCATGCATAATATCCTCAATACTTGTTACTAAGTCTATTTAAGTCTATCTTTTTATTTCAACGTTGATAAATTAGTGTGTAGTTCGAAAGCCCTAACAATTGTGGGCACCTCTAATATTTAACTTAAATTAAGGACACATTTTTAAGAAATCAGACCTGAACTTTTACAAAATAGTGCATACAAAAGGCGCAAAGTTGCCAGACTCAGGCTTAGGGGAATATTATGATCAACTTCACCTGAGGGCTAAAAGTAAGGCATCGTTAATTTAACTGATTCCAACAATATACAGCACCGAAATAAATAACAAATTCCACTAAAGGTCTAAGCATTTTTGATACTTACCACTGAATAACTTTATTCCACCTTGGATTTTTTCCACCATTTGGGTCGGTGTGTGTTTCATAAACACAGTGTCCCACTCTTAATCTCACATATGGGTCCATTCTGGTCACCCCATAATTTTTCGCTAGTTTCGCCTGAAATTATAAATGAAACCACATTAATGAAAAGTAAGCAAAATGTAAATATCCAAGCGCGATGAGAACTTACACTTCCAACTGTGATGGACAGTTTCCCAGTAGAGTTATGAGCATAGGGTATGCCGACCATTTGCTGTTGCAACGCAATTGCTGCTTGTTGGTCCGCGGCTTCTTGTTGCTGTTGCGAAGTCGCATTTATCCTCAGAAAATCAGAAGGAAGGGCCCCAAGAAAAACCTATTGATATTGACAATGGTCATTTACGGTCGCTTATGCCAACCATAACAAGTCAATCCCTGACAACAGTTACTCTTAAACAGTGTTATAGAGGTGCTACTGAAGTTGTTTATTTCTGTTCCTCAATTACAGTTATTTCACTCTAACGAAACAAGACATCATAAGGAAGTAAAAATAGCGTAAACCAAAACCAATGTAGACAGGTGTCAATTTCATGAACGACGCCAGTTGACCATGGACAACATAAGGTACTATGAGGGTTTGGTGACAAAACAGTTTATTGCTTATATCCTCTTTCCACTTTGTAGATATATCATCGTCTTACTTACTCTTTTTCTGCGTTCTTCGTTCTTCTCCGAGGATGTCATTGCGGCCATTATGGTGATATTACGTAATGAGTCGTCTCACCTAATTCCTCCCAATAAGAAGATAATATATATTGCCAATAATCTTGTTGTTAGAACAAATTAATCATAAGCATTCGTGACATGACATTTAATTCCTTTAATCTCATTTCATTCAAAACAATGATAAACATTAATTAAAAACTACCAGATATTTTCATTTAGATAAATGACAAATAAGTTTAAATCAAATGTTTTATTATGCGATGAATTTATCAACAGTTATTTATTTGAAATGGCAAACCACTAAGTTACATACTTGACCTTGCTTGGGGGAAATTCAAATATACTGGAATGGTGTCTCTAATGGACGCCGACATTAACTTTAGAAGCGTTAAAAATGCTTTCACTTGCGAGTTTAGACTGAAACCGAAAATTCTTAAAGAAGTTTTGAGACTTATGGTACATTTGAGTTATCTTGTAAAAATTTCACCTTACACATATTCCATTAAACACGTACGAAGATTAAGGAGGATCGGGATAATGCGGTGGCTGACGTACTAGCTTCCCAATAATTGGGCGGGATTAATCACTTTGAGTGAGCACGCCGTCCAACGAATAGGAGATTAAACTGTGGACCCCTTGGCAGCTTTCGTTAAGAGTAGGCTAATGCCGATGCTGGCTTTCCCTCCACCCTTCCTCCTTTCTCATCCATCCCTAATGCCGCAAATAACCTCATCTGTCGATCTTCTCCCCTACAACTACTACTGCTACGAAGATGAAGTAATTTTGTAATTTAGAGGGAATTTTAATCAATGAAATGTATGGTTTTAGGTTTGTCGGACCCATTAATTTTATTTCTATAATATTTGTGCTTTACTATTTCAGAAAAGAATGTTCTGGCGAAAAAAATACTTTTACAAGAAGTATTAATACAGAAAATAGCCTGGAAAGTATCCAATTTCCACAAAATGTGCCCTCATGCAAGAGAGCTTATTATTCTGAATATTTGACCCAAGTAGACAAAGAATTTGAATATCAAACTCCAAAAACAATTACTGGCTTCAGCTGGCAAGTAAAAACCGACAAACATGCACCAATTGTCAAGGAATTAACTACTCCAAATTTAAGACCTATTATTACACCAGAAATCAAGTGGATATCCTTGGAAAATAATCATCAAATAGTAACACAATTTTTGTTGTCTGTACCACCTTTTTGCCTGGAAATATAATTTAACTATTAAACATGTAAATAAAATAAAACATGTCATTCTCTTTTAGGTTTTTCCTGTCCAAGCTTTCAAGCCAAAAGTTCATTTTGACTATGTTGTGGAGCCTTATAAACTTTCACGTAAAGTTGAAGTGGAAAGGAGGAGAAGGAGGTTTCAATCACAGGATATAAACACTCTCTTAGAAAGTAAAAATATTGACAAAAGTAAATTGATACCTTCTGCAGATCTTAAGAATCTACTTACTTTTGAAGAAATTCATGGAATCAATCACATTGCCAACTTTTCTTCTTTGGAATATTATGATGATGAAGTGTTTGACTGCAGGTATAGAGTTGAAAATTGTCAAACTCGCAATAGAATATCACATTAATAAGCCCCCTAGTCAGTAGCCCTGTATGCTACCACTTAACTTCCAGGTCCCACTTGAGAAATATAATAAAAGCAAATTTTCTAGCCATGGATAGAATATAGGAAAGTTACATTGCAGAGAAAAATGGATTTTCATGAATTTTGATGACCTTTTTGGGTTGAAAATTATTTCATACTTATGGTTAATGTGGCAGAAAGAAATGAACTAAAACTAGGATGAACACTCCAAAGTTAAGCTTATGAATTATATATGCGTCCATTTTATTTTAAAGGCATGAAATTTTGAATTTCAGAACACCTAATGAATGGATGAGTCTAGGAATGGTTGATGGTGTACAGCATCCAGTACCTGGGAAAGCATTTGTTCCTGTTACATTGTTAAATAGCTCAGCCAGTAATGTTGATTCTTTAGGAGGAAAAAAATTGCCAGAATATGCTTGGATGTTCTGTGCTGTCATTGATTATGACCCTGAAATTAAAACATACAATATCATAATCTTGAAGGACTTCAGAGAATATTCTTTACCCAGAATTTACATCCTTTTCCTTGCTGAGGATCCAGAGCAATTTGCTGCACGGATTGAAAATGCTCTGGCAAGGAGAAATGAGTGTGAAAACCGAATCAGGTAAGGAAGTCCATTTAGAGAGTTAAAATATGCTGATACAAGGTTTGTGCCAAAGATAGTATGACTTATTTTTTCCTGGATAGACGGATGGGTTGCAATTTCTCTGGCTGCGCTCGAAGGAGGGGAGTCTCTGGAAAGGTTGGAGGCAGTTGGCTCCCAGCCTTTACGGAGTGCAGATCTATACAAAAACTCTATAAAGTGACCTCATTATGCTCCGTCATATGCACCGTCAATGTTGCGTGAAACTTGGCAAAACTGGGAAAGAGACTCATGAAATCCTCAAGCAGCTAATGGTGATAACGCCATGAGTAGATCAGGTGGGTTTTAGTGGCACTAAGTGTTATGGGAGAATAGCGAAGATGTTGAAGACGCCGAACCTTCAGGATGCCCTTTGATCTCAAAAAATCACAAAAATCTTGCAATCTTTGCAAATCTTGCAAAATCTTGCCTTTGTTAGGCAGGGATTGCAGATTAAGTGTTTGCATGGATTCTGATGTACTTGGCATGCCTAAAAGTGATGTGCATTGACTTGTGACTGAAAACATGGGCATGAGAAAGGTGTGGGCAAAGTTGGTGCTGCGAGTGCTTTTGGACAAACAAAAGGAAACTCGCATGAGGATTTGCCAAGAGCTTCTTGACCTTGTGAGTGAGGGTCCAAATTTTTTGGACAATGCCCGACCAGACTTCTTCCTCACCTCAAATCCATGCTGAAAGGATGTCACCACAGCTCAATTTGAGCATTACAACAGGCTGTGATGAGGGAGCTTAGCAGCATTCCGGGTGCTGCCTTCCAGAAGGCATGGAAGTACAAGGTGTGGAAAACCCTTTGGCAGCAGTGTGTGGACACACAAGAAAGTTTTGAAGACTTTCGAGTAAAAAAATCAATGCTGACTATGAATCTTTTTTAATCTCTTGAGTTGTACCATTTTATGGATTGACCTTGTATATAGAGGATTCATATCTACCATAGCCATTTTTCAGGAGAAGGAAATGCTGATGCAACATTTAAATAGCTATTCCTGTTCCTTTGGTTATTCAACTTAATGATTATAGCATTGACCAAGAGACATACAGGAAGCAGTATGGGGTCATTGATGAACAAATCTATGCAAATTATTATTGATTACTTTGATTGTTGGTGTGGCGGCTCAACACTTGAATCATCATTGAGCGCCATTGCGAACTCGCCTTCGCCGGCAAGTGTTTTGGCTTCCGGCGTTCGCCACCAGGGTCCGCTGCCAGGGCGCAACCACGCCGCCAGAGCCACTCTCAGTCTCACTCTCTCTCTGACTGGCTCTGGACCGTCACGCGCGCCGCCATCGTGGTCAACCCAAGGACGCTGCTTCCTGGTGAAGGATTCTCTCCTGGCTTCGCCACCGCACGGCCGAATATGTACTGAATAATTACTGTTCAATCGCCTCATCAAGGTTTTAATTTTCTGAGCACAATAAACTTTGTTAATTGTTAGGAGGTGTCATTATTTCCACCACGATACCTCCTTCAGTTGGTAAAACATGAAGATTGAATTTTGATGGCTTAAGACAGCTTTTATGGATTACAAGTGTAGGAAGGTAGATGAGAGAATTTAATGTAAGAATAGAAACACAAAATTAGGGAAAAGGAATTACTAAGTGCCAATAACAAACTAAAGCAAAAAGCTAATAGTGTTGAAGAAACATTTAAAAGAACTGTGACAATATCAAGAGTTTACAGAGATGGAGAAACTGGCACTCAGTATGGAAAGGTGAAAATATTCAGAAATTTAGAAAGATAAATAAACTTTGTTAATTGTTAGGAGGTGTCATTATTTCCACCACGATACCTCCTTCAGTTGGTAAAACATGAAGATTGAATTTTGATGGCTTAAGACAGCTTTTATGGATTACAAGTGTAGGAAGGTAGATGAGAGAATTTAATGTAAGAATAGAAACACAAAATTAGGGAAAAGGAATTACTAAGTGCCAATAACAAACTAAAGCAAAAAGCTAATAGTGTTGAAGAAACATTTAAAAGAACTGTGACAATATCAAGAGTTTACAGAGATGGAGAAACTGGCACTCAGTATGGAAAGGTGAAAATATTCAGAAATTTAGAAAGATAAATCTATGTACTGAGAAAGCACAACAAAAATAAAGCAGGAAGAGATTCAGGCATGATAGAGAGAATGCATAAAAGAACTGAAAGGTACAGATATTAGGCAAGTGAGTTTAGACATAGAAAGGGAATATGACATTGATGAGGATAGATTAGATCCTGGCAGGGTTCCAATCAGCACATTTGCCACTAAGGCCCTAGAGGATTCCTGCACCTACTTCTAAGGATTGGTGGGGGAGGTATGGACTAGTTTTCTTATTCTATCATTTCTTACATTATTACAAATGAATTTCAATCAGTTTGTAATTTTCTTCAATTTTTATGACTAAAGCTTAAGAAATATTTTAAAGTTATGATTGACTCAAATTAATTGAATCATAGCTGCAATTGTTTGATTCTGTGTGTGGTTAATGTTTCATATTTGTTCTGTAATAAATTATCCTTTGAAATTTTTTGCTTATTTTCAAATAAAAACTATATACAATGATAATTTATGGAGAAATTACTCAAGACTTTCAAAGATTTAAATTGTGAGATACTTGGCAGCATTGATCTTTATGTTATCATATGCTCTCTTGTGTTCAATTGAAATAGTTGGTACTCAAATTTGAAGGTCATTCTCCCTAAGTTGTTATTATACATAAAATAATTTCTAATATGTATTTTCAATTTACTAAACATTATTTCAACTGATGTGACAGTTACAGAAAGTGTTAGAAATATCTGAAATGCTATTTTCTTTTGGATATCCTTCTTCAAGTCTATTTATAAACAAAGCTGCTGTTTATGATTCATTTGGGTGCCATTTTCATAGTGTCATCAAGTTGGGGAATTAAAAATTTCCATCCCTTGGAGAAATGTTGCTACATTTATTTTGTCTTTGTATATGTCTGCTAACTTTTGAATCAGATGGGGGTTTATCCTTAGTTTTTTTTTCAAATTTTTGTCTGTGTTTGCTTTTGTTTATAAGTGATCTCATGGGGAACATAGTTGACCAGGTAATGCACTAGGTTTAAAAAGTAACTAAACTTGATAGTAACCACCATTATATATTTCAGTTCACTGGAGGAGAAATAAGCTATTATTTGCTTAACTTTTCATGACACAGGTAATGCCCACAAAACAGCAGATAGTCTTAGCAAATCCTTTTCTCAGAAAAACAAAACATATCAATTTGTACTAATCTTTTTCAGGCTTCAGATAGAAAATGGCCATGTACACTTAAGAAAAAACAATCCTTAGGTAAAAACACTTGATCATATACGTTTCTTACTTACCTCTGTTTACTTTATTTATTTTAATGGAGGTGTAATACAGTTCAGAGGGTAATTATGGTATGATAATTAATCACCATGAAGCTATGGTAATGAGGTTCTCAACGAATGGGAAGATATAATTAATCATTGAAGTCGTAGCACATAAGATAGAATAGATCACTCATTTAAGAAGTGTTTTAAATGAAAATGGAATAAATATTAAGAATATAAAAGAAGAATTATGTTAGGTAGGGAAGCTTTTACAAAAATTAAGGATGACATTAAATAAGAATGTTGGGAGTGACCATCAATGTTGTAGAAGAGAGATGAAGGAAAGATATTTGTGAATACAGGAATGGAATCTGAAAGGATTTGTAAATCATGGGAGGGACATAAGCCACAACAGACAAAACTAAATGAATCACATTCTTGCTTGGATGAAACCCAAGAAGCTGTAAAATGCATGGGTATTACATTTGATACGAATTCTATGCAGTTATAGCACCAACATTTCAACATTTTAAAGGCAACCTATATTAACCATCGACCAAGCCATTTTAGTGAGTCAATGAATTTTCTGAGACTGATACTTGTGATTTGGTTTACAGGTAAAATCTATGTTTAGTGGAGTATTTAGTTATTTTAAGAAAACTGGGAATAACTGTATGCAGAACACTTTCATTGGAACAAGTTGATTAATTCATTCATTGGACGAACCATATTGTTCAAAGAACTGTGGGAAATGCTGCGACAGTAATCCACTAGTATGCATTAAATTTTTGAAAATTTTAAAGCATAAAAATCATTTGCCTGTTCTAGGTGAATGATTTTACACTTTGAAATTTTTGTCGTTTTGAACTACACATTTAACATCAAGGCACTGTTGCCCCTGGTGCCTGTCTTGTGTACTGGGCAATCAAATGAGTGCCATGCTACATGCTTCCCCTTTGAGCTACATAGCCACATTCATGACCCAAGCAACAGCAGTAGCATCTCACTCTGTAATGCTGTAGTTTCTCTTGGAGGCAGTGAGCAAGCAGTCGGTGTATTCCACTTGCTGTAGGTCTGGAAACTCCACTGGCAGTAAGACAGCCCCATACATATGCACTTGTCTTGTGGTGCATAATTCAGCAATGGATCTTTCAGGCATACTAGATTGGGTGAACTAGTCAGGAGTTATTTAGTTTGGTAAATGCCTCCCCCTGGTCTGAGTCCCACTACCAAACTGCATTTTTCTTTAGGAAATCATTAATGACCTGGCAACATTGTGCTTTAATACCACATAATGATAAATAAAAATTATAATAATGGGGCAAGGTGAATAGCTGAATAATCAAGGGGTGCCATTGGGACTGGGACCTCAAGGTAAATGTTAAAAAAGTGGCAAAATTGATTCATAGTTAAGTTTTTGTCGCTACAAAACCTACTAATTGAGGTAAAAGAAAGACCCTAGCTTGGAGGTTTTTGATATATTGGTATGGGGAAGAATAAATATATTTAAAATGGTCAGAGGCGAAAACAAATGGATAAATGCTTGGCATATCAGGGGAATAGAGAAGGTACTTTGAAGGAATTTGAAGAAGGCAGACAAAGTGGATGCCTAGCTTATGGAGGGATGATGGAATGTTTAAGACTATTGGGGAATATTAGGCACTGCGGGTAAATAAATTAGAAGGAAGGGGATTAGAAATTTGAAGGGAGGAAGAAAGTATCTAGTGCTGAAAAAGGCTTAATTGTAATGTAGGTTAAGAGAATGAGGTTAAAGATTTAGTTTCATACTACGCTAGAAATAGAGGTATAGCATTACTAAGTCCTTAGGTCCATAGTAAATTTTCTTTTTCTAATAGCCGCCTGTTAAAAAATAATACTATGATAGTAATTAAAAATATTCAAAGGTTGATTAGACTTGAGAGAATGATAATCATTGAAAAAATGCTGCATTTGAATGCTAGGAAAAATCTCTATGAAATCACTGCCGTAAGATTCTTTTTAAAAATTGTTGTGGGTCATATTAAATAATTTTTATAAAATGTATAGAAGAAAATTTTGATGTTATGTTAAAGTATTATAGGGCAGCACATATGTTCTTAATAGATGTTGCAAGAGAGTACGGAAAATAAGTTACCCTTATCATATTTCAGTGGAATGTCCCCTCTTTAAAAAATCCACTGTTGAATTTTCTGTAATGCAGGGTGTCAATTACATGGCAAGGGCAAGCACCCATTAGTTTAATTATACTTAAATGACATTGTTAAATCTTAAATATACTGTTATGTGGGTTATCTATGTATAATAGCTTGTCCATTTGCCGGACATGGTTCTCAGCCAATTTGGAATCTGCTCCAGTGCTGGTAGATAATAAATGTATGACATCTGCACTATACCCTATAAGCTACTACATGAGTGAAAAGCATCAAAGGGCATTTGAGGTCACCAGCGTTAATATGCAGGTTGTTTCCCTTTTTTTACCTCTGATGGTCAATGTTTCTTTGGAATCCCAATAAGCTATCATTGTCACCAGGTTTCCTGAGGGCTGAACCACCAGCAATTATGCAACACTCATCCATGTATTCTATAACCTTTGGGTTTGAAAGTGGGAGTTTTTTTCTATCTGACTGACCTGGCAGGCTATAATTGTGCCTTAATGCCCCAATTGCAGTAAGTCAGTAATTGGATAGGATCACATACCCCAAAATAATTTGTTTGAATAAATACTGTAGTTCATCAGGCTAGAGACCCAATCTACATGACTACTTGTTGCATTGATTTCCATGGTATTACCCAATCAATCAGTAACCCATGAAATTTTATTACTTTATTACCAATTTTAATTTTTTAATGACAAGGTAGGAAAATAAATGTACATTGATCTCAAATAATTGCTTTCTAACAGGTATCAGTTGTTTTTGGATTGCATGAATATTACAGGATTGAGTAAAATGGATGATAAAACAATGAGGCGTATAATTAATTTGGCAGCAAGATTCCAAGCTATGAGGATCCATGAAAATGTGTTAGAACGAGTAAGAATAATCATTACTTTTCTGAAATATTTTAGTCGTTTGGGCTGAATTAAAGTTACCACTGATTGCTAACCAACTATAAAAAAATAAAAGGTCACATTAATTTTTCCAGTAGTTTTTAAGAATGATTGACTGCATCCAACAATTCTTTGTAACTAAATGCAATTCAGTATCTAATGTATGTTGTAAATTTCCACCAATGGTGATATAAGGATAGACCAAGGAAAAGTATGAGGGAAAAATCAGGGAGCGAAATGGAGAATGCTAGCTCACTTAGAAATCCTCTGGTGATGAGCTCCTGCAGGACAGTTTCAATATTCCATCACTTGCATTTGTTTTGTGATGGTGCAAAATGACAATTGAACCATAGGTTGCCTTCTGGCACTCTAAGGATTAAGGAAGAAATGGCTAGGAATATAGATGGAAATGCAACTTGATGAAATAGGTACACATTGTAGGAAAATTAAAGGTTCCTGGGAAATTAGAGAGAAAAATCCATTTAAACTTTAGGGTATACAACAGGAAATGCATCAATTATCACATGAATGGTCTTGTACAGTAATGTTCAATTCTGTAAAACTGGAGATATTAATTGGCTCTTTAATGCTTTGGTTTACTGTTTCACATCAAATATTGTTTGGAATGCCTGACTCCTCCACCTATGGAGGGAATTATCCCTTCTGAGACATAAGGGTTCTCCATCTTTTGATAAAGTTGAAAACCATTATTCACTTCATATTCTCCCTTGTAATTCACACACCAAAGATTCTACAGTCATGTGTTGGTCAATTTCTGCCACAAAAAGATAGGCTTTCCCTTCTTTGGCGCTGTGGGATAGCATTTAATTTTCAGGTATTTCTTGCGAGTACTAGTGGAGAATCAGTTTTTTTGTCATAACCATCAAATATTTCTTTTCTTATAGCTGGAAGAAGATGTCATGTGCTTCCACCAAAGATCCCTCTGTGATTTTATTTTTAAAGAAGTAATGAAAAAGACACCTGCAACTTTTCCATTTCTTGTTATTCCGGAGGAACAATTTCATCATCAAGGTAAATACATCATTGTAAGGAATAACATTTAAAAACCCCAAATATTTGTCTCTTCTTTTGTAATTTATAAAAAAGTATGTTTTCCATTTATTCACCTAAAATTTAGAATCATTTATAAAAAATACTTAACTGCATTTCCAAAGAGATATGCCTTGGGTACAGTCAAAAGCCCATATGTGAGTGGTATAAAATGGTGTTCAGTGTTTGTAAGTAGAGTGAATTATTGAAAAGGAACTGTTAATATCACAAAGGTTTCACTAACATTTACTTTTAGACATAGATACGTCAGATGTGTAGAGCAATAATTGTAGGGCTTGATTGTTGTCTACATATTTTTCATATTTTTAAAAATATAAACAAATATTTATTTAAGAAGTCATAGAATCGTACATCTCCGGAATATACTGATGATGCAAATTGAATGTTAAAAAAATCTTTATATTATTCATTGTTGTATTGGTGAAGGAAGTTACTTCAGCAAGAGTCAATACTGGGAATCTATAGACTATATCTTGCCCTGCATGGGTGACTCAAAGGGGAGATGGTTAATGATTTTTTGTTCTATTACGTTATGCAATATACAGTTACTGATACCTTGATAGTCTATTGCATTACTTGTTGCTGTAGCCCTCGTTTAATCCCAGCTATGTTTAAATATATATTTTAGTTTTTACTACTCATATTTTTTGTGGATCATTTATTTTTCGAGAGTAAAACTTTTTTGCACATTTATATGTTGACTTGAATGTTAGACTGAAATTCTCTCTTCTTGCAATTTGGCATCATTTATACTTATGTAAAAAGTTACAATTTAGTAGTTTCATACACCTTCATCCTGATTTTTAAAAGGACAGCATAGATTTGAAATAATAGCAGTCAAATTTAAAATGTTTCATGGTTTATATGGTATAATATTGAACTTGATGAATGAAATTGTGATGAATACATGTAAGTAAAATGTATACCCAATTCTAATTGGTGCCTACTTGATTTTTTTATCATATTGCTACATCATTTGTGGCAGGGTGATAACCTAGTGGGTAGATCATTTGGCTACTGACTGGAGTGTGTCGATTGTAATCACAGGTGAAACTGTGGGCAAACTCATCTTAGATGCAATCAGTGCATTTTTGTGGAAATTAGAACTTTTTATGAAACCAGATAATGATGTGTCCTTTCTAAGTTAAACATGTTAAACAGTTTCACACTTTTAGGATTTCATATTAAATATTAATTCCAGGTGAGCTCTCTCATTTATCTGCTTCAAATGCCTTGTTATCAGCAAATTAAAGTTGAAGCACTTACTTTGGTTTCATGTATTGATCAATAGATGTGGATTTTGAAGTTGGTGAAATTACATATCCTTGTCTTAACCCTTTTATTTTTGCTTCACTATTCAGTCCAACCCTCTGTTTCAGCATTGTCATGGTATTATATGCATATGTTTGCTTGTCATACTGTTCAAAACTTTCCTTAGCGATCATTCAACAAACAATTCCCTGTCATTTTCATTCATCAGAAACTGCTCCTTGTAACTTTTACCCAGATCAAAGTAGATGGCAACAAAGTGGAGAATATCAGATGGCATTTACTCCATCATGATAGATGGGACCAAGAAACTCTTGCCTCTCACTTGTGGTCATTGAATAATATTGTTTAAAGTGGTGGAACCATTGGAATAGTTGAATACCATCAGAAGGTGATTACTTTGAAGGGAATATTATCAACTTAACTTATAGGTAATGATTAAATAAAAAAAAATAAATTCGTAGTATTCTTTCATCAGTCTTTGTATGTAACATAAATATTACACTGCGAAAACATGAAATGCTCCATTTCATAGCCACAGACTTTTCATCAATACAAGTAACATATTATGGAAAATAAGAAGTGCATTTAGAATATCTGATTAATGAATACAGAACTTCTGCACAAGACATCATAATTACATGTTTCAAAACTATGGTCAACATTTTCTTTTTCAGAAATATGAATTTCATACATGCCATAAGATAATCACTAGGATTTACTGCAATATGGTGGGCAACATTTAGTGCCTAAAATGAAAAATAAGGACTATAGTATTTTTGCTAACTTTATCCAATCATCATTGATTTACATTTTCATTGTATTTGATAGTCTGCTGTTTTAAGGTAGGTTTTTGGACAGGTACCAACTGTGTGCTCCTGCATTTCTTAACCTCACATAACAAGACAAAACCTGACATTCCACATTACCATAAGCTGTTCTTCAATGCCATATAAATTATGTTGCCTGTCATTCCATCCAACATCGTTATCCTTTTCATACTGCTTTATTCTTCAGAAAATGTTAAGCTGCAATCATCTTTCCTGTCTCCACTGGATTTCTCTCTCCTCCCCACCATATCTAGTACTTTGTTTGATTTCCCATCTGTCTACTTTACATTTTCCATCTGTCTTCAGTCCCATATCTCAAAAGCTTTCAATCTATGCCTATCATCTTGCTTCAATGAACAAGTTCCAAGCCATACAAAACCATGCTCCATGCCAAAGTCTTCACTAATCTTTTCTTAATCTCCTTAGTTAACATCACTGTCATAATTCCCTTCTTCTTATAAAAGCTACTTTGCAAGAATCCAAGTAATTGCAAACTTCCAAGATAAGTAGACTGCTCCACCTGCTCTAGTTTATGAACTCCTATTTTATAATTAACTCAGCCTTCAAGTTTCTCAAAAACCACATAAACTTTGTTTTGTTAACTTTTATTCTCAACTGTCACACCTATTATGCTGATTTTTAAATACCTCAGCAAAAATGTAACCTCTTGGCTGACTGGCTTACTAAAGCTTGATCATAAGCTGTCCTAACTAATTTTAATAATTCCCCAATGACTTTCCTTCTGATATCCAGGTCCTACCTTTCCATGTGCTTAAATTCAACTTGAAAAAGTTGCGCCCTACCATGGTGCAACTTTGGTAGTAACTATGCCTAGAGGAAATAAGTAATTGCGTTACCTCCATTTTTATGCCCAGGAACCAATATCCAACCTGTGCGGTCCACCATGTTTATTATTCATTATAAAAATTAATATTTTTAGTGCTTTGGCTATGGAGTAGTATGAATAATGTGATGTCTAATCTGAAATTTTACTTCATTTATAGGGTATAAAATACCAAATGATATTCCCTCATACCCATTTGAGGAAACTCGAAATTATATATCCTATACTAACCTATATTGCATTGAAGAGTCACATTTAGCAATGATGAATGTTGCTGATGAATGTAGATTGATGAGTGAGAATTTTCTCTTTACGTTAGCATTTGGAAAAACTGTTGATTTGGACAATTTTGTTTCTATTCAATCGGAAACCACCACTGCCGTATGTTTATTTTTATGAAATATTTGATTGGTTTTCTCCATATATAATTCCCCATTTTAATATAACTCTATAACTCCAATCCAAAAGGTATTGAAAAGCTTGCGGAACAATTGGGTTGAAAGAATAATCCATCATATTAAAATGTCATTCAGAGATATAAATGAAGGATGGTTTAATTTGATGGTAAAGAAATGGCACACATATGAAGTTTCCAAGCTATCAAGATTTATGTGCCTTGTGAAATTCAGGATGCAGGTAGGTTGGTTAATTGGAAAAGTCACTTTCAAATAAGAAAATTAATGTTGTGCGAATGACTAAGAATGTAACTAAGAATGCATTTATATTAATGAATAGTTATCATGTTTTAGAGTAGACATAATTCTGTAAGCAGTTAGGTAGGTCATTGATATATGTCAGGAAAAGGAGTGGCCCAAGGGTTGAGTCTTGTGGAACACCTTATTTAGCTTGGTATAATTTTGATGAATATTTTAAGCCATCTACTGACAACGCTACTTTCTGAGTGAGATTGCGAATATGGGACTTCATCCAGTTTATAGGAATTCCTCTGATTCTTATTCTATTCAGTTTAATTAGTAGTCTAATGTGATTTACATTATCAAAAGCCTTTGAAATCTCAAAAATACTATCGATTGCCTGACATATGGCAGTTGTGGTAGACCTTTCAGATCTAAATCCATGCTGCGATTTGAAAGTAGGAAGTTTTTTCGAGATAAGATACTATTTGCATAAACATGGTTTTTTCGAATATTTTAGCAAATGCATTTTGGATGGCTATTGGTCTGTAGTTGTTTAAATCATTTATATGGGCACTACTTTTGATTCTTTTAGTTGGGATGGGAAAATCTCTTGCATCAAAGTTTCATTAATTAAAAATAAAAGGGGTGTATCTATGGCTTCAAAACAAGGATGAACAGCTTTACCATTAATTTCATGTGGGCCAGTACTAGATTTGTTTCTGAGTGTGGGGACAATAGTTTTTAGATTGGTTTCAGAACAGGGCTTGTCAAATATTGACCATAGTGCATTTGCAAAAAGCACATTACCTTGAGATGTAGTTGGGCAAGGAGTGTATAGTGTTTGTTAAATTTATTAGCTGAAGATGAATAGCTTATGGAAGTGTTATTTTCAGGGTTACAAAGTTTTGGGAGAGCTAGTTAATGGATTTTTCTTTCCTCTATAATCATTAATTATTTCCCATGCAGTTTTGGACTTATCATTGGAATTAAGTAACTTTTATCGTTATAAGTTCTTTTAGTGGTAGAAATCAGCTTATGGCAATAATTTTGAAATTCCTTGTAGAGTAACCTTTGTTCATGATTATTAGAACTTTTACTGGATATAGCATGTTTTTTAAGGATAGTTGAGTAGTAATGGATCTCATCAGTTAACTATGGCATACATTTTGTTCCTATGAAATATTTTCTGATGTGTTACTGGAAAACACAATTCAAAATTGTCAGAAAATTGAATGAAAGTTATTGAAACCTTCGTCTACTGACTTAAGGTCATAGATCTTTATCTTTTTTTGCCAGTTGCCTAATGATGAAAACCACATATTCCTTCTCTGGTAGAGTAATGCCCCCTTGATTTAATGTTGAGAATAATTGCTACACTTCTGATGAATTTGTTACTGCTAGCTTCCCTATTAAGGTAACTAGGTAAAGTCATGAAAAATTGCGGTGAATAGTCTTAAGAATTTCCCATGCCTCATGAACTTGCATGCAGGTTTAGAGTTGTGTTAGGAACTGGTCTTCAACATGTTTCATGAAAAAATTCAATGACCTCTATTTTTGTTTTTTGGGAATTAACACATTCCTCAATTTTGCCCAAGTATCCCAGCTTGGTTACCTCCTATAACCTTCTATTCAGGAGCATTAAATGTATGTAGAGTGACCATGTACTATAGGTTTCATTACCAAGTGGTTCAGTTTTTCAATTTTCAGATCCCATTGTCTTCTGATGATTTGAAAACTTTACAGGAAACCAATTTGTCATCTTATGCTTTCACATGGTTCATAGTTGATTGGCATACCAGTATTAATATGCTGATTCCATAACATTTTCAATCTCTTTTCTTTGGTTCCTTTACATGTTGCAAAAAATATGAAACTGAGCCTATAATTTGATGCTAATAAATAGGGATCATACAATTACTGGTAGCAGGTAATTGAAGTAAACAAAATTGTCATCCAAGAACTTACATCTTATTGCCACCCTTTTAGTGCCAGCTCTATTGGCTGGTGAGGTATATGCAAAGAATGCTATGGGCCGATCAATCGCCCAGGTGTTTTTTCACTCACACCTTTACCTTTCTGTGCATCACAAAGCTTTTGCGGCCAATGGCGAAGTGTCAGTTGAGCTTTCTTATCATTGCTGGCAAATTTTAATGAAATATATGTTCACATTTTGGTTAGATGAACATAAGGAGTTTTCTGCATTTTAGTATATTTTGTTTTCCTGCATAGCAGATGCCATATCAATATAAGCTTACACAAAATGTAAGCTTATATACAAGCTTACATTTCCCTGTTTCAAGATATGGAAAGAGGAGAATTAGTAGCTGATTCCCGGGAAGATGTTTGGTGGGAAGTATTTGAGAACAAAAATAGCTCTCCTAAATGCCATTGTGTGTATCAATAGCTAGCTACCAGACCTAGAAAATGCACCCCCTTCTTCTGCAGCTCTGATCTGTTACTTTTATTTTTTACCAATGCTCTTTTGAAAATACTGGTGAAAGAAACAAATGCATTTGAAACACATTTTCTTATGTCATGTGCAAATCTATCTCTGGAATCTTGTTCATGTAAATGGACAAATATAACTTTGTCTGAACTGAAAGGCTTCATTGCCTACATGATAAATATGGGTGTAAATAGGTGACCAACAATAGCTTCATACTGGCTTTCTCTCCAATCCCAGCATCTCCCATGGTTCCATGAAATGCTTCCAAGAAACTTTTTCCAAATCATCTTAAAATCTTTCCACCTAGCTGATACAAAATATCTTGCTGAACCTGGATACATTCCATGTGCCAAAGCTCATTCTCTCATTAATCATGCCAATATCTTGTTCAGATACCATTACACACCGCATATGCAATTGTGTGTTGATGAGAGCTTGGTTGGAACAAAGAACCATACACAAATCTTGCAGTATCTACCACATAAATGCCACAATTGGTGGGGTATAAAATTTTGGATGTTGTGTGACTCTACCATTAACTATTGTTTTGGCATTTTCTATATATCGAGGAGCTAAGTGTGAAAAACTAAAAATCCAAAAGAATGTTCTAGGGTATAGTGTAGTGATGAAATTATTGAAACCGGTGAAACATACTTGAAAATCTAATTGATTACAGTTTTAAATAACCTATAGCACAGAAATTTTCTCAGGAGAAAGAATCCCTAGTTCTGACTGAATTCGGAAATGAATTAATCAAAGAACTTTTTTAATTTTATTGATGGATACCTATGGCATTGACTCTTTCCAATATATTATCGAAACCCTTGTAAAATACACCTATCAATGACCTAATTATTTTTACATCCTGCATTTCCTTGCTGAGTCTTTCTGTTTTCATACCTTCTTGCCTTCCATTTATACATATTGTGATTAAATGACTAGGTGAAATCCCTCACATCCCTCAGATCCCTCAGATCTGAAATAGCTAAATATCTAGTGAAGCATTATTTATTTAAAGACGGATGTAAAACCTTTGGGTGGCATAATATTTGTCTTTTGTGGAAAGTAGTCTGGCTCATAGTGATCCTTGCTTGAGGAGTGCCCACATTTCACTATATGTAATAAATTCTTAAATATTTTAAATACATTACAGGATGCATTGAGGAACTTGGTATTGGGATCATTGACTAGGTTACTTTCCTTGTTTGAAGGCCCATGCCAACCTACAAAGAATTGTGAGGAGAACATGGTTTGGGGTGAAGATTTAAGACAAACCACTTACAAATCCAGCCATTTACCTATTTTTATCATTGAGATTTTAATTGTTGAAGGAGTAGGTGCTCACTACAAAACAAATCCTGATGAATTTGAGGTAACATTTAACACAAAAAATTAAATCTTTAGCTCATATTTTTAAATATGTATGTACCTATATTGGTGGTTACACTCTATGGAGATAATGTATGGAGTGATATTTATACTATTACCTTAGCTACCATTTATAGAATGTTTTCATTGTAAAATTTATTTTACCTTCCCCTGGCATGAAACTAGTGGGATTTAATTTCATTTTTTGTATTTAGAGGACTATAAATTTACACATTCATTAATTTTATATTGCAGACAAAAATATTAAAGATATTTGAAAATGCTGTGACAGTGACACACAACATTAAGCAAGTTCATCCATTCTTATTGGAGAATTTGAAGTTCTCTGATGAACTGTTACTGTCTTCAGTAGGTTTGGCTGAAGAAGAAATCGTAAATTATAGAGAATTAATTCTTTCTTACATAAAGAGTGCAACAATTCCATTGAAGGCATATGTCAAGGAATACCAGCAGTTTGTTCCGTTGTATACAACTAAAGTTGAATATTATATGAGGTATCATATATTGAATATTATTTGAGGCTTTTAATCAGAGATAAATATTTCAACTCCTTTTTTTTCCAAATGGCATGCTTGGCTAAGGATATGCTATGGTATGACCCAGAATACAGTCAAAATGACTAATGTTCAGAAAATAATTCAAAATGAGAGAAAAGGTTTCCACCAAGTCTCTGCAGCCAATCATGCCCATGTCCCACAGGAATGCCACTTGTATTTAATGATATCATATGCTTATTTTGCAGGAATTTTACTTTCAAGAATCCAAATGCTGTTGAAGTCAAAGAGGAAGCCAATATTCAAAAAAATGGAGTCAGAGATTTAGAGGAGAGAATTCCTAAATCAATGGACATTGGCCCTTTTGAAGTCCAGCTTCAAAATTTAAAGGATTATCTTATGGAGAAAAGATGGACCATTTATAAGTCACTACTTGAGTACTTATCTTCCGTGTTAAATGAAAAAATTGAAGAGGTAAATCAGTAACTATTGACATTTTAATTATATATCTTAAAAACTAATGGAGATATGTCTAGGGCTAGCTTCAGGATTTCAATATTGTGATTAAATCCTGAAATGATACGAGAAATTTCTTTTCAAAGTTTAAAACTTTTTCATTTTTAAATGTTCATTGATGAAGTTTTAAAAAATCAGTACACAATGTAATACACAATACCTTTGAAAATACCAATAATTAAAAGTTGAATATTTCAGAGTTTATTCAAAAGGAGGGATTTAATTATGGCTAATAAACTCCCATCTGGGAGTTTATTTGCCATAATTAGCTTCACTCTCAAACTTCCCCTACATACACCTGAGATTACACTGCATTTGGTTGTAATTACATTTACTTATTTATAAATGTCAATTTACTGTTATTTAAAACCAGTTACCACTGCAAAAATCCATCATAAATTATAAATGGCTTAAAAAGGTATTGGAAAATATCAGTATAATCCTAATAAGAATTATATAACAGTAGGTATGCATTTAATTTTGTGAAACTTAATATAAAAGAAGTGACTGCTATTACTCGCTGTTTTACTGAATATGTTTGTAGGGTTGATGACTGTGCTGGTATATATCCATTAGAAAAATTGTCACTTGTATTATTATAAATGTATCTTGGGCATTTGCAATTCAATCAGGGTAGCAATTTTGGTTAAGAATTAGTTCTTTAAAGCACGTATAGTGAGCGCACATGCTTTTTTTTTAAAAAACCTAGCATGTAGACCACAGGAAGTTTGACAAAAATCAGATAGAAATACTAGAAATAAAAAACTATATGGTTATCTAAGCTATATTATTTTTGGTATTCTACCGTTTAAGGTGGATTTTGGATGGCCACAGACTATACAATGGCACAAAGTTACAATATTTGCATGACCTAAAAAAACACAACTTGGCATCCCACACTACAATAAACCCTTGTTCAATTCCTCATACTTCCTTCCTCCTCTGATATTGTTTAACATGTTTATTCTTTGTCTACCCCTTTCTTACTCAATTTGCAACCTATCTTATATCACAGTTATCAGCATACCATTGCCAATCAAAATGCCTTTTATCAATCTTTTCTGCTTCCTTTGGATTTCTCCCATTAATCCTCTCTCCTTCCCCAGCATGCTTATTTCTTCCTTGTTTATTTTTCTTTCTGTCCATTCCACTTTTTCCATACTTCTTCCCTCACAAATTTCAAAAGCCTCCAGCTTACACCTATCATCTTGCTTCAACATCCATGTTTCTGCACCATACAAAGTCACACTCCATATTAATGTTTTAACGAGCCATTAATTAACATCATTATTCAGCATGTCATTGATACCTGTCATTGATTCCCTGAATTGTGACAGCTCTTTTGCCTAAGGCAATTCTTCTCCCTCTGTCCCTACTGTTTTGACCAGCTTGGTTTAAAACACTTCCGAGATATATTAACTACTCCACCTATTCTAGTTTTTACCCTCATCAATTTTTACATTGAAATTAGCCCTTCCTTTTCTCAAAAACTGAAGAAAATTTGTTTTGTTTACATTTATTTTCATTCCATTACTCTTGTGCTGACTTTCTAATGGGTGTATCAATGCTTGTAATCCCTAGGCTGACTGGCAATCTAAAAATTGATAATTCGCAAAAGTAATTTCTTTAAGAATTCTCCCCCAACTTTAATTCTTATTTCCTGTTCTTTCCATGCCTCCTTTACCATTTCCTCCACATATAAAGGTATGCTGTTGAGGAGCATGTATGTTGAAAAGCATGAGTGATAATGAACACCCCTTCTTAACACTTCATTCCGACTCTCCATCCACCACTCACAGCTATGAAGTCAGAGACATGCAAAGGTTGTGGATAAACCTCATAACCTTCCAATCTACTTCTAGTTCCTGCAGCTTATTCATAAATTTCACCCATTCAATCGATCATGTGTCTTGAAGTATAAGAAACAGACAAATACATCCTGATTGTATTTTATGCTCCTCTAAATTAGTGACCTCATGACTACCATGGCATCATGCGGGCATCTCTTTTTTGTGAAGGCATTTCACCAAGAAGAGTGGGCAAAGTTGGGGGAAATATTGCAAAATATAGAATATGGATTTCTGTCCAAAGTGACAATTTTTCTCATGAATAGATACATCCTCAGCAAATGAGGAAGGAATAACTATGACTTCTTTAATATTCAGAAAGAGAAATGCTAAACTGAATGTTGATATAAGGCTGCAAAATCTAGAGGAGGTGGGACAGTTAATGTAACTCAGAAGTGTTTTGGACCGAATTGATCAAAATAATTGGGACATAAAGAGAATAATTGTATTAGGCAAAGAAGCGTCCACAAGGAGGGAATTGATGACAGGGATTTTGAGTAAGGATGTTAAGAAAAGGCTCATCAAAACTTTGATATGGAGCGTAGTTATGTACATCACCGAAAACTGGTCATCGAAGCAAAGTGATAGGCATAGGTTGGAGGCTTTTGAAAAGTAGGTGTGTTAACGATGAAGTATGTGAAGTGGACAGAATGGGAAACAAAGGAGGAAGTGCTGGGTAAGGTGGGGAAGGAGAGGGGATTGTTGGGAGAAATCATAAGGAGACAGGAAAGATGCGTGCATAGCATATTGATTGGCAGTGGGATGTGGAAGACTGTGAGAGAGGGGAGAATCTTAGGCAAGTGAGGAATGGGAAGGAATAGGATAAGGTTGTTTGACAGAATGAAAAGAGGAAGGAAGTATATAGTGTTGAAGAGGGGCTTATTTTAGAGTAGGATATAGGGTTGTATTTTGTTAGGAGAGACAGGAGATGGTTTGGTACCTTATGTACTTCCAAAACCTACCCTAACTGGTGGATTATCCATAATGATAATAAAATGTAATTTATTTTTTAATCATTCAAACTTTGTGATATTCTCCTCCAGTTTCACTTTAGGATTACTCTGATACAAATGTAATTATATTTTATGTTGCTTTTTTCAAATTACAGATTATCTCTGAATTCAAGATTATTTTGAGAAAACTGACTGAAAAACCATTAACCATTGAGCAGCTGTATGATATGAAAGACTGGATGGAGACTGTACCGATGGGGGTAAAAAATTTAGAAGAATCTTTGAAGAATGTCCTTATGGTAAGAAACTTCTGGCACGAGGAGGTACAAAGGATTCATGTTCAATCATGCGTTGAAAATATCAATGTTTGGTTTCTAAATCTTGCTTTAAACTTTGCTTGTCCAATAATCAGATAGAGGAATTTTCTAGAGATTTTTTCTAGGTTTTTTCCTCTTTGTTAAAAGAATTGTGGGCAACAAAACGGTAAATCAAGAGTATTATTTTCCTTAAAGGACTACGAGATATTGGATGGCTTCTGTTATATCCAACCAGAGGATTATTTCCTGGCAAAATGGGAAGCCATTGGATACCCACATAAGATTTCATTGCAAATTGAAGATACTTTAGTTATGCATGAAGAAGAAATTGATCGATTATCGAGGCTTCAATTGGGAGATGAAATTGCATTGATTGAAAAATTTGAAAATCTTACTCAGCATGTTCAAGGACTTTCTTTAGCGCCAATTGATATTTCCAAGGTAGGTGTCACAATTATGAAACATACGACTGGTGCCAAAGTATGGGAACCAATGTTAGGCACCCAAGTAATTGTGAATGTATTTGAAAAACATTTGAGCAAATGAGAAAAAATCTTAAAATCATTTTGTATCTGATGAAGATATATTTGAAGTGAATAAAATATTAATTAGAGATACGCCAACTACTGAAGCTGTGGGCAATGGTGAATTAATCAGCCCCAATTCTGTGATGTGGAAGGTAATTGTGGTCCACCACATTAACCTCTTAAGAAGAGCAGCCTTTCAATAACCTTTCATGATTTTTGGATTTGAACTCATTTATTCTTTTATCTGGGCTGGTTATGGCAGTACTCTCAAATCCGAGGCAAAATGTTTTGTATAAAGTTGAAGAAAAAAGGAAATAATCATATGAAAAGTTTTAAGTGAAAATATAGAGTTATATATTTATTATTATATATTAAATTATGGAAGCAAAATAGTCTTTCAATTGGATCCCTGATGGAGGCTTACTGGGAGAGGAATGGGTAAACGAATACTGATGTTGCAAAGCCAAATTATTTCCTCATAAATGCTATGAATCAGCCCTTTTAAAATTTCCCCCACATTTTGCTGAATTATTGAGTAGTTCTGCAAGGATAGTATCTATTCCCACTGTCTATAGCATTTCCTTCAATGCCTTTCCTACCTCACCATTTATTATTCTTGGCCCTAAGCTATCATTATCCATATCATATTCCCTTTATATATTCAAGCTCCCAGGTCTATTATCTTTATCATTTAGTTTCTCCATATATGCTCTCCATCTTGCCCGAAACTCTGCTGCTTTGAGGCCTTTACAGGGTAAGGAAATATTATTTAATACATATAGTCAGTCTAAATAGAGGCCTTAAGAAGCTCAATTTGTCCTTTCTGCTGTTTTGATGAATATTTTAAACTTTGCATCTCTAATAGTGTAAACTGATTTTCCTTTTTTAAATGCTGAAAGTATCTTTACTTTCCTGTATAGTGAGCCCATTTTGTTTTCACATTTGTAAACTTTCTATATCCTCTCACTGCTCTTTCCTCCATGTTTCCTTTGCGCAATATATTTCTTACATCAATTTATTGTTTAGTGCCTCGTACTTTCTCCTGCCTAATTCTGAGTTCATGTTTTTCTATTTTTTCTCTTATTGATATTCCTCATCATATCTTCTGCAATACTTGGTTTCCTAATCTTTTTTATTTAAAGTTCCTATTGTATCATTTCCGCTTTTCTGTATTTGTTATATGAGTTATTCTCATCTTTCTTCTTTTGTGTCCCTTCCCCTTCTCCCCCTCAATTTTATCAACTGTCTCCTGGTACTCACTTTTTTTTTGTTTTTCACTTATTTTGATGTTTGGATAATTGGTTTGCAGACCTGGAATAGCAGTTAAGTCACGAACTCATGACTATCCTGAGTAAAATTTTATGCCATAAATTGGCCGTGGGTATTGGTTCAGTTTAGTCTGTGTCTTTGCTGATAGCCTAATGTCTCCTATCTATGAATGATGATAGAAATTGAACACTGAAGAAGACATACTCTTCTGCTCTCATTGAGTGGAATACTCGAGGCAGTCAAATGAAAACTGAACATACTATATGTCATAACACACAATCTGCACAAAAGGTGATAAAACTTGTTATGTATCAATACTGCCATCCCTGTGGTAAGGAACTGCATAATGAAAACTCACAGGCATACAGTTGTTGGGTTATGCCAATGTTGGTGCATGGACTTGTTGTTATACTGGGTGTTTGATTTTTATTTGACTGCCCCTCATACATATCCATTATATATAACATGCGGTGTTGTATGAGGATATCCATTTGAATGATGAGTCAATTGACTTCCCGAATGACATGTTCAACTAATATTTTTGAGTTTGAATAAGGTATCAACTTTAATTTTGTTTTGCAGTGTCAAGAAATTGCTATTGATGTTAGGAGGACATGGAAATCACTTCAAGAGTGCCTTGAGTTTGGGAAGTTACTGAACTACCGTCAAAAACTCTTTGGAATTCCTATAAAATCATATGAAGCTATTGGAAAATTGGTGAAAGAGTTTGAACCATACCGAAATCTGTGGATGACTGCCTCAGGTATAATCAAACTGAAGTGCTTACTGTAATTTGTTTTGTAACATCACCGGGGCTATATATATATGTAGTGTTAAGATAGAGATTCTTGTGAATAAAATCAAATTTCGCAACTGAAAAATGATTGCCTCTGTCATTTTTGAATAGTTTTCACAATTCAGTAGATTAATAGTTTATTCATTAAGCTGCTTGATGCATACAGGGTGAGTTATGGTAGTCCAGGGAGTAGAGTGTTGGTCTTATGACTCGAGGGCCCAGGTTCAATTTCCAGTAATCTCTTTGGGCACTGTCAGCTTTACCCAAGCTGAGTGCTTTTTTGGGTACCAGATCTTCCTGGGAGGCCATAGGTGGCATAGTGTAAGGAACTGACGGTGTGAATTTCACATGCCATTGGGCTTAGTACTAGGTGAGGTCTACTCTTACCTATCAAACCATCTTTGGGTGGAATAATACTAAGATTGGCTGTGTATTTCACACAACACAGGAGTAGAGGAACTTCTTCACTAATTATACTGTCTTCATGTTAATAACAGCCTCAATTAATGAAATGAAATAAAGAAAAGATAGTAACAATTTTCCACTAGATAAGTTGAATGGTATGACTGGGTTTCAATGTATAATCCCAAGGCTATGCCATTTTGCCTTTCCCCATATTTTATATATTGATTATGTAAAAACATTAGCAAAGTTTCTGTATCAATTTTTTTAAATGTCAATATTGTCTTTTTCTTCCATTTTATTATTCCATAGTTCCTTATAGATTTGGTAACTTTTGTTACACTTAGCAGTCTTCCAAGAGAGTTATTTTCTTCTTTTTCCACTGAAAACTTCTTTCAAATCCTTCCTATGTTAGTATCTATTGGCTTGGGATATTGGTGATGATTGCTCTTTGTAAATGTTATTTCACCATTTATTTATGTGAAAATTTCCAAAACTTACAAATTGACTCATGCCTCATAGTTATTATGTTGTTTGGTCATGGTTTTGGTGACTACATTTACCCTATTTCACCTATCTGGGAGGGAGAATGTATTACCTGGAGGAAACAAGTTTGAAAAGACTCTGTTTTTCGAGGAGTGTGGCATTTTGAGCTAATGTTTTATATAGCTTTCACAACAATTTTTTCTGATGCGGTATTTTAATTGACAATATGATTTTTTTTATAGATTGGTTAAAGTGGCATGAGATTTGGATGGATAATCCCTTAATAAATGTCGATTCAGATGAAATAGAGAAAATAGTTTTTGATATGCAGAAGATGATGTCAAAATGTATAAAAATATTTGTTGATATACCAGGTTAGTTGTAATATTCTTTTAAGTAATGTTTCATGAAATATAAATCTCTTGATTCATTAGATTTAGCCTTTATTAATACGGGAATCATAAAAAATATTTGGTTCTTAAATGATTGATGCACTTTAATCATGCTATATTCATTTTCTCTTGAAATTGTAATTGATTAGGACCACAGCAGCTGGCTGTTGAGCTCAAAAATCAAATGGAAGAATTTCGTCCATTGATTCCTCTAATTGAAGCCCTTCGTAATCCTGGCATGAGGCAGAGACATTGGGAGCTACTACTTTTGGATACAGGTGAAAAGAACTTCTAAGTCTCTTGAATGCTAATTGCATTAGTGGTACAAAAGAAAAAGTACAGAAAACATTAAAGACTAATTTTCCTGTTTCTCCTCCTCCTCTGATAGCATTATTAGATTCATTCGACATACCTGTAGGGTCACTTGCTATGAGTCAATCTCTTCTGCCCTCCTCTATTCATGACCTTGTATTCTTTCAGGTTTTGCGGTCGCAACTACTTTTAAATAATGTCAACCTCTTCTTTAGCCTCCCTCTTGTATTAAGGAGAGGGCACTTGTATTTTATATTAAAAAGTTAGTAGTGCTCATGCAAAATTAAAAAAAAAACTCATTACCAATATGAATCAGATAATTCCAGTTGTTTTAGAGCTTGAGAAGTATCTATTGTTCTTATTCTTTGATTGTTCTCCTCCTTTGATTGTTCTCCTCTAACAAATTTCCAGGTTGGCATTTATTGTGGCTTTTTCTTACTTTTTTAAATGGTAAAAAATTGTCCACAAAACACTACCTCTTCATTGTAAGGGCAATAAAAAAATTAATCTACACATTTTAATAAATAAATTGAAGCTCATTTCATAAGTATAGGTACTAATGACATGAAATATGAATGTATTTAGGTTGAATTTAATGTTTGATATTTAAAATTGCTGAAACATATTTATGAATTGACAGTATTTGTGCATTCATAGTTGATAATATTTGACCAAGGAATTTTGGCTGGCCAAATTTAGATGTGCAATAGCAACAATTGCTAATAATGGTCAGTCTCTCTAACTCATTTGCAGAGTTAGATACAGAGTGATATTTCCCTAATAGGAGGATCCCCTTGGATCCAACTTGCATAGTATTTGCATATTTTTGTGTATGAATTGCACAGAAATGAATTACAAAAGCAATTAGAATCATAGTGAATGCTGTGAACATACAGAAAATTTTCATATTTTGTAACAGGAAAAGGTGATAAATATTGTGTTTAAAAAGAAATACTAGAATTATACTATAATCTATAATTTTGTCCATTCACTCATTGAATTAACTGGAATTATGATATAATTAAGTAGCATCTTAGGCAACCAGTACGGAAAACATTGAACATTTTAACAACTATTAAATGGTATATAGCAACTGAATATCACCTCTAGCTCCCTGGTATTTAAGTTTATTAATTATTTTAAATTTTGTTTAAATATATATAAATATGTAGGCATTAAAATTATTCCGGGACCATCTTTGACATTTAAAAAGTGTCTTGACCTTGGAATAACAAGTGCAGCAGAGAAACTTTGTAATATTGCTGAGTCTGCTGGTAAAGAATATGGAATTGAAAGTACTTTATCCAAAATGGAGAAAGATTGGGAGGATACAAACCTTGAAGTTCTTCCATACAAAGATACTGGTAAGTTGATGACTTCCTTCCTTTTCAGAGTATGGGCATAGTTTAGAGAATGTAAAATACACCTACATATGGGGTATTTTACCGTAGGACATCGCAATGTTGTAAATTTAGGTAATTTATGGAAATTTAGTATTTACTCCCCTTTTGGAGTTTAATAGGCCCAAATCTTATTGGTTATGGGTACAGTTAAGTCGAAATTAGATTAAATTTTATTTAGTGTAGCTATTCTAAAGTATTGAGGCTAGGGAAAATTAACCAAAAAAGTATGTATATAATTATAGTTATGTTAGTTTAAAGAACATCAACTCAATTAATTTAAAGTTATATTTAATTTTTTTAACTGAAAAAAGGTAAATTAATAGAAAATATAACATATGGAATCGCAGAACTAATTCATGGATTATATTTATGAAGAAAAATATTCATATGTCAACAACAACTGCATTTCATGACTATCATTGTACATTTTTCTCTTTGTAATCATAAGAGTGAGGTCTCATCTAATCTTCATTATACCCTACATGCCACCAACAAGGCATGTCTACATCAGAAACTCACAGTATGCAAATAGTTGCCAAAGACTACATGAAAGACTGGTAGTTACAAAAATTCTGTTTCATCTATGAAAAAATATGAGTGTCAATTTCATTGAAAAGAGACAAGAATGATAAGTGCTGTAGCTCTTAAAATCATGTGCATGCAGTGGTTATGTTAAATTTTTCTGGTACCATAGAAGCCACCTTTTTATTCTGTACAACTGAAGTAAAATAAATTCTCATCCTCAATTTTATCAAGGAAAAGGGTTTACTGATAATTGGTGTTTCCAAGGTTGGTCATGTACCTTGTAAATTTTTCATGTGCCAATAACTAACTTTGTTACAGATATAGGTTTTTCTTGGAGCAATATAAGGGCATTAAAATAATATTTAATGACAGTAAAAAGTGCTTGCTAGAATTCATTAGGAATTAATGAAATGATTCAATGACATTAAAAAATGGTGCATTCAGGATAGGCTCCCATTACTGACTGAATTTTGTCAAGTTCTACTGTATACTTATGTGGAAACAATTTGATGTTTTCCAAAGTGATCAAAACAGCTTTACATGAAATCATTTAATCAAATTAATGTACTTTTCAATAATAATGTCATAAAGAATGCATTATAAATCAGCTGGGACTGATCATTGAAGGGATTGCGTGGCTTAAAGTATTTTTTTTATAATATCAAGATTCTACTGTATCTGATAATGGCTTTGGTAGGTCACTGGTGGGTGTCAAATTTGGGGAAGTAGACTTGAGCAAGCAATGAAACTGAATTCTTGGAATCATAAGTGTAGCCATCAAAATGGGTCTCTCATGGGTGAAAGTTGGAGAAAATTAGGAGTGCCAATGAATCAACAGCTAAACCAGAAGCTTTCTTGGATTGGATTTAAGTCCTAAGGAAGGACCTTCTAGATTTCCACCCACCCCTTCTTACTGAGTTGTATGACTACATAGTGATGATCTACTTCCTGTGAGCACATTCCATAATGCTTCTCCATTTCACCCTGATGAAAAACTTTTGCCTCGCATTCAAGCGGTGTGAGCTGAAGAGAGAATGGTCACTCATGGCAGTCTTGATGAAACTAGTTGAAAGGGCTTGGGGCATGAAGAAGATTTCGGTCTTCAAATGGCCTCTCTCTTCCTGCCACCTCTGCTAATAACAAATTTCCACAGTTTTCAAGAAGGTTAAATTCTTTTCAAAGGCCATCTATAAGAACTTTTCAAAAAAGATGTTCAATTCCTAGCTCTCTTTAAAGTGTTTTGTGATGGCCATGTGAATGATGCGGATGAATCACTTTCAGCCAAAAAGTGATGGAAAGAAGGCCTTTTCTGGAAAGAAAAATTTTTTCCTTCCCATAATGAATATTATGAATAACTTCAAGTGGATAAAATTCACCTTAACTCATAAAAGCTTCAGAAAAATCTTTCCTAAAAAATCTCATTCCCCCAGAAGACCAAGCAATGAGGGAGATGACATGTGTACAATGCTGAGATATATATCCCCAACGTGATTTGTGGTAATGTTTCCTGGAAAGGATGCCTCAATTAAGCAAGAAAATGTCAAAATGTGTATTATTTAGTGGTTGTGAATACAAATTTTTGTGTTGGTATACATTGTTATCCCTTATTAAGTATTTTTTATGTTATGTAATAAGGATGTAAATATTTACTGAGAAGGAGATCATTTTACTGGTTTTACTGACATTTACATATTAATTTGTTTGCAGGCACATACATAATAAAAGTAACTGATGAAATTACTCAGCTCCTCGATGAACAAACTATACTTGTTCAGACATTGATGTTTAGTCCTTACAAAGCTGCGTTTGAGGAACAAGTCATGGAGTGGGAACATAACTTAAGAATGTCACAAGAGGTTCTGGAAGTATGGCTAGATGCTCAAAAGTAAGTTTATAGATGTAATTTGAAAATTAGTTCTTATGTGGCAACTGTAATTCAATATTACACAAATGAATATATTTAAAAATTTTGATTATCATTCAAGCTATGGTACCAAAAACTATTCAGAATTTCTTTTTATTTTTATTTTTTCTATCTAAGAATTACATTGCAATTAGGCAATTGTCCTGGCGGCAACAGTCAAGTTTGGTCAATGATCATCTTACAATGAAAAATACATTCATGCACGCACTAGAGAAACAGATAGGAGACAAAATATTCTTACATACAATGATGCTTCCACATCACATACAAACAATATTTTAATAACTACAATGAAGTATATCACCCAGTGGCTGCTTTACATTTATTCTTAAAACTCCTAAAATTGGATGTAAAGGGCTCAAACAAACCTCCAGGCAGCTGGTTCCAATCAATAATAGTTCTATTTAAAAAAGAGTATTTTTTCTTATTTGTTTTTTGCATTCTCATTTTTATTTTGAAACTATGGTCGTTTTTTCCCTTAAAGTTAGGCTTTTCTATCTCTTTCCATAAATCTTCCCACACTTTGTCATTTTTAACAATTCTATACATCGCACCTAACCTTCTCAGATTGGTCCTTGAGGCTCCTATCTAGGGGATCATTTTTACCTCCCATGTGATAGCACAAATAATATTTTTCTATGATGAGTTGACATTCTTTTATAAATTAAATTATAAATTTGGTATATCATCTATGAATTCCATAAGAAAAATGCAACAGACACCCTTACCATTGAATTCAGAAAAGGACCCAGTATCAGTAACCTCTGTTACTGTTCTGAGAATTTGGCACCAGAAATCTAGTATTGCAAGCATCCTCACTCTTAAACCAAAGGTGTCATTCTGCAAGATGAAAATTACCCTGTACACTTTATCATAAAGGCAAAGACCTGGATTAAAGAGAACTTATTTCCTAACATTAAGCAAACTGCAAGATTTTTGGTAACAGAATGGTGGCAAGGTGAAACAAAAAGTTCATTCTTTTCTCTCATTCCTTTTGTGGTGCTGTTTGTACCTACAGTGCAGAGGACAGGGCAACATCCATTAAATGGGAAGTGAAGGAAAAATTACCCTTGGCACATACCTGTATGTGATTTATTGCAATCTCAATGTTGTATACACCAAAGCGCAAGGAGTATAGTATCAAGGAAAAGCATGTGTGCTAGACATTTTGTTTTAATAATGTCCAGCATTTTTTTAATTCCAAAAATTAGGGTTGGTATGATTGAAAACAATTGTAAAAATTTATGAGACAATTTTTCAATTTATTCCCATAGTTCTCAATATTTTTTTATTATTTTCCTGTAAATTAATGCTGGTTTGGCTTGCACTCTCTGAATTAATATTTGTTATCTGCATTCAAAACCTCTGGTGATTAATTCAGGCCCAATATGCTTCTTACCCTCCCTTCTCATCCTCTCTGTTATCCATTCATTGCTGATATCTGTCTAATTGTTTGCTGATGTGTTCACATTAACAGAGATTAGAGGAAGAGGAAGTCTATGGTATTGGAAGGGGATCCTTCTTACTCAATATCTGAGGAGAGAGGTTTTCCTCCTAGTTGCCATTAAAAGAAAATGTACTAATTCTTAATTCTGAATAAATACATGTTCCTTAGCTACTGAAACCCTCAAGATAATATGATGAATGAATTTGTTTCCTGAACCAACATATGTATACTGATAACACTTGAGCCTTGTTGTCAATTAACAGTAAGTGTTTGAGATGAGCAAGAAACAAGCTCTGCTGTAGACTTTATGAAAACCATTTGATGTTCTCCCTCCAATTGGCTGGGTGGGCATAGATGGGAGGGGAGTCTGCAGGACGGGATGGGTATCTAACTCCCTCGTATATACTTGGCGAGGGGACCTTGTTTCTGGTTGTCTGTGGCGTTGCCAGTTTGGTTTCTCAGCTGAGGGTTATGGCTAACTCATATCTTTAAATAGTTCTTAGCCCTACACTTAAATGCTGTCATCAGATATGACCACTTGCCTCCTAGTGAATTTAATAAGGAACCATTACTTGCCCATGGCTCTATGGCTTCATTTCAAAGAAAAGGAGGGAATATACTGGATCAGGTCGACCAGTTCATGTGTTGGGCAATATTATATAGGAAAATGGACATAGTAGAAGGGTAATTTGGAGAAGAAGAGCATCAGCGAAAGGAGGATATGCCAGAAGGAAATTTAGGGAAAAAGGGTATTTGTTAAGTACACTAACTGAAGTAAAGAAAAGACTAGGATTTAATATAGGGAGTAGTATTTTATGAATATGAAACTTAGTCATTGAGGCAAGAGGATGATTGTAGAGGGGAGGCTTTTGAGATATTTACATGATGGAGAATAGAGAAACATAGAGGAATAATGTAGTTTTTAAATATCATATTGATAGGAATGGAATTGCTCAGGGAACACTAAATCAAGCCGTAGAAATGGTGGAGGAGATATTAAGAGATAGCTGGTTGTTGAAGACTCTGATAGATAGAAGGGAGAATGTTGGTAAGAGGAGATGAGGTAGGAAGAGATAGACTTTTTGGATGGCAGGAGGGTAGGTAGAAAATACAAAGGTAGGTAGAACATACAAACAACTGAAGAAGGGAATAATGGAGGCAATCAAGAGGAAGCCTAAGTAATGCATACTAGTTATCAGCAACCATCCAAAATCTAGTTTAATGGGTATATGTAATTAAATTGAATTAACTTTTGTGAGTTATGTTCACAGTTATTTCAATTTCCCATAATTATATAAATACACATGAAACTGCCTTTCTTGTTATTGCTTATCAGTAAGTTATTTACAGCAAGTGGTTGTACTTACAACCAATATTTTCAAGCATGGATATAGCCAGGCAACTTCCTAATGAGAGTAAAAAATATTTATTGATGGACCGTATTTGGCGGCGTATTATGAAAAATGCACATGAGCATCCTAAGGTGAGAAAAATTGTTATTATTTGTGATATCAACTTATTGATGTGATACATGTATGTATAAAATTTTCATTATTATTTACAAAATCCAGATAATGACTATATGTCCTGACAGAAGACTTCTTGAATTGCTGAAAGATTGTTCTAATCTTTTGGAAATGGTACAAAAAGGACTTTCAGACTATTTGGAAACTAAGAGAATGCTGTTTCCAAGATTTTATTTTCTTAGTGATGATGAGCTCCTCGACATTCTATCTCAAGCTCAGCATCCTGCAACTGTACAACCCCACTTAAGAAAGTGCTTTGAAAATATTTATAAGGTACTATTCAACTTTACTCAAATTAGTATAAAATAATTTGGTTTTTCATTGATAATATTTTAACTTCAGGCTGAGCTTCATGCCCAGTCACCGTGCAAACATGTAATGAACAAATTCCAACTTAGGTAAATGATTTTCTACTCTTTTGTAATAGAATTATTTTGCTTTTATCAGTTGACATTTGGTGAAAATCTTCTGATTACTCATATGATATCTGCTGAGGGGGAGCAAGTAGAATTTACAAGTGCACTTTATCCTGAAGGCCATGTTGAGGATTGGTTATTGAAGGTTTGTTTATTGTTTTGACTTTTTAAAGATTTGTTTAAGTGGACCCTATTCTATTCTGTTGCTAGCATATTGTTACTATTCAATGGAATGCAAGGTATTTGCGAATTGAAAATAAGTTGAAATTATGAATTTAATTTCATTGAACTCAAAGAAGGCAAATAATAATCAATATTCAATTACAACTAAGTTTTATAGTTACCAATTTTTATTCACATTTTGTAGGTTGAGTCATGCATGAGAACTACTATTCAGGCTTATATGAAGGAAGCACTAATAGATATAAAGAATAGGAGGCGGAATGAATGGGTATTATCATGGCCGGGACAGGTTGTAATTGCTGGAAGTCAGACCTATTGGACTGCGAGAGTGGAGGCAGGCTTATTCCAAAAGAATCTTGGGAAGTACTATAAAACTCTGCTTCATCAGGTTTGTGTTATTTAATGCATTAGTTGTTTCCTTGCATAAGCAGTGATGTGTATGCAGATAGAATATATAGGCACTGCTAATCTAATAATGAAATGCCACTATGCTTGTGACATATTTCCAATAAATGTCCCTGAAATTTTACATCACATAAAGTGTATAAAGGCAGACATAATTTGTTGTTTTCGCATAATTCTTGCTATTGTATTCATCCATGTATGCTCAAACTTGAAATTAAGAATTCTCAATTCATGTTATATAGTAAGCTTAATGTGCTATGTATATGTGGTACAATTTAATTGATTGAATTCCAGTATAGTGCTAGGAGTAGCCGGTGAAAGTTAAAACATGTTCATTTCCCCTTTGGCAACATTGTAAGTAGCAAGTGAAAAGAAAAATGCTGCATGGAACTTTTACTTTTGCCTGAACAAATCATCTGCTGTGGCCTATTTAACGCTGGGGGAGGCTTCTGGAGAGTCAGTTATTCCCTATAGCACAACTAGAATATGGTTTTAAGTGCTTACAAATGGGAGATATTCAATTTCAAAGGAAAGTGAACCTGGAGTTCCAGTCACTGATCTTACAGAAGTATACATTAACATCACTGCTCCCATTGTGATTGAATATTGTCAAATAATGTTAAGAGCAGTATTGGAAATATGATTATTTCATTTGGTATATTCACACTCTAAGTGAAAAATTCCACTTTAGACCTATTGGTGCTCAGTGGGTTCTGAAACTGCTCATATCCAAACAACAGGACAGTAATGTGCAGGTTTTTTCACAGTTGAAGTTGATGCTATAGGGAGACGAAGAGTTTCTTTGGAATGTTATCACTTCAGATGAAACTTGACTACATCATTTTGATCCTGGGGGTTAAAAGCAAAGGAAGGTCTATGTAAAAGTCTCTACCTAAACCAATATCAAAGGAAAAACCCAACCGGAGGCTTTTGCCAGGAATGGTATGGCAACATTGAATATGCTGAATATATTAGAGAAATCATTGAGAAGTGCCGCCATCATCCAATCTAAAATCTAGACCTAGCCCTATGTGCCTTTTTACTATTCTCCATTGTGAGTAAAACCTTTATGGAAAGCTTTTTCATCATCATAAACAATTGTGAAGACTCCTGAATTTTTTTGAAGGACCCATCAAAACATAGTATCAGCATGTCACAATGATTGAAAAATGAGGTGGGACAGGTACCTTGCATCCAGAGGGAATAACTATGAAAGGAAACATCAAATTTGAAGCATTGAGCAGCCCTTGTATGCACCTCATCTCAGAAAACATTGCAGCTAGTCATTCTTCTCAAAGAACAAAGCAAAACATACTGCAACAATAATTGAAATGGAACAATCAGAGGCATGATTGGGAAGAAGTGTTGAGTAATCTAGACATATTTTCCAATCATTTCATGAAGTGGGAGCAGAGCCTATCTATGGTGGCAATGCAAGCTTTTTTTAATTCTCAGTATATTCAAGACATATTACTAAGAAAATATGAATCCACAAATTTTGATAAGAATTTGACACAATAGTATGTAGATGCTTCCTTTGCTATTATGACCTAAAATCATGCTAGGAGGGACAAAAATTTTCCCAGGATAAGTGATGCTTGATGTGACCCTGAATGGCTCAGGGCCTTCAGTGAATTTTGGTCACTCACTGATATGTGTAAATCATGGTCTTGCTTTAATTATTTCTCACCTAAAAATTTATGAAAATGATGAACGATGAGGTGATGAAAAAGTAATTGGTCATTATCAAATATATGTATCCAATTATATCTTTTATTTTGCTAAAAACGATTTCCTCTACTCCATAAAAATTTAAATATGTATGTGCTTATATTTAAAATGTAAATACTTTTGTTTTGTATTTTCAATGCTATCCTATTTAATAAAATCTTAATGAATTTGACCTCAAAACATGATACAAACCTTTTAAAACAATTTCAGCTGGATGGTCTCCGAAATCTAGTGAAGGGAAAACTTAGCAAGGTTGAAAGGCAGGTGCTGTCAGCTCTAATTACAATTGAAGTGCACTCAAGGGATGTAGTTGTTAGCTTACTGGATAAAGGAAGTGTGGATGCAAGTGATTTCTCCTGGTTCAGTCAGTTAAAGTAAGTATTTTGAGTTATAATTTTTGAATACTAAGTATTAAAAATGTAAATAGCAGTTAAATTTCACATACTCCTCCTCCATACTATTCCTTCATACAAATTTAGTTAAAAATTTCAAATCAAGCCTACTTAGCACCCTCCGTAAGTTACATTGTTCACTCTTCCCTGTTACAATGATATCATTCTTGAAGGAAACAGCTCCTTTCAAACCTTGTATAATTTGGTTTGATAATAATGGAATTACAAACTATAATGTGCATGAATCTTCATCCATTTGAGCATTATTAATGGTTTTTCCTTAGAACTTCTTCACATTGTTAGGATCCACTGTTATAACTATGACAAAGAGGAGAGGCAACATAAAATTTATGTTGCTTATCATTATAAATATATGTATAGTAAACTTTCAATTATCTATGTGTGGATTATCCATTTTGGGGATTATCTGTACTGCTCTCTTCCCAGCACCAAGAAAAAGTGTACCAAATAATACTGGATAACCATTGAATTAAGGTTAGAGAGATAGCAGAGACTATGGGCATACCAAAAGGATACGGTTATCATATATTGACTGAAGAATTGTACATGTGTAAGCTATCCACATGTTGGTTGCCACATTTGCTCACCTTAGACCAAAGAAGTATTTGAATGAAGGTTTTCAAGGCCTTTTTCGAAGCAATGTAAGCAAAGTGAGTAAGATGTTTTCCATCGATTCATAGCTGTAGATGAACCTTGGATCCACCACTACACTCCTGAGATGAAAGTGAGGGTCAAAGCATAGGAGTACAGAGGGTGAACCTGCTCCAAAAAAAGTCAAGATGATTCCATCAGCCAGGAAGGTGATGGCAACTATTTTTTGGGATAGTCCTTGAATTGTGCTCATCAGTTATCTTCGAAAAGGTGAAACAACAATGGGAGAATATTATGCATTGTCACTTGACAAGCTGATGGGAGAAATTGTAAAAACAACCACATTTGAACCGATAAAAGAAAGTGCTTCTCCACCAGGACAATGCTCAGGCTCACACTTCAGTGGTCACCATGGCTAAATATTGATGAATTGCAATTTGAATTGAACACTCGTCATATCCACTAGGTCTGGCCCGCAGCAACATTTTCCTGTTTTCTAACCTTTAAGTTTCACCTGAAGGACAGAGATTTTCATTGGATGAGGAGGTTATCACATGCAAATTCCCATTTTGTGGAGAAAGACATCAACTTCTATATGGAAGGATTGAAAATGGTAGAGCTTTGCTGGAAAATTGTATCAACTTAAAAGGAGACTGCTGAAAGAAAAAAATTGATGAAAAAATGTCTTGTTTATTTGTTAGGTCAGAAATTTTTCGGACTACTCACATGTAGTACTCCTGGCACAATAATTATTACTCCTAGTGCAATTATCATTGATCCTGGCAGAAGAGACCTAGACATCAGCAGAACATAGAACATGTTCCACCATGTTAAGTAGTTTTAGGGGAGGGATTCTGGTCTTATGGTGGGAATTTTAAAATGTTTTTGACCTAACATTTCTATTTACTTTCCCAAGGTAATTTTTATTACTATTCCTCTTTTCTTAAAATTCTGATTTTTATTTGTGGACTTTGTGATTACATACAGGTACTATTGGATGGATGATAATGTAGTTCTACGTGCCCTAAATGCTCAGTACAGCTATGGGTATGAGTATCTTGGTAACAGTGGGAGACTAGTGATAACCCCTCTGACTGACCGTTGCTATCTTACTCTAACCAGTGCTCTTCACCTTAGATTTGGTGGAGCACCTGCTGGTCCTGCAGGCACTGGAAAAACAGAGACCACCAAGGTAAAAAGTACTTCAAAATTTCTTTTTTCAATGATTAGTTTAATGAATTTATGTAAAGTGATGTTCGCTGCTTATGGTTACTTGCACTAGTAATCCAATCAATCAATTTCTCCAAATTCGGGTTCATGTTATGCAGACACATTGTTTTCACGAACACCAAATTTGGCACTGGGAGTTACTTCACGGCGGTAAATATTATTTGGGTGTCTTATACTGTTCTGTCTGCCACTGTTTAGGATGAGGGAGAAAGAGATGTTTAATGCTATAAGGATCCAGGGTCTGAGACATAAATAAAATTATAAGTTCAGACTACTTTGTCTCATTACTATAGGGTTCACTATGTTTCTGGTTTTGAAACGCTTGTTTTTGTTAAATATTCTCTATGGTGTTTCTTTTAGATGATTATTTAAGTGCTAGTGCACAGGATAGAAATACTGCACACAATCCAGTTTTTCATAAATATATTTATACAATTATCAAGTAAGTTTAAATGTATGTAATATGCATATGATATTCTTTCTTCATTGAAAAAATTCTGGAATATTTCTAAAATATATTTAAAAGAAATTTTATTGACTAATTGTCTCTAATCAGGTTTGATGTTATTTTTGTTTCCATAGGATTTAGCTAAAGCTTTTGCTAATCAGTGTGTGGTTTTCAATTGTTCTGACCAGCTGGATGTCATAGCCATGGGCAAATTTTTTAAAGGCTTGGCTAGGTAATTATTTTCCTTGTGAAATTAATATTTTTTATTTGTGTCAATGAAACCTTTCTCACTTGCCGATGTTTTCTTTTCTTAGCTCTGGTGCTTGGGCTTGCTTTGATGAGTTCAATCGTATTGATGTAGAAGTACTATCAGTTGTTGCACAGCAGATAACAACCATTCAGAAAGCTCAACAGGCTCGCTTGGAAAGGTACGAGATAATATTAAGAGGTTATATTTTTGGCATACTGGAAAATTTCAATTCTATTAGCCTTGATTTTTTGGAGACTCACCTTGAAAGTGGAGATGCACCAGCTGATTATCCCCACATTTTTATTTAGGGTACCACCATTTTCAATGCGTAGGCCTCATCTCCGGGTACGATGTTTTTTGGAGATAATTCAGCATATTAACTTTTGCATGTTTAAGTAGGGAAGTGGGAGGATGATGGTTGTTGGAGTAGGAAGGAAAGGGAGAGGTTAGTTGGTTAATGTAAAAGGAAAATCGCCAGCCAGGAGACAAACAGTCTAGACTGCATGTAGGCTATGATTAAATAAGGAACTACAATGTTCATATGCTAAGAGGAACAATGACAGCACTGATTCTTGCTAAACTTTACACTACAACTGGAATCAGTACAGATTCTCGCTACACATGAAGGCTTGTCAGAAGCTTCATGAAATTGAATAGATAGTGTACAAAAATTGTTGGATGTGAGAATAGTTAATTATTTCTCCTAGCCTAGGACTTCATTCTATTTTTAAAAAGGTTTACATAGGCTAATTTAAGTATTTTCTATTGTTTAGAAAATATTCCAAAAAGAAAATTCCTATAGAATACATTAAGGATGTACGTATTTGCTTGATTTGTAGATTTCAAGGTGTTTGATTGAGTAGATTAAGTAAAATTAATGTTTATCATGGAGGGAAGAGGAGTAGATTGTAGGGATATGAAACTCATTGATAAACTGTTAATAATTTAGCCTGCTCAGATGCAAGTGGTGAATGGAGAGTCAGGGTGAGCAGTGTTAGGAAGAGGGTTAAGAGTGGGTGACTGTTATTGCCCTTGCTTTTCAACATATGAATGGAGAAAATGATAGAGACATGGAAAGAAACAGAAACAGGAATGAAAGTCTGTGGCAAATTCATAAAATCACGTTTATCTATGGTCAATATACATATAGTTAGCCAGTCAGCCAATTGGTTACAATTGTTGCTGAACACATTAGAAAATTAGTGTGTTAGGTATGGGTTAAGATTTGGTTTTTGAAAAAGAGAAAGGCTGAGTCAAATCTTAAAATTGGAGGGATCAAAATAGAGCAGGTGGAATAGTTTCTCTATCATGGCACTGTTGGCACAGAGGAATGGGCAGGAAAAGAATAGGCATGTTGGATAGAATGAAGGGGAGAGAATCTATGCAGAATTGATGAATGGTTTAATTTAATGTTGGAGATCTGGTTGTGTTTCGTTGTGAGAGTTAAAGAAATTTATTATTGCTCATTCTGTCCATCGAAAGCCTGCCTTAAATGGTAGAATGTCAATAAAAATCAGAAAAGCCATTTCCATACACATCCTTTGCATCAAACAACAAAAGTATAGCAATTGATTATACATACAATTCCCTTACACTCACAGAATACCTTCATCTACCCTTCAGTGGTTGTGTGAGATCTATTGCATGCATTACTTGCATTGTTTTGCTCATATTTTAATAATTCAAAGGACTGTGAAACTATAATCTCATATGGAAACCATGCAAATATGACCCCATGCCTAATGGGAATTGTGGCCTGGGTTCCTGACTATCTGTAACAGATTATTCAGCTGAGACATTTATATTTTAATACTTCTTCTTAAAGCACTCTTAACAGTCTGCATATAATTAACATTGACGGACAATGTGCATGTGTGTAATTAATTATTAACTGTGCACTCACTATAGTTGACTTGATCTTCTGCTCACTACCTTTCATGTCTGTGGGGAACTTTGCATTACCCAATGTCACGCTACACCTTATGAAATTAATGAGACCCTTTTTAATAACGCTAAATTTTACATTCTCCACATAGTGCGTAAGACTGTGAATAAATATGTTTCATATTCTAAATTAAATGCCACAGCTAATAATATTTTTCCAATATGTATTGCTCATCCATCTCCCATGCTCTTTTTCCATTCATTCTTTAAATTTGATCTTCTAACTAGATCATCTGAATTCCCTTTAGTCTGGAAAAAGGTGATCATATACCCTAAGAAAAATATTAAAAATCATCAGTAACTCTAAGACTTTCATCATGATACTAAATATTTAACCTTAAGTAATTATTTTGATCCCCTCCAATCCTGCTATCAATGCAGTTTTAGTAAAGGGGCTGCTTTGCTGAAAGTTACTGATGACATTAGGAGGGCAATAGACAATTGCCTGGTTATTTTTTTGATCCTTATTGACTTTAATAAAGCTTTTGATAGGACTTAATTATTATTACAACTTTAATAGACCTTTATTCTATTCTATGTAGACACCAATGATGAATGAATATCCGCACTTTAGTTTTTACATGTAATTTATATCATTGTATATGTACATATACATATCCCCAATGAAGTACCATAAATTTGCTGCTTACTGTAATGTATTCATTCACCCCAAAAATATCTGAGAAGGTATGAAACTTTCAAGGATGTTACACAGTAACTCTGAGTGGAAATTTGAATCAAAGTCTCAGAATGGAAGCTATAAACATAATGATTTAATTAAGCTCAGATTTAGCAGGAAATGTACTGTTAAGTCATCAATCATATGAGTGAAATATATTTTGTGGTGTCTTAAGTTGAAACTAATGTTTTGATGGTACATTTTATGAGTTTAATTTAGTAGTTTTTTTTTGTTATTTAGGTTTGGATATTTTTAATATGATAGTAATGAAAATAGATGAAAATAATGAAAATAAAATATTAATGTATTTACCTCTGTGTGCTTAATTTCTCTATAATCTTTTTATAGGTTCATGTTTGAAGGTTCTGATGTAGTTTTGAAAGAATCTTGTGCAGTTTTCATAACAATGAATCCTGGTTATGCAGGGCGAACAGAATTGCCTGACAACTTGAAAGCACTCTTTCGACCAGTTGCAATGATGGTACCAAACTATGCCCTCATTGCTGAAATATCACTCTTCTCTTTTGGATTCTTAGATGCAAAAGATTTAGCTGCTAAAATCACTTCTACTTTCAAACTCAGTTCTGAGCAACTTAGTACACAGGTGACAGAATTTGGTTTGATCAATAAGCTATCATTGTATGTGACATCTGCATATATCATTGTTGCTGGCATCTGCATCAATGAAACAACAATTACTAAGACTGAATCTACACTTTCAGAAATTCTATTGTATTTCTCCTGTCACATTTAAAGAAATTTAAAGTGCAGTCAATTACATCAAGCATGATATAAAATCAACATGGAGGACCAGAACCCAGCTTACGAGGTCTGTTCAAAAAGTATTGCGAATTTTGAATTTTCGTGGGTTACGTAAATTTGATTTTCGATTTTTTGTGGCGTTATGTTGGTACGTCTCTCACTTATGCCGAAAAGTTCAGTTAATTGTTGACAGCTGTTTTGCTTGGATGTGTTTTGGCTTGTCTTTGATTTTTGCCTGTTCCAAAAAATGGATCAAAGAATCTGTATCAAATTTTGTGTGAAAAACGGAATTAAGAGCTCGGGCATTCCGAACGTAGAACGTGGCATATGGAGAAGCTACATTGGACCGAAGCAATGTTTGTCGGTGGTACATAATGTTCTCAGAGGGCCAAGAAGATGTGAACGACGAAGAGTGTGCCGGATGTCCGAGCACGTTAGCAACAGACGAAAACATTGATGAAGTGAAGAAAATAGAATTGGCTGATCGTCCAATCACCGTTACAGAAGAGGCCGAGGACCTACGCATATCGATTGGCTCATGCCATTCCCGTGACCCGTGACTATGACACCGCCGCGAAATTCCTACCAAATTTGCTCAATTTCGACCAAAAACAGCTCCGCATTAACATTTCTAATCAAGAGTAGGACTCTGTCCGCGACAACCCAAATTTGCTCTAGAGGGTCATAACTGGTGACGAATCATGGGTTTATGGTTATGACGTGGGAACTAAAGCTCAATCATCCCAATGGAAGCTGCAGCATGAGCCAAGACCGAAAAAAGCGCGCCAAGTTTGGTCGAATGTGAAAGGTTTGCGTACAGTTTTCTTCAATTGCAGGGGCGTGGTGTATCATGAGTTCTTGCCTCAGGGTAGACCGGTAAATAAAGAATATTACCTGCAAGTTATTCGCAATTTGCGCGAAGTAATCCACCACAAGCACCCGGATTTGTGGAAGAACAAAAATTGGCTTTTGCACCATGACATCGCCCCTGCTCACACATCGTTACTTGTGGCACAAGAGCGTTGGCACAAAGTGCATAATATCTAATGGGGATTGCTTTGAAGGGGACAATATAGATATTCATTATTAAATAAATAGTTTTTTAAAAAGCACAAAAGTCGTGATAATTTTTGAACAGACACATATGCATAGATGTATATCGTACATATATGTAGATGCTATATGTATATTCTAACTTAAATTAGAATATTAGCTATTTAATGAAATGCTTTTCCTTTACTAAAATTTTTTAATCATAACTTGAGATCAGTTTACTTAAACACACTAGCGTTTTACTCTGAAAAATTCACAAACTGTGAGGCATGTTGGAATAGTTAATTTAATAATTAATCTGCTGATAAGAATGAAATTGCAGAAATGTCATGGAGTAAAAATAATTTGCCTTGACCAGGACTCAAACTTAGATCACCTTCATGATTTTTACACAGTAACATTACTGCATTTTTATGATCAACAGCGGATGACTCAGTTAAAATAACTGTTGTACTATCTTCCATGGCTCCTTGAATTTATGTTTATTAATTATTAGCTTGTTAAGTTTTTGTTAGCTAAAATTTGCTCCTTTTTGTTGATCAAAAAGTGAAACAGTGGTCACCATTGGAGGAGGTCAAAATTGGAGGATGGCCCTCTTTATCAGACTCATGCATTTCATCATAATAAATTGAAGCATATTTGGATTATGTTTACTTAGGCTAGGCTTAAGAATAGTAATTTTTCATTTTGTCAGATATTTCTGAGCACTGAGCACAAAGTATGCAAATGATTACCCATTTTTTTGATTTCCAGGACCACTATGACTTTGGAATGAGAGCAGTAAAAACTGTGATAGCTGCTGCAGGTAATTTAAAAAGAGAAAAACCTGACATGGATGAGAGGCAGATTGTTTTAAGAGCCTTAAAGGATGTCAATGTGCCAAAATTTGTTCGTGATGACTTGAAACTCTTTACTGGTAAGCTTGAAATTATGTTATCATAGGTATGTGATTGCATGTGAAATATTTATTAGTGGAAAGTCTTTATTTGAATGCAAATGTACGCATGGAAATTACTGACATCCATGCATCTGAAGAAAATGTTTTTGAAATCATGTTTTGTTTTTGCTCGATTGTTCAACACTCTTGACAGTCTTGATTAGGTGCCTCTATTGAGATCAGCTTATCAAAACAGTTAATTGAGTACCCACAAATCAGATTGAGTGCACTCACTTTTGAGAGCTTTGAGCTTCCTCATCAAGTTTCACCTGTCTTGATAAATAATGGATATTTTGTACATGAAATGGCATTCTACAACTGGTGCTGCTATATATTAATTTAAAACAAAGAACATCTAACAATTAGTTATATGCTGTAATAGTTTTTAGAGTGTTACCAAAACAATCTGTCCTTGTTTTCAGCCTATAGTCCGTGAGGTTTAACTTTTAGGTTTAGACTCTTTCTATTATACTATTGTACTTCCATTTTCTTGCCGTACTATCAGCTAAGAACTTAGAATGTATGGCTTATCCGTGCCTTTATTTATCATACCATTGAATTAATTCTCAATGGCATGCAGCTATCATGGAGTTTCTTGAATTAACTTTTTGTTACTGATGTAGAGGACAATGATTGAATAATTTGGAAATCAAAGCACATTTTATTCATAGTGGAAGGTTTTGAGTACTCAATACGTGAATGTAACAAATCATAAAAATAATGAGAATATTCAGCGTCTTGCACCATACCAGCCATTTCTTGGGATTTTTGCTTGGTTATAATTAAAAAAGTCATGCAAGAGCTGCAAGGGTTTTTTGTTCTCTAGACAAGGTTTCCCTTCCTTCCCTATAGCATGGACACATGTGAAATGGTGTATATGAACAGGGATGCAAGCGTGACAGTACTTGTTAGAGTGAACATTACTTCTCATTAAATGAAGCATGCAAGATAAGGGTTAAGAAGCACAGTGAGGAGGTGAGAAAAAATTGGGTAAGCAA
>NW_027287427.1:19230759-19405759 GCF_022747635.1 Hetaerina americana
ATGGAAGGTGATGTAAAGAGCGGGAGAAAATGTAATGACCATCGTGAGTGGATTCTATACTGAATTAAGCTGATATGTATAGCAGCTGCGTAGAACAGTATGGGGTTTGAGAAGCTCGCAAAGCCTATCGGAAAGGGATGGGAGCTTTGGAATTGGGTCATGAGGTTAGTTTGCACGGTGAAGAGCTTAGGTTGGTGATTTACCAAAACCACAGTTGAATTTTCGTTAAGAAAGAAACTCATGTTTTCCAAGTCTTAAATATTTGTCTACATATATTATTTTCATTAATTCGCGAGTTCCAGTGGAAAGGATTCCGCAATAGATATGTGAGTAATTTAACCCCGATGTAGCCATGAAAATGGTTATTAAATACTGATGGCGTACATTTTTCCAGAGTTATGCGGTCGATAATTTCTGCATTTTAATTGTAATAAGGAAATCAGTTCTGCTTAATACAATTATTTAATTCCTAGTGGAAAAGTCAAGGAAGAGCTTTTTTTCATCGTCATTGAGGAACAATTATGATTAAACATTTTAACCAAGGCATTGTGTGCTTTACGCCAATAACGATCAAAGCAGCAACGCAATAATATCGACATTCTGATTCGAAATTTGAAGTGATTTGTCTATTCATTTCAATATGTGGTTAAGTCATGGATTCATGCGTTTGGATCACAAGTGCTAGGTATTGAATATAAAATTAATTAACTTTATCAGATTCGGCATTTGTGCGACAATTTTCAAATTGTAAAAATCATTTGCCTTGATTGGAATTCGGGCTCGAATCCTGTTCAAAATTATTTTTGTACTTTCAAAATTGTTGCATTGTAATCCGCATTAGCGGACGACTCCGTTAAACGTTCCTGTTGCGGTATATCCCACAGTTTCTTTGAATTTTTTCAGAATTTACATTGAGTAATTTGTGGGAAAATAAATTTCAATGCAAAAATGATCATTTTAGAAACATCATAATGAAGATATAAAGTTCGTCGTTCGTGTTGAAAATTAATAGTGTTTAAAACTCAATGTAAATGAAGTGGTTATTACATCGGTTCCTTATTGTTGCTCTTAATTTTTTTCAGGAAGTTCTCTCGGGTTTCCCACCGGGTCAGCGTGGTGTGCACCGACGTTTCGACGGCTAACTCTGCCATCGTCTTCAGGGTGAAGTGCAGAGCAATGAATTCGCCATGTATTTATACCCTGTCGTAGGGTCAGGTGTCCTCCGATTGGTCCGATGTGTTCCCAAGTGCCGAGCCGCCCCGGTGACGTCTCGTACTTTCAATTTTTCTCAGCACAGGTCTCCACGTGCTGCTGATCTGGAAGCCAGTGTCCCTGTTGAAGGTATTCTGTCCTTCCAGTCGGATTTCCACGGCTTCCTTCGCCACTCGGTCCCAGTAGCCGTTCGTGTGACAAAGTCTTTTGGTGCTCCCCCAGTCAATCCGATGACCATGCGTGATGCTGTGTTCGGCGACTGCAGACTTCTCAGGGTAATGGAGTCTGATGCATCGCTCATGCTCCGTTAGTCGCTTTTCAATTGTGCGGCCAGTCTCCCCGATGTATACCTGGCCGCACTCACACGGGATCCGGTATACCCCCGGCGCCTTCAAACCCCGTTCGTCTTTTGCCGTGCCAAGGAAGTTCTTCAATTTTCCTTGTGGCTTGTGGATGGTTTCCACTTTATGTTTCCTTAGTATCCTGGAGATCTTATGGGATACCGTGGAAATAAAGGGGATGCTGACCCTGGCAACGGGTTTTTCTCTTTCCTCTCTCTGACGGTCGTTTCTGGTGAAGGCCCTTTTAAGGGCCAAATTGACCTCCCGGCTTGTGTATCCATTCTGAAGGAAAGTATTTTTCAGGTGATGAACTTCTGCCTCCAAACCTTCCTGGTCTGACACACACACCAGAAACGACCGTCAGAGAGAGGAAAGAGAAAAACCCGTTGCCAGGGTCAGGATCCCCTTTATTTCCACGGTATCCCATAAGATCTCCAGGATACTAAGGAAACATAAAGTGGAAACCATCCACAAGCCACAAGGAAAATTGAAGAACTTCCTTGGCACGGCAAAAGACGAACGGGGTTTGAAGGCGCCGGGGGTATACCGGATCCCGTGTGAGTGCGGCCAGGTATACATCGGGGAGACTGGCCGCACAATTGAAAAGCGACTAACGGAGCATGAGCGATGCATCAGACTCCATTACCCTGAGAAGTCTGCAGTCGCCGAACACAGCATCACGCATGGTCATCGGATTGACTGGGGGAGCACCAAAAGACTTTGTCACACGAACGGCTACTGGGACCGAGTGGCGAAGGAAGCCGTGGAAATCCGACTGGAAGGACAGAATACCTTCAACAGGGACACTGGCTTCCAGATCAGCAGCACGTGGAGACCTGTGCTGAGAAAAATTGAAAGTACGAGACGTCACCGGGGCGGCTCGGCACTTGGGAACACATCGGACCAATCGGAGGACACCTGACCCTACGACAGGGTATAAATACATGGCGAATTCATTGCTCTGCACTTCACCCTGAAGACGATGGCAGAGTTAGCCGTCGAAACGTCGGTGCACACCACGCTGACCCGGTGGGAAACCCGAGAGAACTTCCTGAATACAATACGCCGGGAAAAACTGAGATCCTTCATTCTTAATTTTTTGTTTGAATTTATTACTACAATGTTCAAAGCTGGAAGTTTTATGTGAACGATAATGTTGGGTATTATCATTTGCCTCGCCACTTTATATACATTATTGTGAATTTTTTTAATGCAGCCAAATGTAAGATCATATTTTTTCTCTCGATTTAATTTTGAAACTGGAATGTACGCCACCCACACTACACGACGGATATGCGGGCTGTGCTATAACACCACCGGGCTTCAACACTGGACCCTGCACGAGTTTTCGCTGTCCAAGTTCACATTTTTCGCTCGAGTATTCGTTGAGAAAAGGTTTAAACAAGGTAAATGAGCTCAACTAAGTTTGCGTCCAAATTAAATAAGGAGAGACGTCGTCGTTGACGTCGACGTCAAGTTGATTAACTCCAGAATGAGGATCAGATATTCTTAGATAAGGATTATAAGGGCCACAGAACCTAGTGCTGTAGACCGCATGTTACCAAATAATTGAATCAGTCGTATTCTTCGCAAATGTGACGTATGTGCCGTCAAGCGATAAAGTAATGAGAGGAAACGTGTATTACGCTGACTTTATGCTAATGAACGGGACGTTGAGTTAGTTTAATCATTATAATTGATTGCCATTATTGGTGGTTTAATCATTATAGATGGATTAGACAGTCATACACTGTGAGCGAGATTAGGTTCTGCCCTAGATTACATATGATCAAAGGATTCCGAAAGTCAAGCTTATTATTTGTGTGGGTTTATCTTTGGATTGTATGCGCTGCGGTGTCGAATTGCCTAGGGTGAATTTTGCTTTGTATGCACTTGATCAACATACTTCTCCTTCCGATCCTTCGGCCGCTCTATTTATTACATTTGTGATATTTACCGATGAGGTAGGCAACGCCTTGATTTCTCTGCATTGAATATAATAGCTATCAGCGTAATCAGCTTCCACTTTCATATTCGTGGATATTATCCGTAAATTCGCTTAACAGGGTATGATATTTTGAGTTTATTGGTTAAGGATTAAATGATTTATCTTTAATATACAAAGGATAATAGCTTTGAAATGAAATTTGCTAAGTAAAATAATAATAAAAATTACTGCTTGTTTCAGATATTTATTGGAATTTATTGGAAAATTTTCAATTTATAATATGAAAATGCACGGCGATTATTTACTTTAAAAATATCAGACTTACCTTTCATTTGGACTTTATTTTCATCTCTCACGCACGAACAAATAACTAAATATTTATGCTTGTAAATCGACAAATATCTGATTTGTGGCTGTATTAATCATTAATTTTTAAGTAGTTATCTGGTTGCCATGATAACTGAAATTTACAACATATTCTGTTCCTGTTTTCATCATGGGGTAATTTGGTCTTGAAATATGATTTAATTTGTTTTGAAGTAATTCGTCATTAAACATTTATTGCTATTAACTATTGTTACGTGGGGGTTAAATTGAAATTCATCTTTTTATTTAAGTATTAATTTAAATTATCTTCAAAGTAAGAAATAAATCATATGATTGATTTAACAGATCTTTCGGCTCTCCGTCTATGTGCTGACATTAGCATTGGCAGTAGAATTCTCGAGATCGAGTATTTCTCCGCTTCAAGGTGTCGAAAACGTGACTTTCTACTCGAAGAATCCGAGAGCATTTCCAGTTGTTACACCGGGAAAATCTGAGATCCTTCAAAAGTTAATAAAAAAATATTATCATTCGAGGGCAGATATTAAGAATGCCATCTCATTTGTCGCCGTTTGTTAAAAAGCTTCTTGCTCCGGAATGCACGTGGGTAGATTAGAGTCTCGCTTTGTCACGTTTATGCATTTAACACGTAGTAATCAACATTGAAATTCATCTAAAAAGACCGCCATCAAACCTTTTTCCAAAGTCCATATAGCCATTGGAGTGTTTCAATCAGGGACTAAAAAGCTATTGAGCTTAGTAGCGTTTACGATCAGTTAGAGGAAATTATCGCAAATGCGCATGGAAAGAACATTTAATAGGAATTGGGGACCGGGATACAGTGCTAGGTGAAGGGATGAACGAGAGTGAGGAAGGAGAGGGTGGTTAAGGAGAAAAGAATTACCACGGGGAGAAAACAGAGTTATGCAGTAGAAATAGCTTAATTATTAATTAACATACTATATGAATTTAACGCCACAAAAGACGTAAATACATGGGGAAAATTTTCGAAGATAGAGAAAGATAATGTTAAGAAAGAAGTACCTGGAGGAAGTTTATAAAACATTGAGAAAATACAAGAGGATAGGCGCAGTTGAAAATATTTGGGCATATTTCAAACAATGAACAAAGAAATCGGCTTATGAAACAATAAAAAGGAAAAGGAGAAGCAATGAATTACAGAAAATATGGTTTGGAAGGTGTATGAAAGAAGGAAACGGAAGAATACAAACAGATAATTCAGGTTAAGAAAGTACAAAGAACCAAATAATAAACTGAGGCGAGAAACTAATAGGGCAAAGAAAACATGGCGAAAAAAGCAGTCAAAGGATATATAGAGTTAACAGATAAAGCGCAAAATGGGCGCCCTACACAAAAGTTAGGAGTTTCCAGGGTCACAAGAATAGATTTAGACCAGAAACTGCGAGATAGAAAAATCATTTAAGGAATTAAATCGAATAGAGTTGTAGAAATAGATAGCATACATGCAGAATTATATAAAGAACTTTTGATAATGAGGAATGAAGAACATTTATGGAATCATTCGTAGTAATTTATGTTATCAATTATGCAGGAGGAATTTGGCCGGGAGACAGCTTTGAACAATTTAGTAATGAATTCAAACAAAAAAATTAAGAGCAACAATAAGGAACCGATGTAATAACCACTTAATTTACATTGAAATTTAAAAACTATTAATTTTCAACACAAAGGATGAATTATATATCTTCATTATGATGTTTCTAAAATGATCATTCTGGCATTGGAATTTATTTTCCCACAAACTACTCAAAGTAAATTCTGAAAAATTCAAAGAAACTGTGGGATATACCGCAACAGTCGTCCGCTAATGCGCTTTAAAATGCAACAATTTTGAAAGTGACAAAACAAATTTGGACAGGATTCGAACCCGAATCCCGATCAAGGCAAATGATTTTTACAATTTGAAAATTGTCGCACAATTGCCGAATCTGATAAAGTTATTTAATTTTATATTCAATGGCTAGCCCTTGTGACCCAAACGCATGAATTCATGACTTAACCACATATTGAAATGAATAGGCAAATTACTTCGAATTTCAAATCAGGAAATGAGCCATGGCAAATATGAAGCTCGGCTCACGAGGCTGAAAGTCGTATTAAAATCATGCGAGGGCGATGGAGAGTGGAAATATAGACATTTTAGGCCTACGTGAGGTGAGACAGAAAGATAGAGGGTTATTGGAGCGATAGATACAGAGTAATATATAACAGAGGGGTAGTGAGTCAACCTGGGGTAGTCATAGTACTGAATAGGAGACTGGGGAGTAGGGTACAGAAGTTGGAAAAAGTGGATAGCAGCAAATTTTTAAATGAGTATGGGAGATACCGCGACAGTAACTTTTAACGAATGGATCGGCTAATATGCATTACAATGCAGAAATTTCAAAGTGTAAAAATCATTCGCTACGCGCACGATTACGAATAACTGTGGCATTGTATGCACAGTATTACGTCATAACATCTTGTTCCTTTACATCCCCTAACATTTCGAAGTGTGAGAGGATATCTAGGTAGCTTAAGTGACTAAAGAACTCGGCCGGACATCGTAGGATCCGGGTTCAAATCCCGGTAAAGGCGAATGATTTTTACACTTTGAAATTTCTGCATTTTAATGCAGAATATTTTACTAGAAATAATGGCAGACCCAGTCAATCTAGCATTAACTAGGTGAAGATGCCAAGAATCATTCATTGTGTGTGTCTGCATGATTCTCCCTGTAGCTTAATTATGTCCACACTTACCCCTTTGTCCACCAGCAAAACTATTCAAGTCCTAAAATTTCTTAATTCTGCCATCAATGGTATCTTCCGATCCATTGCTATCCTTCACTCCTCCAACTGCCTTATCCCTATCTTCAATACCCTCAATTGAATCTTTCTACAACCACCTGAATTCCGTCGTTTACTCTCTTAGAGATCCACGTTATACCGACTCCCAAAATTATTCATCTCACTCTCTACCACCCGCCCATTCCTGAATTGACCCTTTAATTCTCTGTAATGCTTTCATTAGTCATCTAATAAGTCGTGGCCTTCCAGTGCTTTATTTGTCCATCCCAGGGCTAAATATTTTGGCTGCTAAAACTTCGTGTGACTGTTTGTGATTAAGTTAGTTCTGTGGTAATATTTATCTGTTTAATTTGTTTGTTAGTTCATATTATATTTTATCTTAGCTGAAGTCTTTATTTGTAATACAGTCACTTTAAAAAGTCATTGTTGGTATACGAGTATGTACGGTTTATGCACGGCATACATGTATACACACGGTGTGTGTGCAGTTAGAACCCAGGGTTCTCAATCTATTTCTGCTGATGCAGGGGTCGCATCCTGGCCCTGAAATGTTCATAGGTTTCACGACAATCATTTTCATTTCTTTTAGGGTCTAAATGGAATAATTCCTACAATCTAACTTATCTAATAATAAATGCGTACGAAGTCAAGAATATGGGAATCAATTACTTAAGAATGAGAGCGGTGTTCCTTTTATTTACGAGGTCAGTTCCTGTTTTCCGTAGATCATTGCGCGTGGCTTGCACTGGTACAAACGGAAACTATTCAGGCGTTTCGTCCGTTATCACAAGCATATGTCATTTTCACCAAATTTGGTGTATAGGTAGTAGAATATCACCAAAAATTGACAAGCATTGAGATTGCAAATGTGTAAAGTTAGTTAAAAGTGATCAATGTAATTTACGAGCTATTGTAAAGCTTTTTGTTCAAGCTTAGTGGCGCTGTTAGGTGAACTGTCACTATTGCTTATTTTTGGTAGCACATTTGTGTTGTACAGCGTAACAGAATCAAAAGTTGCTGAATCCAAAAGAATTATATATGCGTATTTTACTGGACGCTGGAAGACAAAAATTCAATGCTAGAACTAGATCAGCCAATCAAAAGTTTCTCATCCCAAAACAACAATCGCGACATACTAATCGGTGGAGATTACAATATCCCATCTATTGATTAGAGCCCATATAGTTTTAAAACGGGGGGTAAGGCCAAAGATACCTGCGAGTCTCTATTACATTCTTTTACGTTGTGCTCCATGCACCTCCACCAAATGCTCCATCAACAAATAGGGACGAAACTAATCTTTATTTTTTGGCAACGAAAGTACCCAAAAAAGTTTAACTACGGAGGTATTAGAGGAATTAGTGACCACAGAGCGGTAAATACTGCTTTCCCTATGTGTGGTCCGAAATAAAAAGCCTGAGAGAAAAATTTACTTGGTTAAAGAAGGGGGCCACGAGGCTTAAAATGCCTGTTACGGAGTCGATTTATTAATTTAAAGGAAGATGGTAAACACAGTAATATTGAGGATACGTGGAATTAATTTCTTGATATCATAAGTGAAGTGGTTCATTCCAAGTGAATTCATAAAAGATAAGACTGAACCGAGATGGTACAACGCGGATGTTAGAAAATCATCACGATATCAAAGGCTATGTCACGCCAGGATGAAAAAATTAGGACTGATACCTCGAGCAGCAAAAGAAATGAGATCCCTTACGATTACAAGATATCTATGGCAAATGCCAAGAAGGAGATTAGGAAAGTGTTAGGCTAGTTCAAAAGGAAAAGATAAGTAGAACATTTTAAAGAGAATCCTAAAGCATATTGGCCGTTTTCTCTGAACCTCTCTGACGTACGACCGCAAGTCTACATTGAATTCACCCAAAAACGATAAACAAAAGAGTAAACAGCTGTTTAGAAAATGCCAGCTTAATATATTCCTTTTTCCAGCGTCTTCACCAATGTCTCACTGAATGTCTACGATTGTTTACCTATTCGTTCTCGCCAACTGATGCCCAAAATTGAAATAAGTGATGGGATAGAACGTTAGCGGAATAATATTAGGCCTAGTTAATTCTCCAACCTCGATCAAATATTCGCTAGTGTATATGAGGAACTATCGTCGGAAATTGCGCCGAATTTAGAAACCATATTGAAGATATCCCTAGTAAACCACAAGTTTCCCAGTGATTGGAAAACAGCTAATGTAACATTAATATTTAACAACGGAGACAAGGAGAAACCGAGCAATTACACGCCTATTTCCCTCACATCCATATCATGCAAGGTTATGGAACATACATGACCCCTTGAGTAGTTGCTAGTTCGACAGTGGGACACCTCGATAGTTAGGATTTGTTGGTGAGTAACTAGCTTGGTTTCCGAAAGTGAGAGAGAAAAATTCCAGTGAACGTGGATTTTCCAGATTTATAAAAGACTCTCGACGAAGTACCTTATAATAAACTACTCACAAATCCAGAAACATATGGCATAGATAAAAATATCCTTGGGTGGCCTAAAGACTTTTTGAATGGTCGGGTACAAAGAGTAGTCAAGGACAGATACAGTAGAAGTCCTTCCAATACAGTAGAAGCCACTTCAGGTGATCCCCAGGGAAGTGTTATATGACATCTTGTATTATTAATTAAGTTAATGACATAACCTCCATAGCGTATTCACTAGTAATATAGGTTTATTTGCCGACGAGGCAGTGGTTAACAGAGATATGCGTTATTCGGAGGATGTAGCAGCTTTAGCAGATGAACTAAATGCTTTTCAACGCTGGTTCAATATATGGCATTAGAATACAACCTAACAAATGTGCGAAGTGATACATTTTTGGAAAAAGAGTAATTTCCTCTCCAACGCCTACTGCACCAGGAACTCAGAAATACGAGGGTATGGTGAAAATTAATGCACACATGCTTGTAGAGCGTGAACAAAAACAAATAGCAAAATCGGAAAAAATTACATTCAAGTACAATTCTTAAGTTTCAAAATCATGTATAAATTTTTCAACATTGTCACCGTTAAGGCCAACACATTCTCCCAACGTGTAACAAGTTTTTTCATTTCGTCACTAAAAAATCTTCCGACTTTTCTCGAACCCAGGAATTGACAGCTGCCTTCATCTCATCGTCCTAGGTGTAATGATTACCCTTGAGGTTTCTTTTGAGTTAAGGAAAAAATCAGGGGAATGAGGAGGGTGTGGAATCGGTTCAAATTTCAGGTTCCGCAGAGCCTTTCCAGTTGCGCGCGAAGCGTGTGGACGAGCATTGTCATGTTGCAAGATTTTTGGCGCCAGGCTGCCTTTGACACGACAAACTTCTTCCTTGGATATTCCGATATCGTTTGCAATATGCTTTTGAGTGATATTCCGGTCATTTTGAATCAAATCTTCGACGAGTCTGCGATATTTATTGTCTGTGGCAGTGATCGAACGTCCGCTGCGTGTTTCATCAAAAATAATGGCTTTTCCAGGCTCGCATCCTCGAAATTTTACTACCATCGATTAACAGTAGAACTATCAACAGCATCGTCACCATAAACAGCCTTTGAACGACGATGAATCTCAGTAAGAGCCACTTTTTCAGCAGTTAAAAATTCGATAACAGCTGGCTGTTGAACTCGCGTTGACATAGCACTAGAACACGTCTCCATACTTCTGCTTCTCAAAATACACTGGATGAATAAAGCGACCTGAAACCTGCGCATGTTACTTTCGCATGCCACCAGGAGTGCTTCTGGTGGACATTTTATTTGTGGTCTACAAGCATGTGTCAATTAGTTTTCAGCCTACCCTAGTAGCAAGTTTAGACTCGATTAAAATATTTAGGCGTCACTCTCACTCACCTGGGTGAAACACATACGGGGAATATGTGGAAAAGCTAACAACAAATTAGGATTTATCAGGAGAGTGTTGGGAAAATGTGATGAGAAGGTTAAAGCAAAATGTTATCTTTTACTCGTCGGACTTCATTTATAATATGCTGCCAGTACTCGCATATGGGATCCTCATGAATTCGGATTGTTTTCCAAATTTGATCGCATGCAGCGTAGAGGAGCTATATTTGTGAAGCGTTGTTGTGAGTAATGTATCAAAATTACTAGTGGATCTACGTAGGGAATCTATTATAGAGCGAAGGCTAAATAACAGATTAAATGTCTTGCATGATTCGAAAGGACGCGTCTTTAGCAATGCTGTTGAAGGAAAGAATAAAGTGAACTACTTATGGCCTCTTTGGAAGGATGTATCTTTAGCAATGCTGTTGAAGGAAAGAATAAAGTGAGCTTCTTATGGTCTCTTATAAGACAGACTATGTTAAATAATATTTCCTTTAGCTGTTAAAAGTAATGCTGTTGAAAATGTTTCATTGGACCCATCTTAACCTATTACGCTAAGAGATGATATCAATAAAATTCAAAAGATTAAGTGGAGAACTGATAGATTTAAGATGTAATTTTTCCCACAAACAATGAGGGTTCAGAATAAAATAACGTTTGTCCGATCGCGCTAGGAGAGAAGGTGTTTTGGGTCAAAGATAGTCTGTTGCGTAAGAAATACCTGCCACACACCCTAGAGGTGGCTCGCAGGGTACTTAAGAAAACTGAAAACAGAACTAAATTCAAATACTGGTGCAGAGGTTCATGAACGCTAAGGTGTGTTTAGAGAGAGTAGGGGGATTATTATTGGAGAGTTTGTCTCAGAAATCTTACGAATATTTCTCTAAGTATTTGGGATGGAAATCGGAGAATTACCTGGAGAATGTATTGCGGGTTTCCTTGTTGGTGCAGCTACCCTGGAAATCTCGGGTCTCATAGGTACGTTTATTTAGTGAATTTTTGTGAGATCCAAAAATCTGGGAGGGGCTCATTACTGTTCACTTGTAGACTTCACTGTGCTTAAAATTGGTGGGGGCGGATATGAGAGCTTTTTTCGTTGCTCTTTGGAACTTTGGGGTAAGGTCACTTTGGAGCCTAGTAATTTAGGAACGTTCCATGAAGTCGTAGCCCTTATCAGTATATAGAAAATTGTTCAACCCAACAATTGAGTTGCCCTTGTCTGCTTTTTCCAATATTAGATTATTGTCTATCAAATGATTTTTCACTACTTTTATAGACTCCAACTTCTGTAAATGTACTTTTCTATTTGGACATTTTTTTAAATTATGGGGGTATCTTATGAAAAAACAGGGTTTTAAGACCAAGGTTGCTAGTTTTTGAGGCAACATCAAAGTGTGCAGTTCGATTTTCTTGCTCCTTGTGGCTGATTTGGAAGGTTGGGAACGTGTTTTAAGCCTTTTACCTTAGTCTTTTAAGATTTTTGTCGCCGTGTTCACATTAACCTCCGTTGAATTGACTACGATGAAAAATATCACGTGTTCATTCACTCGTGGGTTCATGCAAAGGGTGCACTTTAGTTAAGAACCGCATGCAATAGAAATATGCAGTGGGAAATACAGTCTCTCTTCACATACCAGCTGTGGAGCTCTACTTTTACCCAAGCTGTCCTAGCGATTAGGATTGCATGTCTAGCAGCTGAAGATAAGGTGTTAGTGGTAATATTGACGTAATTCGGGATTATCCCAAGGGCGAGACATCCGCTGTCGAAGAAGATGTTTAACGATGCCACTCGATATTTTGTGGTCGGATTCATGTATAGTTATTATAATTATTATTATGTATGTATGCATTATTATGAATACAGGGTTCGTCCGGAAAATAAGTGTACTGACTCCTGGGCTGGGCGCGCCGCTCCAGGCGCGCTCAGCACCGCTCTGACGGGCTGCGATTGAAGGGGGGTATGTTGGCAAGCGACGCTGAAAAAGGCAGTCGGCTCTGAGCTGTGGTGTAGTGAGGAGCTCTGTTAACGCGAACCTCCACGCTCGACCCACGTCACGGAACGCGATGCCGAAGTTTTTGGAGCAGCGTTATTCCATCAAATTTGCGGTAAAGCTTGGGAAATCGTCTACCGAAACTGTCGGTATGATTAACCAGGCTTACGGGGAGTCAGCCATGTCCAGAAACATGATCTTTCGGTGGCACAAGATGTTCGTGGAAGGCAGAGAAGAGGTCGAAGACGAGTCTTCGAGAGGTTCCCGATGATGCCTTCGCGGAAGCGTTCCAGGAATGGGAACGCCGCTGGAACAAGTGTATCGACTCACAAGGGTCCTATTTTGAGGAATATTAGCTTAAGATATGTAAAAGTGTAATAATTTTTTTTCCTGAACTCAGTACACTTATTTTCCGGACGAACCCTGTAGTTAGAATAGTATATATGTGAATGAAGGAGTTTTTTTAAAAATTAAGTCATTATGAATCGATTATGATTTTATTTTGACAATTCGCATTGTGATGAACGCATCTATGTAATAAAAACCGATTTGGGTCATACCAGTTAGTGTCATGTGCAGCGATGGTTTGTGATTCTCATCAAAATATGTAGGAAGATAATGAAACACGGTGGTTAAAAAAATCAACAAGATAATTTATATTAATTGGCTATATATCGATAAATCGGGAAAATAAGGGAAAGGCAGTCAATAATTGACTGCCCAGATTGATATCTTAACACCTGCGCTTATGTAGTCATAATGAATTTGTCTAAATTACGGGATTATTTAATGAAAAAGGGCAGTGATCAATTGATCGGTAGGCATAATTGATTAATGCTTGGAGAAATTTTCACATGGAAGAAATATCTGTATCGAGAAATCTCTTTGCTGAAGTCTGCTTACATCAGATGTTTATATTAAGTACATCTTGGATGTCATTGTTTCATAAGACAATTCTTATCACAGTTTTTCGCAAAGAACAGGCCTCAGTTATGGTTATACCAATCACAATTGGTATTTTCTACCTCATCTAATTATTTTCTGTTGGATTTAATTTAGAAGTTCATTTTAAATTTACAAAGGAAGAAATATATTTGGGAAATGGCAACTAGAATAATATGAAAGAATGTCTTCTCCTTCAGCACTAATTAGTAGAAATTTGGCTGTAATACATGTTTATAAATTATCATAACTCTATATCGTCTCTGCTACCTAACACGGATTTTTAAATTAGGGACTAGATGACATGGAAATTGGTTTCAGTATTAATTCCAAGAACATTAATTAAAATTAAATTAAATTAAAAAAAAATTAGATCATCGAATAGAAAATTGTAGTAATTTTCGTACTTATTCTTTAAATTTTAATTACCTTTCGTCAATTTTCATGTTTATTATCCCTTCCACTTTATTATATACCTCCTTCATGAAAACATTTTGGGAAAAATTACCAACAGAAATATTGAAGCAGGAATTATTAAAATTGTAAAACATAATTAAAACAAGTTCTTTCATTCATTAATACATCAAAGTTGAGAAAATGTTTCCGAAGAATTCATCATTCAAATTTTTTTACGCGTCGCTGATTGACGCTCTAATTTTAGCTGGGAAAGAGGCAAGATTGGCCTTGTATGATTCCTGGAGAAATTTTTAATAACGCTTAGTGAACAATTCAACTTGAGTTGCATGTAGAGAAGGTGAGATCTTTACATTAATTAAATTATGTGGATTTCAGCAGTTTTTATGTGACATCACATTTATTTACGCCAATTAAAATTAATTAGAGAGTCTGTCAATCAAGTAGTAATGTTTTCATATTGATTATTAGCTGTGTAGTAAAATATAGTATAGAATTTGTGGTTTGGCAAAATAATTTTTTTCAAGCCCTTTTCCAAGGTCAATTTGAATGCTGAGCCAAAATAATTGAAAAATGACTTGGCCCCGCGGCTAACCGTCTTAATGATATTACCACCATGTATCAGGATGTTCGGAACTAAAGAGACTCGGCTTTTTCCAGCCACTATAATCAACTCGTGCCCTCTTTGTGAAGCGGTGTGTTTATTTTAGGGAGTGCTTCGATCCTCACTTACAGCGTCTTGAAGTGAGAGGGCGTCAGATTGCCTTTCCACTTCCCACATCCTAGTTGCCAAGAATTTAATACGCACGTCAACCTTTTCGGGCTTGGGGTGGAGCGATTAGTGCTATCGGTGCAAGGATATACTTTTAAGTTCACTTAAATGTGATATAACGAGTAATTTGAGGCGCGTTGACCATTAAATCAGCACGGTAGTAAAGCGCATCGGAGCACTTCCAGTAGTATTCACGATGGATATTTTTTCCACGGTTTGCATTTGGAAGAACAGGCCTTCTGGGCTGCTTGGCTGAAAGAATGTTTGATAGCAAAGTGATTTATTATTAAAAGGATAAGTTCTTTAAGAGATGCTCGCCTTATTTAATCAGGAGTTTTAATATAATATTCTCTAGAACTAAAATCCTAAAATTTACTTTTGTTTAAGTTTTGCTGCGATCTAGGAGACCTTGATCTTGCATAAAAAATAATGTTGGATGTAAATCGCAGGTGCGTTTGAATTTATCGTTTCGGATAGGTGAATACAAAGGTTACCGTATATAGGTACACTTTTAGTGTTTATTTTAATTACTTATCGGAAAGGGTCGAGCTCTCGTCGTTCGAACTTTTTCATGTTAATTAAAAAAACTAGTGTGCGTTTGATTTTCCTCGACTGTTGCGAAATGTATGGAAGAAGATTAATAAATATAAGTAGAGAAAATTCAGCTAAATACTTTCGGAGAAATGTAAAAGAATTGTGAAATAAGTTGAAAGAGTACATAGATATTTTGATAATAATTACTATCTAAAAAAATTGGACTAATTAGTAAAATTAAGAGTAGAATTACTGCAAACCATTTTTTTTGTAATATTTGCTATATTTTTAATTCATGGAAATCGGAATAAGAGATTTCGCAAAGTTGATGTCTTTCATGCACTTGGAACGTACGTAATAGGCTTCTTGGCTTTCCTTACATTTATACAAGGTATTCCAGCCCGTAATGTGGCTTGAATTAATTTTATATGTTGTTTTTTAATTGTTTTGGGCGTTTATTAAAGGCTCTACTATAGTATTGCATAATATGAATCATTATAGGTGTGCATGATTAATAATGGAACTACTTTAAGACTGTTAGTTTTTCTCCTTGAAGGAAGTACGCGAAATCATTTTCGTTTGTTTCTTAGATTTAATGATAGGTGATATAGATGTCAAATAATCGTCCATTTGAATTCATTTACAATAATAAAATAAAACAGTAATATAATGGGCACCAACAGGAATGAAAAGAGTTCAGGTAAAATTACAAAAATCCCAGTTTTGTTCTCTTTTCCCCTCGTAAACATTTTGTAGTTTTAAGTAAAAAACGATTATTTTTATCTATTTAATTTGATTTCCCAAGTTATTCAAGAATATACCAAAAAAGTTAAATGGGCGATCTGAAGTACTAACTTCCTCCTATCGTGAACGCAGTCAAGTCTAATTAAAAAATTTTGAAGGAGTTAGTAGTACGAGCATTGATTTGGTTTCGGCATTGATTTGCTTCCGTTTGAGATACTTTCAAGAGACAACATTTTTTAATATTTAGTTTTGCTGGTGAACGGGAATTTACCTTTAAACTCAAAAAGCAAATAGTTTTATGCATATACCATGAAATACTTGTAATTTTAGTTTTGAAACAGAAAAGCAGTCTACTTAAAGTTAATTGTTAGTTAATTTTCAGCTCATACTTTTGATAGAATAAATGGTTTTATTCAGTACTTATATTTCTATTTTCCCACCACTTATTGTTTTCAGGAATCCTACAGACATTATTGGTGTTTACGTACTCTCCAATGTGGGTGGTGGGTCAAAATTTTATAGTTTAAAAAGAATAAGTATTGATTTTCGTAGAATATTAGCAGTGCTGGATTTAAGGTACTTCATATTCATGTACCATATACCTCATCAGAAGTGTTGATGTTTTGGCACTTGTAGATGAGCGAGAAGCTTGAAATTTGGCAGAAATATGAGACAAGTGCATAGAAGTAAAAAATGGAAAATTCAAAAAAGTCATAAGTAATTCTTCACCTGGTAGGGAATCCGCCTAATGCGCATCCTTGATACGTAGATTTGCGGATGGAGTCTTCTTGCTGTAAGGTAGCAGGTCACACTTAGATTCAACGTGTTCTGTTAACGAAGGTCTTGGCAAACTTATAGAGATCACATGAATGTTATAAATACGACTTTGAGGTCTTTATATTACCAATAAGTAATCTAAGTGGTAAAATGCTTTTCAAAATCCTCTGTCGGTGAAACTGGTGGAGCTTTTTAGTTTCAGATACCTTTGAGCTTTTTGAAATGCTCCTTATAAGTGAAACTTTCCTTAATAGGCGTGCTGAATTTTATTGAAGAAATTATTGAATAAAAGGTTCCCAAAGTAAAACTGTGGAAAATTGTTCAGACCTTAATGGGCTACTTATCTATTATCTTTGTGATTACTTGGGACTTGTGTGCCGCCTGACACTATTAGGACGTGGATTTTTAATAATAATTAATAATAACTATATTTGTAATTTTTTCGACAATAGTAATCGAATATTGTCCAAACATGAATATGACTCAACATATGTTATTCCTTTCACATTTTATCGTTGACTGAGAGAAGTGTGTTTGATCAATAATTTTATTGGTAGGGAATTTGTAGTGATGCTTCGAGGTAATACGCTACCGTATCGTACTCACGTACCGTAATGATAAAATTCGATGGTAGGTCATTTTGACTCTTTTCTCTTCTGGTGCTCCATGGAAAATATGATTAACAATGAAATGAATTTAAAATTGCTTAGAAACACATACTTTATTTCATACTCAATCAAATTATCTTTGGTACATTTAGTCAAATATGTATATACAACATGTTCGGCAGAAGAGATCTTTCCTGGCAATGGAATGTTATGTTGATCAGTGCAATACAAACAAAGGATGAGCCCATGAGTGTATCTTATTTTTTACTATTTTTATCTTTTTTGAATGAAAAATATTCGATTTACAGAAATGAAGGAAAAAAGTTGGGAGAGATTTTTGTACATTTATAATATCAGGAAAAGTAAGTAATATTCCACCGTCAAAATTTGTGAGGGGGCTTAAATTAATTATTACATATATTAGAGGAACAATCTGCAACATCAAAGCCTTCAGTCATTTTTGTAGAGATATTCTTCAACATTGATTATATAAACTATACATCAAATTGTACGGAAATAGAGCTTTCATTATTTTGTAAATACAGGCTTGGTATGATCTTCCACCGTTTGACCTTTACTGCAAACCTTTAGTGCACAAAACAGGCGTCAGGTTACGTCTTTGCATCGTTACCATTTGCGCCAGTGGTAGTGGCCAGGAATATCTTCATATTACATTGGTTGATTTTACGTGTATCTTTGTGGGTTACAATGTGATCTTGACAAAGTTTTCAGCTTTTTACGGATGAGCTGCCAAAGACATCGCCTGAATGTGGCCCCACACATTGAGTACAACAGGAAGTTGATCGAGAAGTTGGTGTAGTAGAGAAGCATAAAAAATTGCTGTAAGCACCACAAGGAAGTGGGTGCCCTCTGCTTCCACAGGGAAAAGCAAAGAAAGACGTAGAGCCGGATGACGTAGCTGAAATGTAAATAAAATAAGATATCAACTGAGCTTACTTTTAGTTTTGCGTACATTTCGTCGGAATATCATTAAAAGTTTTCATTTTTACTCTCAAATTTAATTATTTCAATATTATATGCGATTGGAAATGAGAAATAGTAACTTCGTGATTTCACTGAAAAAGTTAGATACGAGACGACCCGGTTGTCGACGTCGAAACCCGGGTCGTCTCGTATTAAAAACTTTTCAGTGGAATCACAAAGTCACTATTTTTCATTTCCAATGTGAATCGATTCCATAAAGTTACGCCGGAAACCATCAACTATGTTATATGCTATAATTGATATATAATAATATCAATAATTTAAAGTACATTTTACATTTTAAATCTTATGATTCAGTTGCAACAATTATCGGATTTTTGATTACCCGCAGTTTCTGACATACTCTAATTAATCTATGTAGCTCCCTCATCTTTTATAAAATTAGGAAGAAGAAATGCCCTACGTATTATAAATTGTGAAATTCAATTAAAATCTCATTTTTTGGCTTCGTTGTCCCTAATTTCCTGATCTAATCTTGATTTTACTATGAAGAGGGTAAAGAGAAATTTCGCATTAGCGAAATTGACCTTTTCAATTGAGTATTTGATGCCGACAAGGTTTGAATAGAAAGTATTTGGAACAGTCCCGGAAAAATAGCTTTATTTCAGATATTGCTGAAATGCCTCAAAATTCTTCAAAGAAAATCCCTTGAGCGTCAATACACTTTTGCCAGCGGCTTTTCCACGACTCGTAGGCTCCCAGGTAGGCAGATTTCGGAAGGTCTTTAAGGTGCGCGTGCAAGTTTCTTTGATGGCACTTGAGAGTCTCATCGTGGTGTTTTTTGAGGGAGGATTTCACTTTTGAGAATATTATATAGCCTGCTGGTGCCAAGTGGAGACTGTAAGGGTGTTGGGTAATCGTCACGATCCCGGTTTTTGTCAGGGGGTCGGTTACATTGCTGCAGGCTTTCGGGACGAGTTCATCGTAGATGTTTCGCACTACCAAATTTTCAATGATAATGGTGTGTATTGTCATTTTATCAATGCCAATATGATCTGCGATCATGTGCACCCTTGACCGATGGTGTGAATTCAGCACTTCACGCGCACGTAGTTGTCGGTTCTTGACGTCGACGGTCGCCCAGCGCGGGGCTCGTCTTCCATACTCTCTTGGCCATCTTAGAAGAGCTTGTGCCACTTCAGAACTGTAGTTTATGACATGCTTTCATCTTGAAAACTTGGTATATCATGCCCAATGTCTCCGTACCCGATTTCCTCTGTCCAACACAACATTTGATGGCGTACCGCTGTTCAATCGTTCGCTGCATTTTGCGGTTGCACGGAGTCACTCTACAGGGCTTCATTGTAAACACGATCTAGCCTGAATGAACGCCAGCAGGCGATTAACGCTTGGCGCGTGTTAAAGACCGGACCCCCCAACACCGAGCCTGTGTAGTGCCAGTGCGCCGCGACGTACAGTCACATCAAGAAACAATTGTTCCCAATACTATTTATCCAAACCATGTATGATTCCAGGATTGGTAGAAGCACTCTCCAAAAGTATCCTAACTTTATATGCATAAATAATTGGTTAGTTATATTTTAGGAAATTAGTTTTCTGCTTATTAATTATATCACCATCTTCAATCATAGTGTTTAGTTTGAAGGACGCAAATTTATTTCAATAATATTAATGCTTTCTATTTGCTAAATTCATACCTTGGATAAAAGTTTGATAAAGTTAACTGTTAAAGTTTGGTTGTTACCTACGTAGGATTTTTTTCCGCTTCACACATCAAAATTCCCACTATTTTGAACAAGTGTTATATCTAAGTGTAGGTTGACTTACACGATATTAATTTAAGCCCCACTAATGTCATTGAAGCTTGTCTACAAATTCTCTTTTGTGTTCTCATCTCGTGTGAACATTGCGTTTGTGAGCGTTTGTAAGCGTTTTGATATCCTAGTTTTAACGTTCATTTGAGATATCATGTATGCAACTTCAATACACAGCAGTAGTTAACTCAATTTATCGCTCAATTTAATGTGAGAAATAATGAATAATATGACGATAATGGATATCAGATTGTGTTCCTCGAAGGGATGAGATTAAGCAGTATAATAATGATGTTATAGTTCAAGTAAAAAATATAGAGGAAATCATTGGGAAAATGAAGTAATTGGACTTACCTTGGGAGGTTGAGAAGAACAAAAACAGTTGAAATGAGGAGCAGCATTTTGGTAATACTTTGCTGAGTTCTAGTCGAAACCAAATTTCGCGTGGAGGATCGGACGTCTGCAATTTTGAAAAATTATGTGAGTACATTAAAGCTCTTATCAGTTCCTAAAAACTCTTATGTGCAGGACTAAAAGACGTGAAAGTATTCTTCGTAATATATCTCGCTGTTTGTAAGGAATTTAACTGTACTCAGTGGTGCAAAATAATAATAAAATGCTCTCATAAGTCTTGTACAGTTTTAAATGTGGATGTTTAGTAGAGAATTTAGTGATGAATTTTAAGCACGGTGTCATCGATAGCTTTAAAATGCTATGTCGGTGATTTCGGATATATTATTAATTCTGTCTAATGTATAAGATTATATATTTAAAGGGATATATAAAATGGGTCTTAGTATTATGTTTACAGAGAATGCGGTCCTAAAAATGTTGATCACATCAATGAGGCGTTTTCAATGCGTTGCAATCAAAATTTTTGATTTTTTCGATAATTTTTAATCAATTCGATAATTGAGCTTTTATTGCCAGTGACTGAAATTTATTTTATTAGCAATTATAAATTAACTGTTAAACTTATTTTATTTATTTGGGTGTGAATTTTCTCATTAATGTTTTATATTACCACGGCATAAGTAATCAATTTTACCTAAATGCTTAATTCAACTTTGAATTTATGTCATTAATATTCATTGCTCATCTCCGGGAAACCCGTATATATTGTTGTAAATAAATGATCGTTGAAATTCTTTCAGTATAAATGTGGACAATTGAGGTTTCAAATTTCAGGTCATATGAGATATTTTGTAAACATATTAATGTTAGCATAACTGAAAGGGAACTCGTCACCAAATCAAGTCAGATTTACCGAGTACTCAATATTTATGCGCGAAAAACAAGCGTTGACATCGCAGTTTTTCGATTTAAAGCACCGGCCGTAGAAACTGTAGATTCTCTAGGCTTTAGAAATTTTCGTCTCAACCCGGACAGGTATTTTTCGAGTTAAATATTAACTAATACGTAAAAACTTGAAAAGAAAAACTTGAATCAAAAGTAGGTGCTAGTATATTTATCTAAAAAGCACAAGATGTATGAGGGTTAACAGTTAATAATAATGAAAAATCATGTATTAAAAATATCATTGAACGCTCGTAAAGGACTTCGGAAATGACTGTGAAAAAGGTACTTGAATTTTGTCATGCCTGAATGAGAATGTTCAAGCACTGTTCCCAGATCACTAAAGAAAGCCATGCATTACATCGAATACCCTCTGTTGTCACTTACGGTTGCACCTCAGTGAAACTTCAGTGGCTGTGTTGTTCCGCATGTGCCTCGAATTCGATTTAGTTGAGTGGCAGGAATGCTGAGATGGGCGTCTTCTTGAATTTGGTATCTGAGGAGAATATTTCAAAATGAAAAGCTGTAAAACATAAATATTAATATATTTTCATCATTCAGAACCAATATGCATCTTTACAGCTATTCAACTTAATGATGAATTAAGAATCACCTTCTTTTAAAGTAAGGAATGAAAATTTTCCCGTAGATCATTTCCTAGCCTCGTTATTACGTTAGGCTGAGCTTTTCCCGTCCTTCATTTTTCCCTAAGCAGGTAAATGCTGATCGATGAACAACTTGCATTCCCTGACGTTCATTTTAGGGTTGATTCCTAGAACTTGATTCCTATTTTAATGATAATTTGCTGAATTTATTAAAAGGTTCTAGAAATTTTCTCTTAGATAACTAAAGAGCTCCAAATTTTATTATAATATCTTTTTTCCGTTAAAAAGGGTTTCCTCGTGAGAAGCTACATAAAAAGTGACCGTTGGGTGAGAAATTAAGCACTTTTTTTCACCCCATCAACCTTTTCTTTTCTCTTGAGGATAAAAGACAAGGTGAAAATCCACCGACCCTTCCTCCTCGCATTTGTAACAAATTACGGGCCTAACAAAGTCGGACATGCAAAGGCATGAATACGAAGAGGGTAACGGAAGATGTGGATAACTTTAGTGCGGAAAACTGAGTGCTCTTGGAGAGTCGCTGGGTGGAGAGAATTGGTGGAAAGGTTTGTGAAAAGGGTGAAATGAGGGAGCGAGGAGGGAAGGAGAGGACGAAATGAAGGATTGAGGTTAAGAAAGGTCAGAAGGGAGCAATGGAGTTCTGAGGGTTGTGAGTCGGAGCCGGCGAGGGCTGATCGCATGTGAGTTTATCATTTTGAATGAGCCACCAGTGAAATCTTGTTAGTCGGTGGGGGCAGTGGGAAAATAGAGTTAAAGCAGAAGCTGAACAGTTTGACGTTACGCATTTCAACAATCGGGGAATGGTGTATTAATGGGTCAGCGTGAAGCTTTTATGCCGAACTGTTTTTTTTCTCGACTGTCTTCGAACTTTGTCATGGAGTATTGGATTATGATGCGCGTACTAGCCGAGAGCGAATGACCTAATTTCAAAGCGATTAAATATGTTGTTAAAATTGATTCATGTTTTTAAGTGTTTGGTTTCTAAATATGGAAGAAGTCATTTTTGGCGAGTAACTGATCTTTTCGTCCATTCGAATATATGATGGAAACGTAAAAACACGATTTATGGAAGCCTCAAAATATTTACCTTAGGTCTAATTAGGAAAATAAACTCCATATATTTCCTTATTTGCATGTAAAACAATGATGCTTTCTCCTTGTTTGTATCATCACACAACATGATGCTTTTCCTGAGAAGAATGTCGCCATTCACTAAGGTCACAATTTTGGGCTGCTATTGTTTACAATTTTAGTAAACCGAATTTAGAACCCAAGATAATTGCAAACCCTACATAATTAATTACACTGCATATCATATTTTAATCTTTATTTGGCTACACATCGGATGATGATCAGATATTTCAAACAAGGCTGACAAAACCTGCAATATAGTTGAAAACGAGACGCATTATGCATAAAAATTGTCTTAGTATTTTTTGTATATTATATATGTTTATAATGAATATGAAGTTAGCACTAGTGGACAAAGACAAAAACATAGAAACACACAAAAAAAGAAAAGAAACTCACTCGGTTTCGAATTTGCGGTGGTCCACGCCACCTTTCTCAAAGAAGAGGTGTATATATATATATATATATATATATATATATATATATATATATATATATATATATATATATATATATATGTGATCCTCCGATCAGCAGTCCAACGCTCTACCCCCTGGACTACCGCGACCCACATGTATATATATATATATAGTCGGAGCTCTAGGAGGCCTCAGAGAAGGTCGAAAGCTGAAACTTTCTAAAATGTGTCCTTTTATGCGCTATCTTTGTTTTATTTTTGTCTTCTATCGAGCCGTCCAAATGCTTTCTACTGTGCAAATCTATGTGAGTATGTGTATATATATCGGGTTTATCATGTGTCAATCGTTATCGTGACTTAATGTTGCGTTGAGTGCGTAGTAGAATGTACTATTTAGTGCTCATTTTACAATGTCATTAAGAATTTGCCTCCTCTAGTTGATGGGATTTAATATCTGAGTAAGGGAAAATTTTACCAATCACAGAAACAGTAAGGCGATAAGTTAAGCAAATTACGACCAATGCAACTGCATCTTTGAGATTGCGACGAATATTCATTTTAACTATTGTCACATATTTTACTTAATACTGCTATATTATTCGCAAAAGTAGATATGTCACTTGTGCCGCAAAACAATGATGCCATGCCTTTGCTTGAACGATTTTAAAACGAAAAGTTTACATACAGAAGGCAAATTATAAATTTATACCCGTAATTATTAGGTTAAATTTTGTTTCGCCCACCTGTAGGAATATTTTTCATAAAGGTAGCTGATTATATTTATTCAGATGAAAGACAATGTCTAAGCAATAACAATGACGTGTTGTTAATGTTCTAAGGAATCGCTTAAGACTTGATCGGTAGAGTTTTAAAAAGATTTATTAAGGTTAAAAGAAACTGTAAAAAGAAGGGAACTTGTTGACGTTGATGAGGGTTGATGAATCGCTGAGGAAGATTTAATGCAGTTTTTTCCTCGGTTCATGTGAAAAACCAGAATTTGCTTCATAGAATGAACTTAATATTTCTTGTTTGCAGTTAAAACACTTGATTATTGCGACCGCATCATCAATGGTGGACTAATTTATATTTATTTTGTCTGACGGCAATATTCTACAGACGACGAGTTCACTCCCATCCATGAGGAATGGAAGAGAGGGCAAGGGGGCAAGGAGGGAATAGGAGGCAAGTCTACATGAAAATATGAATATAAATTCAAATAGCGTGTATATTATTCATTTTAAAATTCTCAACACAGTATAAGAAATATTGAATTAAATTGTTCACTATAGCTATTCGTAAAAACTTCGTCGAAAAATGATGGAAAAAGTGTCCCCCAAAAACATTTGAAAACTCTCTCATTGTACAGTTAAATGCTTGGAACTAAGTATGCCTAATACTTTTTGGCTGTTGGCTGCATTATATTTTAATTTTTTTCCTGTTTTACATATATGTGATTTGTAATTAAATAAGGGAAGTTCAATGCTCTCTTTGCTTTTTCTTTGCAAGGTATTAAGTGTTTGTTTTGTTACCATTTTATTTTTTATCATTTATGTAAACACTGTCATTGGTTCTGAACTAAAATCCATACATCCGTTTACTAAGGGCGAATTCTATTATAACTACTGATGAATTTCACTATATAATTTATAGTGACTATTAATAACTATTAATTCCTTTCCCATAGAGTACCGCTCGCAGAATCCACAATCCTAATAATTCATTTGAAAACGTTCCAAACATCCAGTTGAAATACATCTTCACATTTTTGCAAAATCTACGACCGACTTGGCTTGGGTTCCCTCCAGATGAGAGTTGAGATTTGAAATTTATATTACACAAGCTTACTTGAGGGAGTTGGGGCTACTTCTGAGCGGAGAGGAACAATGAAACCTCAATAGGGGAACCCCCGATAGTTCTTAAAGGGACTCGGAAGATCGATGGGGTGAAAGCACCTCATCGTACAATCTCGGCCTTTTCATGGAATTTCCAATTCTTGCCCATATGTAATATTAAAATGATGGTTTCAAGTTCTAGCAGGCGTCTTTCTTATAGGAGGGTTCAGTCAATTATAAACTATTGATGCAGTATGCCGTATTCTCTCTTCATTTTAATTTTTCGACAAACATAATTGGCTGAATCTATGGTATTGTGGCAAAATTATCATTGACATTTCATCTCCGATAATATATTAAGAATATTCAAAATGCAAGCGGTGACTGCCGTATTTCAAGATGCAGCTCTTTTTGTTAGAGCTATTTTCTTATCAAAATTATTCACGTTTATAATTATCATACCTATAGTTTATCGTAATAAGAATTCTCTCTTATTAATCTTTGTGGAAAAGCTACAATTGGATTGCGCGCTAGAATCGTCTGAACTCATCGTGTCTTGCTACACTTGATAGAATTATGCTCCCATACAATTTTATTGCTATACATTACACATGTACGTTATTGCGTAATTGATTGATAATATCCAGGATGTTTATTTGGTTAATGTAGTTATGCTAAATGTTAATGTGTCCATTGTTATTATAAATATATTTTCAGTTAAATTAATATCCTTCATTTACAGTGAATATTGTCAAAGAAATGTTTGGAAAATAGTAATAGGCATATTCATGGTAGATATCGTAGTTCACAAAGATCCTTAAGGAGGGTATTTATGCATTGAATAATCGATAAACAAAGGCTGATCATTTTCATTTTATAAAACAACTAAAAATTGAGGTAGGGTGTATTAGAATAGGGAGATGCACACCTACTAAGATGTATAGTATACCTATTTATCCTATCAATATGGGGGTTCGGATCGCCCATGAAGACGGAGCGAATAATTTCGGAGGCATCAATGAAATTTGAAAAGCCCTGGGCAATAGCCGCAGTGGTGACTACTAGCTGGTCTGGAATAATCTATTTACCAACCGAATAACTTGCCCAAAGAGAATATATTACCATTGGTATTCTATCTGTTAACGTACAGGATGCACGTGCTTGTAGGTACGCGCAGGATGAACACAGTATATACAATAGTACATCGATACATTTCAATACCTCTCCTAAAAAAGCAACACGACATGTGAACTACAATAAGCCCCTCTTCAATCCGAATACTTTCCTCCTCCATTTATTCTGTCCAACCATGGCACAATCTGCATGTATCTAATCTTCCCAGGTTCAATTAGTAATTTTCATGAATAATTTTTGATTTTTTGCGTATGCTTTTCCTTCTTAATTTCTGATAGATCTTTCAGTTCAGTGCACTAATTTCACCCTTCGTTTTTTAAACATTCCATTGCCTCGAACCACGTTTTCTACACGATTCTTTGATTCTATTATTTTTCAGTCTCAGTTTATATTAAATTCTTTGTACTTTATTCTACCCAGTTCTACGTTTACATTTGTCCAGATCATTCTTTTTCCTATCTTTTCATCCGTAATCCATTGTTTATTGTTTTTTCCCAATGCAATGTTCCTTGAGTTTCGTTTCCGGCTTTCAATTGATATTTTTTAATTATTTCGCATCCTTCTTCCACTGTACCTGTTTCCTTGTCCTAACTCACACATTTTTCCACAGCCTGCTGGCACTCGTTTTTTCCGAATATTTCATGTAGTCCTGGGTAATGCTCCAACATTAAATTTCCTCAACCACCTTTCCTGTTTATCCTATTGGATCTGACGTTACACTTTTTTAATTATTAAATTATTTCCGGAATCTGGACCCGTCCCCGGAAAACTGTGCGAATTAAACACCCAGTCCATAAATCCGTGACTAACCATAATTTAAACTAGCTGATATGTCTGAATCCCCGAGCATTGTCCATGTTTTCCTACGGCTGTTCTGGTGTTTAAACCAAGTTTTTGTTTTGATTAAGCCCTGTTTCCTGATGAGCTTTATTCTTTTTTCTCCGTGGTCATTCCTTGCTCCCAAAACCGAAGTCTCCTAGTGTACCTACTATACTTAATATACTACTATCTCTTTCTTCCTTCGCCTACCGTCGCGTTCCAATCCCCCATCACTCAAATGTTTTCTTCCAGGAAAATCTGCAATCATTTCATCTAATTGATCCCCAGACCAGATCCCTTGGTGACATTTTTGGCCTAAACAATGACCTAGTTTGTTGGTTTGCTTTTTACCTCTGCTAATAATATTAAAGTCGCTTGCTCTATGTGTAATACCCTCTTCCTACATTTTCTTCAATATAAGTGTATTCATTCTACTGTGCATTCTTCGCTGATGCTGCTGTCTGTTTCGCACCGTAAACATGTCAAGTGATGACTATGGAAGAAGCCTTGCCCCTCCCGCTGCGGGGCACAGCATTCGCCCGATTGGGGCGAGTCCCGTAGTTGCCAGGACCCATTCTCAGGTCTATTTCCATCATTGCTCCATGGAATATTACTTAAGGTGGTTTCCCAGTACCATCCTGAATACTATTTTAAACGTGACACTGTCACTCAAATGGACGCTCAACTGGGGTCGGCTGCCAATGCAACTGCCTCACTGAGTAACAGACGCTGCGCAGACTACCTTTTGTCTGGTTCCTACCCTTCGACCTAACTGGCATGGATGACCCTAATAGCCGCAATTACCATTACTCCCGCCTGCGCAGCCCTAGGGGTCATCATAACACTCAAAATCTTCCACCACGTCGGAGTTGTAGTCCATGGGGAGGGGAAAAGAGTATACCTAATATACTCGTGCGTATAATGCAATTGAAAATGGCGACACACTTTAATTCGAAGGTACAAAAAGCGCTATTTTAAAACGATTTCCTTCTCACATAAAATGTTTTTGCATTTATTCAATTATTATTTTAGCAGGCGAATTATATCTTATGATAACTTTTTTGATAAGTTGCATTGAAAACTCATGTTTTACAGTACGAATCGACGGGGTTTATGGAATTTATTTTCTCTCATGCCGAAAAGTCTGAGGTTGAAAGATCCACTATGTCGTATAACAACTTTTTACTTTGGTATAGGGATTTTTTCTTGAATTCACAGCAACTGTTTTTGCTCAAAATACAGTCACTTTAACTCTGCCCTCGAATTTCTGAATAAAAATATTCAAACGTTTTTAGTGATAAAATCGATCGTATTGGATTACTCGTCGATAATATTTCTGGTTTGTTAAAGAATTTAAATTTTCAGCAATAAGAAGTCATTTTTATTCAACTAGAGGTCATCTCCTTGGTCTAGAATTAGTTTTTTGGGTAAAAACCTGATTTGACTCAATTGAATGGGTTAGGTTTGCTACTAATGTCAGCGAAAAAATAGATCACCGGATTACATTTATTAAAACTTTTTTAGTATAGTTTTTAGGCATTTTTCAGCATTTCTTGTATTTGAAATTTTCACTTTGCGTGCCTGATTTATCGGAGGAAACACGCTGCAGGACATATCCCTCGTTGTCATCTCCTGAAAAGATTCTGAGTTGTGACTGTTTCATGTAAAAATAAAATACTATTAATCGTATTATTTTTACTAGGTAACCTATCATTTATGGTAGGTTTTGAATGGAGACAAACTTAACTACCCTACCTTTCTTAGCCTCTCTAAAAACACAACCTGTCCCACACTACAATAATCCCTTTTTGGTTCCGCATTCTCCCTCCTTTCATTCGGTCGAACATGCCTATCCTATTCCTTCCCTCTTCTTGCGTGTCTATCGTTCTTTCCTCTTTCGCAGCCTTCAACACCACCTTGCCGATCGAAATGATTTTAACTCTCCACATATTCTGCAATTTTGATGTTGTAGAAAGAATTAGGTGCTTTGATGACACTTATAGCTGTAGGATTAGTGATTATTGGTTCTAGTAGCTACCCATATGGCATAGGTTAAAGGATAGAAGTCAGACGATAAGCTGTCCACGCGATCTGTTCCGCAGTGGAACAGCATGAAATGCATCGGACTCCCGAGGTGCGGCCATTTAATATGGCAGTATTACATAAAAAATAATGAGTCAAGCAAAGGCCGGAGAAAACACCCAACATCAAGGTGGAGAGATGAAATACAGGATAGATGTTAGGGTTGTGTGAGGTTAGACGAAATATAGGGTTATTATTGGAAAACTAGCAATTCTGTATTCCACGAAACTACGATTGATACAAATGTGAAAATAAGGTCTGACAACTACGTGACTCAACTCAATGAGGCGAGTGTCGTCCTTGGCAGCGGGGAAGGCGTGATGCCTGGGGTCTTCATCACACTAAATCCTTATTACCGATACTGGAGTCCTGAATGTGGACTTGAAATGTTAGAACGATGTAGAGAGGAGAAATTTTTGAAAAAATCAAGCGGAAGAAAAAACTAACTCAAGGTGGAGGGATAAAATATAGATGCTAGGACTGTGGCAGGTAAGATGGAAATGTATCTGGAATTATTGGAGCGTTAGTCACATGGCAATATACAGTGGATGGGGAAACAGCGCTTGTTTAGTATTAATTTGAGTAACTAGAGTATGTTGTAATCAAACAGCTATTGTTGAATTTATTATAAATAAATACGGCATACTTTAAATGCTAATACTAGAGATGCTTGATAAATAAGATAAGTGTTAAATGTTATAACGATATAAGATAAGTAATTTTAGATGTTTAAAGGAAATATATAGATGAGGATAGCTCATGGCCCGGAATAGCCGATTTTTTATATAAAGGCATAGAAGAAAATGGAATCGAACAAAGCTCTGGGATTAGATGACATTATGAAAAAGAATGCAGTAGTAATTTTCTGTAGCTATGTATTCCGCACAACGCATTTGAATGCTTATACATCATCTTTAGGTAAAATGCAAGTTTAAGAAATCAGAATGAGTTATGTTGCAAAATCTGGGAGGGTTGAAAACTTCTTCTCATCTGGCCTTCACAGAAAATTCCACTGGTATCACACTAAAAATGGTAGACTCCGCTTTTCTTGTCATTGTCCACTTTGCCTTTTAATTTGCTAAAACCTTCATTAATGATGGGGTTGATTACTTTAAAAACTTCAATTTTGATAGGGTAGTCAGAAAATTCAACGACACTTTATATTTATGTAAGCTGAAAAGGTTGGCCATTTTGTTGCTAATCTACCCCCGAAATTGTAATTTGCGCCATTTAGATCGTTTTTAGGAGAGTATGGGGCAGTGAGGTAATCCCCATATTGGTTACTTTTGTCGTTTATCTTATAACCACCTATCTAGGAGGTAGAACTTTATAGGGTCGCTTCTTGAACCACTTAAGGATTACCTTTTCTATCCTTTTCAATTCTTCTCTTCTTCTGACCTCTCCCCTCTCGCTGTTCATTTCTTTCTTTCACGTTTTGAAGGTCTGCAAAGATTTCTTCAAAAATTCCCATCCTCTGCTCCTCAGTTAAAATTTGTTGATATGGGCAGTAGCACAGCCCTAGATCACCCCGGCACGTAGAATCTTTCGAAATTTTTTCCTCTGTTAATCCAAGTTGAAAGTATACTCTTGCGGATCTTTCTACTCGAAATATCATCCACTTCCTAATGTAGGTGTATATAACTGGGAAGATACAGAGCTAGGGATAGGTAAAATAGTGAAACAGTGGCTTACGAGTGGCTCGTATATTGAAATTTAATTGGTATATGTATGGCGATTTTGTAAAACAAACTATGATTGTTTACCTTTGTTAATTAATAATTTTAATGTTCTTGAAACTATCATTGAAATGTTGTACTTGCATGTTAGGAAGCAATAAGTAGTTCTGAAAAGTGTATGTTCAACGTATTAAAAATGAGTAGTAGTTTTAAGGGGAGGCGACCGACAGCTAAGGTCATTTTGCGCCATAGGGGATGGACAGGAAAGGATGAAGGGTGGAGAGAAACCCGGCGTCGGCATTAGCCTACTCTTTACGAAAGGCGCCAAGGGGTCCGCAGTTTAACGTCCCATCCGACGGACGGTTAAAAATGAGCAATGGAATATCGTCAGAAGGAGTGCCCTTCATAATCCGGTTTATGGTGTGCGAAATCTCTAAAAATGTGTTGAAGGAAATCAGTCTTACCGGAAAAAAAATCTATTGCCTTACTTTTATTTCGGTAATTTAGATATTTTTCAAGAATATGGGCTTAAAATTTCAAATTAGGTTAGTCTATTTTTGTAAAGGTTAACAATAAATTGCTTTTAGCAAATTATATCGAAATGCGGTGCTCATAGGGTGTTTTTATTTCGTAATAAATTATTATTTCATACAGGTATGCTGGTCGTTTACTGGTGCATGGGAGAATGAAATAATTTTAAAATCTGAAGAGGTAAATTTATATATTCCACTTAATTCCTAACATTTTTCATAATTTATGAACGTGTTTTTATTAAGCTTTAGGTGAATACCTGTTGAGTTCTGAAGTCGCGATATAAGATATTAGATGTACATTATTTGAAAAAGGACGGCGGTTAGTTGATATATCTCATTTGTAGTTGAATTTTCCTTATATGAATGATAATATTTCACACTTGAGCTGCGATTTTGAATAGGAGATGAAAATTATAAAAAGCTATTCAAACATCACTTCACAAGAAACGTTGCTTAAAAACTGCTTTTAATTCATCACCTCCTCGGAATCAGGTACTTCCTTGAAGGCGATGTCACAAGCGGTTATCAAAATTTTGAACTTATCTCTCATAAAACCGTGAATTTTGCTTAATTAATGATTTCGCGAGAGAAATTATATCTTTCTCCCCTCTTTATTGTTTTTATCTCGTAATTGCTCAAGGAGGTAGTGTGATTAGATATGACTACTAGTATTTTATGAAGGAAATTAATTGTTAATTGTCCTTTGATGTGAAAAGGAAAGTTTTTGAGATTTAATTTCCCAAGTAAATATTTCCTGTGCATAGAACAAAGGAGACTCGAGAGACTAGCATTAGTTTTTTTACGTTTTTGAAAGCATAATTTTTTACTGTCCGGGGATTATGTAGATTAATCTTCGGGTAGGAACAAATGAAAATGTGTTCTGTCTCTCTCTGGGTGAGATTTTCTTTCCACCAGAGAAGATTATGCAAGTAAATTAATAGCCTTTTTCAGGTGAATAAATTGAGAAATGCAAATTAGTAGTCTATATTCCGTATATTTTCTTAATGCACCACACCATTGTTTCTTTTACGGAATCCCTCTTTGTACCGCCTCATTTTCGCTCTGTTTCGTAATAAATATTTTAGAACTATTTAGAATCCTATTAAAGGTGTTCATGTAAGTGTATGAAGTGGAAACTATTAACTGAACCCCAAATGAATTATTCTAAAACGGATTCAATAAATGCAGCATTAAATAACTTTTATGCAGATATGTAAGGCCATTATTACTATTGCTAGTAATATTTTAATTATTGTTATCCCAACCATTTAAGGTCGGTTTAGGACGGACACAGACACAGCATCCCTAAATTTCTTAGCTTGGTCCAATATTTCAGCCAGACGTACAAAAACTAAATTAAACTATTTTCAACAACGCATACTGTCTACCTATCCTCATTCCGCCCAACATGCATATGTTTTACCTCGCCTGCTGAGCATTCTTCCCTCTATCACTGTCTTCAACATATCCTTGCCAATCAAAACGCTATGTATCCATATTTCCTACCTCCTTTGGGTTACTCCCGACAATTTTCCCCCACCATGGCTAAAAATACCTCGTTTGTTTTTCTTTCTACCTATTTTACCTTTTCCATCCTTTTCCCTTACCGCATTTCAAAAGCCTCCAATCTACATATATCGCCTTGCTACAACCACCATGTTTATGCACCGCCCAAAACCACACTCCAATATTAAATTTTTGATAAGCCTTATCGTTACATCCTTACTCAACGTGCCTATCATCAACTCCCTCATTGTGAAAATTATTCTAGCGCATTTCTTCTCACACTCCTACTGCTTTGACCATTTTAATTAAATTAATTCCGAGATCCGCCAACTCTAACTAATAATAACTTAGCTAATTTCTAACTTAGCGTTTCTCTTTACTATATAAACCGCATGGCGTTTGAGTTGTTTACTTATTATTTTCATCCCATACCTATTTGACTGACTTTCCAATGTGTTCAGTAATGTCTTACAAACCCCTTGGCTGAGTGAAAAACTAAACCCGACTGATTTTATGAGTCACCGACTATCATTGCCATCTCCAGTTCTTTATATACCTCTGTAATCATCTCCTGAGCATGCGTTGAAAATCAGTGGTGACCAATGACTCTGGTGTATAATGGAATGTTGAAGATTGTTATAGGTGGAAGAATGTTAGGCGGGCTTGGTTGGAGAAACAGAAGCAATGCATGTTCAGTGGAATAAATAGAAGCAGTAAGTATGCGTTTTTCAAGAACAGTTCAATTTACCGTGGGATGTTTTGTTATATTGTTAGGCGAAGCTAAGAAATGTAGCGATGTTCAATGTCCATTCAAAACCTACTTTAAACGGTAAGCATGAAAAAGGAATAGCCCTTTCTCGTTTTCGTTATACAATGTTTAATTTTTAGTTTTAATTTACCTTGTGTAACGTATCCCCCCGGCCACCTGCCACTTATTTTTTCCCAATTCACACTATCAAACGCCTTTTTGAAAATTACGAAACAGGCAAATGCGTCCTGATTGTATTCTAAATATATTCCTCTCGATTAGTGATCTCATCACTACAATGGTATCACGCGTCTCTCTCCCCTTCCTGAATCCGAACTGGTCGTCCTCCAAGTTATATTCTCTTTCCATATGTCCTACTCTCTATCCGTTTGTTGATGATCCTGAGAACAACTTTAGATGCGTGGGATATCAAACTTATTGTCCTGTAGTCCTCACATAATGCAGCTTTTATCTTTTTCGGAACTGTAGCTAACACTGATCTCACAAAGTCTTCCGGCCAGAGTCCTCCCTCATAGGTACTACGAATCAGTCCATATATAGGCTCTCTGTCTCCCACATTTTCCTAAAACTTGTAGTAGTTTTGCAGGAATGTTTTTCACCCCCATGGCCTTATTTGATGTAATCTCCCACAATACCTTTTCTATATCATCGTCGAGTATGCCTGGACCTCTATCTTCATCGAAGTCATATTCTCTGTCTAGGTCTAAGCTTGTTGGACTAACCTCTTTCCTCATTCAGTTCTTCTAAATATACCTTCCATCTCTGTTGGATCTTTTCTGTTTCGGCTATTATCCCACCCGACTTATCTCTGACTGTTAATAGGGATCTTCCCTTCTTACTTCCCGATTGTATTTTTACCGTCTCGTACGGCGCACCAATTTCACCCTTCCTCTGCAAACTTTCCATATCCTCACACTGCGTCTTTCACCATGCTACTTTTGCTTCATTTGTTACCCGTCTCCACTGCCGACCTTTGGGGGTGGCAAGTGGGGTGACGGTAATTTTTTGGAATTATACTTCCTTCCCATGCGTTTTATGTGATATTTTACTTTTCTGATGGAACACAAAAGCTGAAATAAGTAGAAAACTAAAATAAAACATAGAACTGCTTGGAAACGTATCTTAATTAACTTAATTAAGTATCAAGTAGCCAACCGCAGAAACGTTCTTTTACCATTCAAACTATGCTTAATAATTTAAAGCGTAGTTGTAAAACCTAATTTTACCGTTAAATTGATTTAAAACTGCAACTTAGAAGCGTTTTTACGCGCTTAATATTGTCATTTTTTACAACACAAAATGCCGCGGCACAAAGTCTCTAGCGTCAGTACTAAGAATAACTTATAAGTGATAGAAAGCTTACAGCACCCTTCGTCGTTGCACGGTTATGATTTGCTGTCTTGCCGAAACCATAATGTTCCCGCTGATCATATTGTTACCACTCCCGCTACATTATGAAGCTTTAAGTGAAGTTAGATTCAGTGCAAACAATAGTTCATTTAACATGAATTAGATAGCATGGGGCAGAAAATTTTATAAGGGATTCTATATTTATAAGAAGACGATCCTTGTTAAAAATTAATGTTAAAAAACCGTAATGTTAAAGAAACATTATCTGTATTTGTAGTATATTGCCGAAGTTTAAAAAACATTTGCAGAATATCATCACCTTATTCAAAGCACAGGCGAAGATATAAGTATTGGGACAGAAAGCTGGTTATCTATTGATATTGCCGACGGTGAAATTTTCCCAAAATCCTTGTCAATTTACAGAAATGACACAACTAGTAGAATCGGGGGTGGTGTCTTTATTACAGTAAAAATTCTTGCGTCAGTAGGGCTGAGGTAATTCAGGGAATTGGTTTGGAAAGCGTTTGGCGCTCAATCAGAAGTCCTCAATCCAAAAGGATTTATGTATGCGCATTTTAAAGTCCGCCAGTTGACAGATACAATACAATGCTAAAATTAGACCAGCAAATGAAAGGTTTCCTATCCCCACACGATGATCGCGATGTTATAATCGGTGGAGATTTCAATGTCCCATCTATTGACTGGAGCACATATAGTTTTAAAACGGGCGGTAAAGACGAAGATATCTGCGAATGGCTGTCGCATTCTTTTACGTTTAACTCATTGCATTAACTTGTCACTTTACTTACTAGGGGCGATAATATTATTGACTCGTTAGCAACGAATATTCCCGAAAAAGTATTAAATATAGAAACTATTAAAGGAATTAGTAACCACAGGGCAGTAAATGCTAAGTTTTCGTTTCATGGGGTCCGAAATAAGAAGCCTAAAAGGAAAATTTACTTGTTTAAAGAAGGGGACTACAATAACCTAAAGTGCGTGCTACCGAATCAATTTGCCAGTTTTAAGAAGGATAGTAATCACCGAAATACTGAGGATACGTGGAATCACTTCCTTGAGATCACGTGCTGAGCAGTCAACAAATTCATTCCCAGTAAATTAATAAAAGATAACACGGAAACTTGATGGTACAATGCAGATGTTAGAAAGGCATTACGATGTCAAAGGCTATGTCACGCCAAGATGAAAAATGTTAGAGATGACATCTCTAGCGACAAAAAGAATGAGATCACTAAAGATTATAATATATCCAGGACGAATGCCAAGAATGAATTTCGGAAAGCGTTAAGTGAATTCTAAAGGAAAAGGTTAGCGTAAAATTTGAAAAAGAATCCAAAAGTATTTTCGTCATGCGTCAGAGAAGTTCAGGGAAATAAGTCAACTGTTATTTCACTCAAAAATTATAAAGGCGGAAGAGTAACCAGCAGTTTGGAAAAGGCCAACTTATTAAATTCCTTCTTTCAGAGCAACTTGTAGCAATGTGTCACCGAATGTTACCGATAGCTTACAAAATCGTGCCGGTCAACCAATGCCCAAAATTGAAATCTCATATAATGGAATATAACGAATGCTAAAAAATATCTAGCCTTATTCCTCCGCGCCCGATGAAATACCCGCTCGTACAGGATATTACCCGCTGTATATTTAAGGATCTAGCTTCGGAAATTGCCCGTATCTACAAATAATATTTAGGAAGTCGCTGGTAGATCACAAGGTTCCCAGAGATTGGAAAACGGCTAACGTAACACCAATATTTAAAAATGGAGACAGGAAGTAACCGAGCAATTACAGACCTATATCTCTCACATCCATTTCGTACAAGGTTACGGAACATATTGTTCCTAGTTCGATCGTGAGACACGTCGATAATCAGGAGTTATTCATGAAAAATCAGCGCGGTTTCCGAAGAGGGAGATCTTGCGAGACACAACTTGCGCTTTTTGTTCATGTTTTCTTATTTCGGGAGAGAGCAATGTTCCAGTACTCGCGATTTTTCTAGATTTTAAGAAAGCGTTTGACAAAGTACCTTATGGTAAACCACTCGCAAAGCTAGAAGCATATGGCATAGATAACAATATCCGGGGTTGAATTAAAGACTTTTTGAATGGTCGGGTACAAAGCGTAGTGATGGGTGGAGTTAGCTCAAATGCAGCAGAAGTTACTCCAGGTGCTCCCCAGGGAAGTGGTATCGGACCTCTTTTATTCCTTCTCTACGTTAACGACATTGACTCTGTAAGTCAATCGTCTGTCACCAGTAAGATACGTTTATTTGCCGATGCTGCAGTGGCTTACCATAATATCCGTGATCCTGAGGACACAGAAGCTTTGTCATATTACCTTAATACTATACAACGCTGGTGCGATACTGGGAAATTACAGTTAAACTTAAAAAAGTCCGTAGTTATAATATTTTGGGAAAAGAGCAATTTCCAACCGAACGCTTACTGCTTTGGGAATACCGAAATGGAATGTGTAGACTCAATTAAATACCTAGGCGTTACCCTCACTCACGACCTCTCCTGGGTGAAACACATACGGGGAATGTGTGGACCAGCTAAACAAAAATCAGGAATTATTAGGAGAGTACTAGGTAAATGTGGTGGAAAGGTCAAAGAGAAATATTATCTGTCGTTGGTTAGGCCTAATTTAGAATATGTTGCAAGTGTATGGGATCCTCTTGAAGTTGGATTAATTGCCGAATTGGACCGCATGCAGCATAGAGTAGCCAGATTTGTTCAACGTTGTTATGATAAACGTAGTAGCATATCCAAGATATTAGAGCATGCAGGCTGGGAATAACTCACGGAGCGAACATTACATTACAGATTGATGCTCTTGCATAAATTGGAAGGAGGTCTCTTTAGCTGGGATGTTGAAAATGTATTAGTACCCCCATCGTACTACGGTAGGAGAGATCATGATAGTAAAATTATAGAGATTAAGAGTAGAAGAGATGGATTTGAGATGTCATTTTTTCCACGAACGATAGGGGATCATAATAACTTTGTTCGACCGCGGTAGGGTCATGCTGAGGTAAAACTATTCTGGTGTGTATTCACCTCCTGCCCCACACCGTAGCGGTGGCTTTCAAGGTATGAAAGTCTACACATTCCATTTCGGTGTTCCCAATGCTGTAGACATTCGGGTGGGTATTCTCTTTTTCCAAACATTTATAACTACGCACTTTTTTAAGTTTAATTCTAATTACCAAGTGTCGCACCAGCGTTGTATTGCATTAAGGTTATCTGATAAATCTGCTCTGTCCTCAGAATCACGGATACCTTTCTGGGTCCCCCGAAATTTTCAATGTGAACCTACGCCTTCTGTGGTGTCTAAACCAAGTGTTGGTGATGTCTAACCCCTGTCTCTTACAGAACTCAATTGCTTTCTCCCCGTGGTCATTCCTCGTACCTAAACCGTAGTCCCCCACCTCATCAGCAACTCTTCCTTGGCATTCTAATCCCCCGTGATATAAAATGTTTTCCTGCAGGAATACACACGATTATGTCCGCAAACTGATCGTTTATCCCATCGACTGCTTCCTCCTTATGATTGATTGATGGTATGTATACCTGAACAATGACCAAGTTCGTCGGTTCTGCTTTTATCTCTATAAGTAATATTTTATCTGTTGCTTGCTCTATGTTGACTAAAAAATTAAATAATTTTGCTAGATATTTTCTATTTATTATTATTTAAATCAGGTAAACTAAGAATTAATTATCTAATAAAGGTAACGATGCGTCTTGGTGTGGTTGAAACTAAAATAATTCTGGTTAACTGTCACACCCTTTACAGCCAAACGGATGGGTTAGCTATGGGTTCCCCACTGTCCCCCTTCCTAGCCGAAGTCTTCCTCAATTCTGTAGAAGAACATCTTTTTAATGCTGACCATCAGCATAACAAAAACGTGGGCTATTGGTTTCGTTACGTTGACGATATACTATGCCCATGGACCGGAACCAAGCGACAGTTAGACTCCTTCCTTAATTTCCTAAACACTCTTCATCGGAATATCTCCTTCTCCATGGAAAAAGACGTCAACGGCACCATCGACTTCCTCGACTTGACAATCACAATTAGGGATAATAGACACGAATTTGCAATTTATAGGAAACCCACATATACAGACCATATAATTTCTAATGATTCCGCACACCACTTTTCTCACAAACACGCAGCCCTCCACTCCATGATCCACCGCCTCCTACACATCCCCCTTTCCCCCAAAAACTTCAAAATTGAACTCGTGAATATCACTAATATAGCTACCAACAATGGTTTCAACCCCAAACTAGTTGACACATTACTACGGAAAAAACAAAAAGCAATGGCCATAAAAAGCATTTTCGTATCACAGCCCGCAGTATCTAAAGATTTTAAGTGGTGCTCGATCCCGTTTCTGGGAGATCTTTCATATAGGATTTCCAACTGCCTACCCACCTCACTCAAAGCAGCCTTCTACCCACCCATAACCCTCTCCAAACTTCTAGCCAATGGAAAAGACACCCAGGATAGCCTTCTCAAATCAGACATTTATAAACTGAAATGCGAGGATTGTTACAGCGTTTATGTCGGTCAGACCGGCAGGAATATCAAGTTACGAGTCAAGGAACACGCTAGGTGTCACAAAAATCAGAATAACAACTCTCTCTTCGCCAAGCATTTACTAGAATTCAACCACAGCAGTGACTTTGTCCCAGAGATTTTACACACACTCCCAAAAGGATTAAAAATGGACGCTCTCGAGCAATTAGAGATTAGAAGGCACTTGGTAAACCCCAACACGACACTTGGTAAATGAGCAATTGTTCCCATACCCCTCCCCACTCCTCTCAGAAAAACTAGCCTGGAAATGGTCAAAACAATCCATCAACGCACCTGCGAGCCCCCACCCCTCTCAAATCCTTCCAACCCTCCCCGCCCCCACTCTGTCCTGAGGGTATATATGCTTGCTCTGTCTGTTTTGCAAATTTGTACCTGATGATGCCGCAAGTCGGTGAAACGCGTTGTACCGTATAATAAAATCTGTGGAAAAGTACGAGTCTTTCTTTCTTTTTAGTAATGGATATTTATGAAGTGTTCTGGGCCAAAATGGTCAACGTAGTAAAGACATAAGATCAAGAATTGCATAAGGCATAGGAGCTTTCTACATCTACATCTACATAATACCCCGCAAGCCGCCGCAAGGGCGTGTGGCGGGGGGTGTTAGGTCACCAACCGTAAAAAAGAAAAATACCACATGCAAAAAAACAACACGGAAAATTACACCCACAGCAGCGCACACACTCATGCAAAAATCCCTTCATCCAATACTCATGCAAAAACATATACCGCAAAACAACTAAAAAACTGCACCCCATGATGCAGCACGAAAGCCATCCTACAACACGGAAGCCAGGACACAACAAGCAAGAAATTGAAACATCACTACCAATGAAAATGCACCACGAAACACCTTACCCCCAAAGAGTCTGTACAAGGCAGGGAATGCGACCCAACGTTGCAGGTAGCAGGAATTTGCCCCCGCGGAGAGGGACGAGGGATTGAAAGGGAAACTTAAAAACAGATGAACAGAACATGAATGAGGTCATTCGGAAAGAATGGGTTATTATAACAAAACACATAAGGTTAGTGGAAGAGCAGGCATTTAAATACAACTAATTATTTTTTAGACGCTGAGGGTGGCAAGTAGAATTTTTGCTATCTATAACCCTGCAGTTGCTATCCCGTATTGTCCGTGGGAAGAAGGAGTCCTTGAGTCGGCTAGTTCTGGCATCTATTTCCCGAATTTTATATGCATGATCCAAGCGACTAATGTATGTAGGAGTACGAATAATTTGCGAGACCTCGGTGCTGAAACATGCGGATCTAAATTTATTTAATAATTTCAATCTTGCATTGAATCGTCTCTCAGCCAATGATTCCCACCCCAAATCCATGAGCATTTCGGGGACGCTTTGCGTTTTATCGTAGGAATTTTTTACAAAACGGGCTGCCCGGCGTTGAACCTTCTCAATTTCCCGAATGAGACCTTTTTCACTCGGATCCCACACGCTGCATGCGTATTCTAAATGAGGCCTTACAAGAGCGTGGTAACAACGTTCCTTGACCTTCGAGTCACTTTTGCCGACAATGCGTCTAATGAATCCCAATTTTTTATATGCTTGACCGCAGACTTTACGTATGTGAGTCCCCCAAGTTAAGTCTTTTGTGAATGTGACACCTAGGTATTTTACCGTTTCAACTACTGCTAGGTCACCTCCAGCTAATTTGTAAGCAAATCCCGTTGATCTTTTAAAGAAATTTACCACTGAACATTTATTATAATTTAGAGTCAATCCCCAGTTAGAACACCATTTAGTAATGCAATCTAAATCCTGCTCTAGAATAAAACGATCCTCATCCCCAGATATCTCCCGATAGATCACCGTGTCATCCGCGAACATCCTAATTTTACTTTTCACTTCGCGGTTCAAATCGTTAACAAAAATCAAGAAAAGCAACGGCCCGATCACACTTCCCTGAGGTACCCCCGACGTGACTCGAACGCTGTCGGAACTAGCGCCATCAAGGACTACCCTCTGTTCCCGCTCTGAAAGAAAATCTTTAACCCAACTTATGGCGCCCTTGTTTATACCCGCGACCTTTAATTTATGAATGAGTTTACCATGTGGGACCTTATCAAATGCCTTTTGAAAATCTAAGAAGATGGCATCCACTTGCCTACCTCTCTCACCCGATAAAAGTAAATCATGTGTAAATAATCCTAATTGGGTCTCGCAGGAGCGGGTTTTCCTGAATCCGTGTTGATTGTCACTTAAAAAGTTAATATTGTCAAGGTGTCTCATTATTGAACTGACAATTATGTGCTCTAAGATTTTGCAACAGATAGAAGTGAGAGATATAGGTCTGTAATTACTGGGATCCTCCCTGTCACCACTTTTAAAAATAGGCGTTATTTGCGCGGTTTTCCAAATCTTAGGTACTTTGCACTCTGTGAGGGATTTTTTAAATATAAACTCAAGGTACGGGGCAATGTTTGGAGCTAAATGTTTTATCACCCTAGCTGGTATATTTTCGGGACCCGGGGATTTGTTGGGTTTAATCTCGTTAAGCAATTTTAGAATTCCTTGTTGGTCCACTGTTATTTTTTCCATGGGTGGAGTATGTATTGTTTCTTGGAGATATGCGGTGGCAACATCATTCGAGAAAACGCTCTGGAAGAATGAATTTAGGATGTTAGCTTTACCCTCACTGTCTGTATGAATTATATTGCTACAATCCCTTAAGCAAGCCACGGTTTGTTTACTCCCATTTACTTCCCTAACATATGACCAGAAAGCTTTGGGGTCAGTGTCCAAGTGCTCGCAAAGTACTTTGCGTTTAAAGTCCAGTAAAGCGCTACGTAATTGTGTTTTGGTTTCAATTTTAGAGGATCTATATGTGTCCCATAATTGTTTATTCTCAGGGGATGATGTGTTCACGCCTGCCCTCTTTGCCCTAGAGTGTAGCATTCTCTGCTTTCGAAGGGCTTTTCTAACGTCTTTATTGTACCACCTGGGGTCGCGATTTGCTTTAACGTATTTTATAGGTATGAAATCTACGATTCCTTTTTGCATGATATTGACAAATTCTGTCCAAGTTTCTTCCACGTTGACATGACTTAAGCGGTTTTTGAACTCGGGTAGTGAAGAGTTTAATTGATTGGCAAAAGATTCAAAGTCTGCTTTATGGTAATTATAAATTTTTCTTTTTGGTTTAACAATCATTTTTATTTCTATGTCCAAGTGGACATTAATTGCTTTATGGTCACTCAAGCCCTCATCAGTTGATACACTAATAATACGTTCAGGCGTGTTTGTAAGAAATAGATCCAATATGTTCTTTCCACGGGTGGGCATGCGTACTGCTTGATGGAGGGAGTTTCTTTGAACCAATTTTATCATGGAATTGCAAGATTCGCGATCGCGGGTCCCAGATTTAACGATATTGTTGTCCCAATCTATACCAGGGAGGTTAAAGTCGCCACCAATTATGTTTATGCTGTTATTATATTTACGTGTAAAATTGTAAATTTGATCGTTGAGGGTGTGAAGTGTTTTCAAATCTGAGTCTGGAGGTCTGTAGAAAGAGCATAAATTTATGTTGGGTTGATTGGTCCGTATTAAGGTGCACCAAACACTTTCTATGTTATTATTTTCAAATGAAACTTGCCTGCTTTCAAAATGACTTTTAACTGCCACGAAAACCCCTCCTCCGGGTCTTGTATCTCTATCGTGTCGGTAAACTTTGAAATCTATTGGGAAAATTTCTTGGTCATTTATGTCATTGCACAGCCAACTCTCTGTGCCTAATACTATATCAGCGGAATGAGTTTGGATTATGTGTTCTAGATCCGCTGATTTGTTCTTGAGGCTTCTGCAATTTATAACAAGTATAGTTAAATTATTTTGATGTTGAATAACGTCCTTATTTGTGCCTGACTGTAATTTAGGACGCCTTTGTGGGGAAGTGCGTGTCACATGTCTTTCTAAATCAATGCCAGTTTTGTCGGTGACTTTTATATTTTTATTAATAATATTATACGCGCTATCCCCAGATGTTACTGACCCACTAAGTGACCTGACCTCTATCCTAAAAAAGGCCTACAGTGGTCGAGTATCCTATCCGCTACCTTACTCGCCGCTTCCGCCGTGTAATGGACCCCAGATCGGTTAAGGGGAGTCCTGCAAGATCAGCTTTCACGAGAAGGATGTAATTGATGATAGGGACTTTGAGTAAGGACAGTAAGAAAAGGCTCGTCACAACTTATATATGGAGTTTGTTTTTTTGTACGGCGCGAAAACATGGCAATCGAAGCAGCATTGAAGTGGACGGAAATGAAACATACGAGAAAGTACTAGGCATGGTGAGGGAAGAGAGGGGATTGTTGGGAGAAATGAAAAAGAGGCAGGAAATTTAGATGCCGAGCTCTTCGATTGTCAATGTAATGTTGAGACTGCCCTAGAATGGAAAATGTTAGGCAAACGATGAAGGGGTAGGAATAGCGGTAAAGAAAATACTTTGTTCTTCCTCATATATTTTATTTTACACAACCTAGGTTTCGACTTACAAATTCATCATCAGGTAAAGTACAGAGGACACGCAGCTTTATTTAGTAGGCAGAGAAGAGGAGGGGAAAGAGAAGGGAAACTGGTGTGTGTGTTTGGGGGGAGGGGGAGAAGGCGGTTGGGTATAACGTCAGGGAGGGAGAGGTCGGTTGGGTAGGGCTTCAGGGGGAGAGGAGCTGTGGAACAGAGGGAGGTCCAGGAGGACTTCACCAACACCACCTCCCCCTCCTCTTCTCTGTCTACTATATAAAGCTGTGTGTCCTCTGTACTTTACCTGATGATGACTTTGTAAGTCGAAACCTAGGTCGTGTATAATAAAATATATGTGGAAGAACAAAGAATTTTATTTTCCGATATGAATCGCTTCAACAAACTGACGCCTCAAACCATTGTATTCGGGTAGGAATAGGATAAGTATATCGGACGGAATGAAGGCTGGTTGGAAGTACGTATTCGGAATTGAAGAGGGGCTTATTATAATATTAGATGTCCGGTTGTGTTTTGTTAAGAGAGACAATGGGATCGCCGCTGTACCCTTATGTACCTTGTATCTATTCAAAAACTATCTTGACCGGTGGATTACCATTAAAGAAATTTAGCAGTTTGGAGTCCAGCGTGTCTTTGGGACAGTTGTGTGAGCAATCACGAGTCCTTATGAAAACTCGCAAAATGTGAAGTTTATTTTCCTATTGAAATCACAGATATCCAAATTAGACTTCTACATCTATATCTACTCAATACCTCGCAAGCCACCGCAAGGGCGTGTGGCGGGGGGTGTTAGGACACCGCCCGTAATGAAGGAAGAAAAAAAAACATGCGAAAACCACAAATTTATACTATCCATAAACAAAACCTGGTATACGTTCAAGCAAGAGCACTTACACCCTACACAAATGCAATCACTCAAACTAATAACTAATATACACATGCACCTACAAATAAAACTGATATTTTTGCAATGTTTAATTTTGTCCCGACTTGTAAATTCAGTGTTTTTAATATTTCTAGAGTGACTTCGGTTTCTTACTATTATGATTTCTAATTTTTCGGGGAAAGAAAGAGTATTTGTATCCATCTGTACTAGAATCCTTTATTTTATCTCAGTGGTCTGATCTACCCAAGTAGTGTGGGGCCATTATAATTCCTTTAATATCAACGTTAAACTCGTTTGTTCTGAACTTTAAGTCTCGCTTGCTCTCTTCGTATTTCAAGTGGCTCCCAACCTAAATCTCTTATGAGACTTGTCCCTCTTGTGTTCTTATCATAACAATTTTTAACGAATCTGGTGGATTTTCCCCGGACTTTATCTAACTCCTTTTACCAAAACTTCTCCCAAAGATCCCAAATACTCACGGCGTATTCCAAATGAGGTCTAACTAGAGTAAAATAATACCTCTATTTGACTTTCTCATTACATTTCCCCACCACCCGTTTAATGAAGCCGAGTTTCTTTAAAGCGGATCCGCATATTGTCCTGGTATGTTATCCCCATGAAAGGCGTGGTGTTTGAACTACCCTCAAAGATTTAACTTGATTGGCTGTAGTTAGTACTGAACCTCCTATTTCGTAGGTTATATCACGTTCGCCACTTCCTTTGTTACAAAATTTAAAAACTGCGCATTTGCCTATATTAAGCATTAATCCCCATTTCTTACCCCCATCCGAGATTGTGTCGAAGTCTATAGCGACTTACTCGCGATCTAGTTGGCTCCTTATTTCCCTGTATACCAACCTGTCGTCAGCAAATAACCTCAGATTGTAGCTAGCGTGTTCGCTTGAGTCATTAATGTACGATATATTAAGAACAGAAGAGGCTCTATTACACTTCCCTGGAGGACGCCTGAAGTTACAACTTTATCCGTTGAGCACAACCCATGGATGACTACTATTTGTTTCCGATTTGATAAGAAGTGTCTAATCCAATTTATTATTTTCTCATTGATACCATAGCATTTGAGTTTGTAGAGCAATTTACTGTGTGGGACTTAATCTGAGGTTTTTTTTTGAAGTCTAGGAATACTGCATCGACTTGGGTGTTGTTTTCTCCCGATATAAGTATATCGTGAATGAAAAGACCCAGTTGTGTTTCGCGAGATCTGCTCTCCCTAAATCCGCGCTGGTTGTGGGTTAGTATTTTCTTACTATCAAGAAATCTCATAACGTTAGTGACAATAATGTGTTCCAATATTTTTACAAGAGATCGATGTTAAGGAAATGGGTTGGTAATTGGTTGGCTTATCCCTATCGCCGCCGAATAGATGGGAATTGTATGGGCTAGCTTCCAGTCGCCAGGTACTGAGCTTCCATCTATCGATTTTAGAAAATCAATTTGTAAAAACAGGGAAATTTCTTCAATTAATTCATGTAATATTCTAGCTGGCATTTCTTCCGGATCAGGTGCCTTGTGTGCTTTGACACCACGGAGCAGATGTACTATATCCTGCTTGGTCAGTGTAAGATCGCTCATGTATCCCCCGGGTACCCATGTGGAGGATCATTTGGTACGTTTGTTTTTATTGTAGACGCTCTGGAAAAAATGGTTCAAAATATTTGCCTTTTTCACGGTATCTGTGATGATTTATCCGTTTTCCGTCTTCATTTTTCTTTGCTTCCTTCCTTTTCTTTGTTTATTTTGACGAACTTAGTTTTTCCTCTACAAAAATAGCCTTATGGTCAGAGATTCCGTCCATTATTTCAATGTCAGTAATGATTTTGGGCATAGAAGTCGCACAGATATCTAGTATGCTTTTGCCCCGTGTTGGTGATTTAAAAATTTGTTCTAAGGAGTGTTTTGTGAATGTTTTAAGTAGATTTTGGTATGAATCTCTGTTTTTGGCAGAATTTCCTACGCAGTACGTGTCCCAGTCAATTGACGGTAGATTTGTATCACCAGCGATTATAATAATACTCTTGCTATATTTTTTGCAGAGAGTGGGTATTTGGTCGTTGAAATTGTGTAGAACATCTGTATTAGAATCTGTAGGGCCTGTATTAGGGTTGGTAAAATGAGCACACGAATAGGGTTCAGTCGTTGTAGTCCTTTATGTTGCACCTAACGCTTTCTATGTCATTTACGTTGCATTCGTATCCTTAGCTACTAAAATGTGACTTTACAGCAATAAATACTCCCCCACCCAATCTAGACTTCATTGCATAAAATTTCAATCAATAGCTCATGATCCAACTTGGTTGCTATAATTTATCGTCATTCGTTTGCATGGCTTCCCTACGGCTTTCCGTGTGTTTCCCCGATGTTCGATCTTCCATCGTCGAGGTTGACCGAGGAGTTTTTAAGATTGCCTCCCTATACGTATCATGCTGGCTTTCAGCCCTACTATTGTGAAAACGTTCACCATAGAAGCCTACGACCAGGATTCCTATATCTTACAAGAAACTTTTCTCCCAACGAAATGAAAAATCCATGTCACTTAGGACACCCCTTGTTAATTCCTCGGCCTGTGGACCATGTTATTTGCGACCAAGTTTTATAAGGTTAGCGTTCCCAGAAGGCAAAGCTGGTACTCACCGTAACTTTGTTTAAGTTGGCCTCCGACGTTTCTCTGGATGGCCCACCTCCGCCACCGCCTCCGGAGGCTCTGCTGTTACCCCCGCTTCCGCTCCCGCTGCCTCCCCCACCGCCCACTCCTACGTCGCCCATAGCCAGCGTCTCCGGTGCGTTCCCTTCCCCGCCTCCACTGTGCTCCATTCCCAAAGTGGAGCCCACTATGGTCATCCCACCATTGGGCCTGAACCTCCTACCAAAGCGGAGGAGGTTGCGGGTTATCATCGTGTTCATGAGCACGATGAGTGTCAGAGGAGCGATGAGGGTGAGCACACTGTCCACGATGTTGATGACACGCATGGCTTCGTGGTATTGCTCCAGCATATCACACACCTCATCACCGGGTGCTACGCTCTGCGATGGTCCGCCGAGAGGTGACTCTCCTTCCGCCATATCTACAGAAATAGATTAGTGTATTGGTGTGACGTTATATTATCATAGTATTTCGACTTATAAGTCGTTACATTCTTTTAAAGACTTGTTTTGGGCCCTCTCTCTACCCTTTAATTTTTATGAAAGCGCAAATAATACCTTTTTCCGGCAGGCAAACTTCCTTATTGTTGAGGCATTGATTCAGGTTTGCGAATAAAATTTAGTTTTTTAATTCTGCAGAGTGGGCTTGGTGGAGAATGTTGTATAGAATTCAACTGCATGTTTGATGTTGAGTACATACGAAGGTATTTGATTAAGTCAAAAGGGAAGGGTAGTACATGCTGCTCAAAATTCTTTGCTGTTTTCCTTCCACTTCTCTGTGCCTCTACTATTCTCTTTTTTGTTACGACCTTCAAAATTCTGCTACGTATCATTGCCTCCCCATCCTCTTTTTCAACCTTCTTTGAAGTTCGCTCATAACTTACTCTCTTTCCTACCTTATATAGTACATCGTTATATGTCTTCCTCCCCTTCGACTTATCTTCTCCATTCTTCTCCGTACCCTAATCTACAAAGTTTCCAATCTTCGCTCATCCTGTTTCCTTCAAAGACCAAGTTTCGCAGAAATAACACTCTCTGTTCTGCATTAAAGCCTTTATCAAAGTCACTGCGTTCTTCATATTTTGAAAAAAACTCTTAAAAAATATGCAAATCACTCCGGTTTATAAATTTTATGTGAAAAACAGAAAAAAGTAAATGAAATGATTGATGTATAATTTTTATGGACGATGAAATTGATTTTAGCACACTGCCTTTCGCACATACATATAATCGAATTAAAAACAGTGCTTATGAAAACATGGCTATAGGTTAAACATTTGAAGAGATCGCCAATTAGGAAAGATACATTGTCATGCCTTAAATTCTTAAATATTTTGATTGAGAAGAGATGTTAAGAGCGTGAGTATTTACAACAAAAATTCATGAGCGATTTTAAATGGTCCTTATTCACTGCGTAATATGAGAAATAACTTTACTTTAACGTTTTTGTCAGAAATTGCCCAATCTCGAGGAATTTTTGCTCTTTTCAAGAAATTCTCGCGTGACCCTATATGGACGTATTAATTTTTCTTTTTATAACATGAGCTAAAAAATACCCCGATGGTTGTAAATTTATGGTATCGTCATTATTTGCCAAATAGAAAATCTGGTTTAATATTACAATGAGAATTATTTAAGAAGGAATATGTAAATAAAATTCATACCGAAATACACTTTCAAATATTATATCATTTTTAGATATTTATGTATGGTATACTATGCTTCCATGTATCAAAAGACATGAAGAAAACATTTTTCTTCATGTAATTGTTAATTTAAGGCGCGGGAAGTATATATATATTCAGCGGAGCTAGTACCTCAGCCATTATTCATTGAACATGTATTTTTATGAAACTAACATTATAATTAATGTTTCTCACGAGAATTGTTTAGAATATTTTAGGTTTGCCTAGATTTATGATAAAATTTTATTGTATATATTTAAACTAGCAGTTGTATTTCCATTCTCTTTCTAAAACCTTTCATGGTTTAATTATGTTTGCATCTTTAAGCTTCCATTTTAAATACAGTTTGCGCATTAAATTGTCTATTTCAACTACCGAACTTGTGCAGTCATGCTTTTTTCTAGTGTTTACTGAAGTTAACGTGACCCCATGCATTCCATATATGGGTTTATGAAAACTGAACTACTTTTCTGCATTTTTGATACTGATCTCTCCGACTATTTTGCATTATCTCTTAGTAAAACGGATACATTAAGCAAAGTCAGGAGGAAGAGTTTTTAAATTATCCTTTTTATGCCATAAAACATAATTCTGTCTACAATAATTATATCAATCCGCTTTTCATGCTTAGACTCCGAATTTGATGTTCAAATTTGCTATTTTGTAGCTAAGTACTTTATCATGTACATAAGGGCATATTTTGCCGCATAAAAAAATGAGAACTTTTGTCATAATTTTATTCGGCTAGACGAAAAATGGACTTTTACACTGTCTTTACCTTAAAGTTAACCCAATATTCACCTTTTCTCTGTAATCGACTTTTAATTTAACGGGTTTGAACAATAAAAATTATGAAATAGAAAGTCATTTCTACCTCAGATGGTTAAGGGAAACGTAAAGTGCCATGCAGTTCTTATAAAATATATTGAAAATCGTCACATAGTGCGAATAATTTATTTAAAATTTAATAATATGGCGCTTAAATTTAAAAATCTTGTGATCGAATAAAATATTAAATCTAATAAGATTACGCCTCATACTTTTTCTTTACCTTTGAGCAATAACATTTAAGCGTTTACGAACTTTTTCGTACTCAAAAACGTTTGCCAAGCCTTGCCGTAAACCTATTTACTTTGCGTGAATCTCGGTTATTGGATGATGGAATTAAATAATGATAAAAAGTTTGAATTAAGTCGCAAGTGAGATAAAATACAAGATAATAAGCTCAGAACATGAATAAAGTCATCAGGAATTATCTTAAATTATAGTCTGAAACAATCGATGATGCAATGTTTAAATATCCAAGTAATACAAGATACGCTAGTTATGGAGTTGGTCACCAATTTGAGCAGCCTTATTCCCGAGCGGGGTTTATTATTTATATTTGATAAAAATTAATCCTGCTGTATCAAGTAGAAACGAGTGCATTACTGATACAAATAGTCGAGAAATATCTCACATCTTCTTAATGACCGTACATGTTCGAAGAGTAATCCTGTCCGACTAGCTTCTCAATACCAACCAGTGCAGTCAGACTGGGTTATACACTCAGATATTACACATAATTCGGAAAGTTTAGAATGGCCCGTGAAGAATTTCATCGTCTAATAACGAAATAATCCTATTGTTGGCCCTAAATCTCCCTCATATCTACGTAAGGAATGGAAATTCATACCTACCACCTCCGTTTCTTTCTTACTTTTTTCTTGATGTTTTCGATCTTGTTTATCCTCATTATCGCTCTAACATTCCATGTATATATCATAACTGTCGCGGTCCTCTTCTAGGTCCTATTTTCCAATATTTTAGCTGGATTTTGCAAGGATTTAGCGCGATGACGACGGCGGACCTTGCCTCCCCGGTTTGACACCTGGTCGATTGGGCCGAGTCCTTTTGCAGTCAGGTTTAATTTTAATTTTTTTTACTTCCATTTCGTCATTGGACATGGGTGAGGGAGTTTAGGTGGTTTTCCATTTCCTTCCTCATTGGTGTTTTTAACGCCACATCAGTTCGCTCTCCTGGGGTCAGACTCCTTTATGGCCGCCTCACTGACGAAGGAACGTTATGTTAGACTACCGATCATATGCGTCCCAACCTTCTCATATCCGGCATAGATGACTCTACCAGTAGCAATTGTTTTCACCCCTGCTATTTCAACTTCATGGGTCACTGAAATGCGCTCTTTCACCATGTGAAGGCATTATCCCACGAGAGAGGTTGTACTGGAAAGCAAAAAATCGGTCTCGTTCAGAAAACGGACATCATTTGTTCCTTTGACAGCCTTTTGGAAGGCATCAGTTGTTTTCTTGTTTACTTTTGTTTCTAAATTGTTGTTTAATTTCGTATAGATTCTTTGGCAGTGTGTTTGTAAACACTTGTTGTTCATTTTAATTGTTTACTTTCGTATCTCAATGCCTGACGGGATATCTATTGCGTGTAATGCGCTTTTCATTCTTAATGAGGAGGAGTCTATGTGGTGATTCCAAAAAGGATTCAGTTGCAATTCTATGCGTCTAAAAAAGGAAACATGATGTTGTTCAACATCCTCCTTTAAAGGTGGAGCCTTAACGTAGCAGCCGTACGTCTCCCTCCATTGCTGCTCTTTTCAAATCTTTGTGTTGAGACTCTCATAGTACTCTTTATGCCATTCAGAAACTTCTTTCTTAGCCTTCCTATTCTATTTTTTCTAGTCCTATTTTCTGCATTATATTTTCCAGGAAGTTGTTATGCCGAAGAATATGTCCAAAAAATTTAGTTTGCCTTTTCTCCATCTCTTTCATTAGATTCCGTTCCTCTTTAATTCCTCTCAATAATGCACCTTTTCTTGTCTATCCATCATGTTATTTTTATCCTTGTCCATGTCCACATTTTCGTTGCTCCCAACCGAGACTTCTCCATTTTCTCAGTATCCAATGTTCACATCCATATTAGAATGTACTCGAAATAAACATTTGTAAAAGATTTTCTATTTTATAATTTTGTGTGTTTATTTCCTAATTTTTTTACATTTTCGTATAACCTATCTCCCAAGGCCATTCACCTTTCTTTTCACTGCAGAGGTGTATCTGTTATCTCTTGCAATTATGCTCCCAAGGCAGGAGAACTCTTCTACTTGGTTTATCCTTGATTCCTCTATCATTGAATCCGCAAGGGGTCTGCCAATGTTTTTAGAAACTATCATAGGTCTGTTTTGTTTAAAGTTCAGCACGATTAATTTCGAAACTGTTATTTATTTGCCGTACAATTAGAGTTGGTTGTATGCTACACTCAGTTTTGTAGCAAATAATTTGTAATGAGCAGTTGCTGACTGGAAAATTTTATTCGAGAAGTTTTTGCATATTCCTTAGTGCAGAATCCAAAAATTACATCCGGAGATGGTTTAACATTAGAAACGACGAAAATTTCTTTTCATAACGAAATTCTAATATATGCAGACTATAAGCACGTACAATGAGTTTCGGAGGTATTTTCCAAGAGACCCAGAAGTGTTTTATATGCATAGTTCCCTTTACAACATGAGGAATGTTATTTAATTTTTAAAGGTTGTATCCGTCTTAGGAATTAAATAATATCTGTATGTTGGGCAAAAAAGAGCATTCTTCATCTTCAAGGCGATGATTTCCTAAATTTACAATTGCAAGGAGAATTACCGAAATCCAGCTATTAAGGCGCTCACTAATACCCTCGAATGTGGATTGTGGGCCCTTGCACGAAGAAACAAGGAGAAATGCGGTACTTCAAGGGCCCTTCTAGATTCGTATTCGTGTGAATTTATGTCGCGCCAACGATATATTGGAAGGGACTAATTCGAAGATAGTGGTAATTCCAGTATGCCTCTCATCTATGTATACTGTATATTCAAGTTTGTGTTCTATTACTAAAATATAGAGACGTAAACATTACAACAAAAAATAAATGGCCCCCGCATTCTGAAGAAGATGCGCTAAATTATAAACAAATTTTCAACTACTTGATGCAACAAATGACTCGTAATTATTATGAATCAAGGGAGAATCAAATTAGAAAGCAGCGAAAAAACAGGAAATAATGTGGAATGTTCTGGATAAATATATTAAAATTCTGATGTATATTTTTTCGCAAAGCTAATTGCATAAAATCAAATAGTAAGAGTGCATGAGTGAATTTAAAAGATCGTGAGAGATTCTGCGACATTTAATTTAATAGACTCATTCGCTGAAGTGCACCAAAAATGCAGGCGTCTTACGGGGGTAAACTTAATTTCCTTTCATGGAAATTTAAATTGTCCTTGAAGTACGTAATACCTCCTTCTGAAACGACCTTTTAGCACGGTGTTGCTATAGTTTTTATCGATATAGAAAGTCGAATAAAATGTAATGGGGTCCTTTATTAAATTCTAGAAAAATCTGTATCCAGGCATTATTAACTTTTTGTTAAATAATATGGTTATGACTGTTTCTCGCTATAATAATGAATTATTTATGTAATGGCTTGACATTCATTCGAGGTTCTGAAATCATATATTTTAGTACAAGCGAGAAGAAGTTGGCGAATAGAATGATATCCTCTAAGAATAAATTCAGAAGGGGGTGTGGAGGTGAGAGTGTAATGAGATATGCAACATTTTATTTTAAGCATATAGCTCGTAACGTACATAAGAGACACCTTCTTACGTAGCTTGGAGCCAGAGCAGAATTGTTTTAAATTTGAATGACACAGGTTTCATAATTAAATGCTCAATTCGTTTGGCATCGCAAAAGACAACGGATGGTTGTAAATTTAATTGCATGCAACGTAGAAAAGGTTTGAATTTTATTATATGCAACATAATTACTGAAAGTCACAAACTTGAGGGTTTACAGCTAAAATCATTTTCTTTTTAAGTTGCTAAGTGAGGCTACAATGAAAACTAAATAGAAATAGGCCGTAGAATGTAACGATAGATGAAATAATTTTCCCGCACGGAATTTGTGATCACTTTTCACAGTTGAAAGCATAAAGAAGTGTTCTTAAAACTGCCGAATATATTTGGTATATTATCGAATTTTTATCGAATATACTTTTCACATTTTTTTAATATGAGCAACATTGAATTTTACGTTTAAAAATTTTACTAACAGGAGAACTAATAATTTTTTCCAGAATCTACCCTCCTTGTAGTTCCTTACTAATAGTCCACTATTATTGGAAGATAATTGGAGTGCTTTACTTTTACAATAATGAGTAACTTTTTTTAGCGTGATTTCATCATTGTAATGAGTAAGTTACTCTGAACAGATGCCTTTGGAACTAGTTCACTTAGGAAAGGGTGTTATGGTGACTACCTTTTGTTGGCTCTCAACCGTTGATCTGGCCGGCCACTCAAATCCACGTATAGATAAGCCTCTTTTAGCTTGTTATCATGTTTCCCTGGAACCGAACAACCAGTGCTCGCTCAATATCCATTCCCATGTCACGTCCCTAATCCGTGGCAGTTGAGCTAGCAGGAGGATTTCCGGCTGACATTCCGATGGAAAATACCAGCGTAGCCTTCGTTACCTAATTGGAAGTATCGTAGTTTATTTAAGTGTATAAATGGAAAATAGCCGAAATCATAAATCAATACATTCTATCGATCTGACTTCGCCAGGTGGATACTGTGTTTGGCTGCCAATAAAATTTCACTTTCTTCCCTAATGAAAAAACCGGTTCGATTCCGTCGTAATAATATATATATATATATATATATATATATATATATATATATATATATATATATTCTGTGACGTGCTTTCCTAATGAGATTTTGACGTGCAATCCATCTTAATGAAAATATTTCTTGAATTCCCTCTTCGTACCGGTAAAAAATTGTTAAATTAATGCTTAAAGTAGCGACTAATATTTTAGGGAGAAGTGTTGGCTAAGCCTGCCACTACCATCGATACGAGCCCGGCCAATTGGATTTCATTCAAGAAGTGGATATTTAATGGTTTTCTAGTTAAACCTAACCTCACATTCATTTTAGTCAATACGATAGGGACTTTTTTAGTTACATTAAAAAATATATTCTATAAAATTGTTATGTGTAGGGAATACATTAGCATTCATTGCATAAAGTGTATTTATTCATGTAGGGTTTTTGGTAAGGATGGTACAATTAGAAGTCCTTAAGACAGAAAGTACTAAACATTTCTTAGGTGGATGACGTGATTAAATGGTCCATTCTATTCATTTTAAATGGAATATAACTATAATTGTAGGACATTGAATATTAGATTCTCGGTGTAACTGGTGATCTTGTAAGGTGTTACGATGTTCTAAATATTGCATCATATTTTAAAGGAAAAGTAATACCTTTGTGTTACTCACATTGAGACGAGCCCTGTAGTTTCCTTTGAGCACTATTTGAGTTGTAATGAGCCGTATATTTACAATACTACATACGCAGCCCTTCAATTGCATACTTAGCCTTAAATTTCATATTAGTCTTTAAACGTTGCTCCTTCAGGGCTTCAAATTTCTTGATAATTTTTACAAAGCAAGGAATCTTCATCGGATGGCTTAAAGGGGCTTCGGGCTAGGTTGATTAATAAGGCGCCACCAAGCAACGTATTAGCGACATCCAACATTATAATCCGCATTGAACGATAGCTACAGCTTCATTAGCGGATGAATAACGATAGCGGAATCAACAAGAGATTCCTAGCGACTCACGCTAGTAACATTGCTACGTAAAGCTAGCGAACGACTAAACCTGGGATTTACCGTACTGCGCCTTTAATAATGCTTTATTAAGTAAAAAGGTGCTATTTTTTCGCCATTAGAAATATTTTTATATTAACCAAACTCTTGGAATGCTAGTAATGTTTGATGAAATCAGAATTGATGGCCTATGTGGCTTCTTTGTACTGCGTTCATGAGGGTAACCGCATTAGTCGGGCGTCTTCTGCAATAAGTTACACCATCTGGAAGAAATGGGTAAGTTAAAAAATAAATTTGATAGAAGTTCTGTACTGTTCCGTGTGATGTTTCAAATTAGAGCTATTGCAGAAAAGCGACCTTTCCGACTCATAACATATAACCCACGAGATCCGAATATTAGTAAGATACCTTCTGTCTTCGGATTTTGATTTAAGAGATTAGATTGACAGGACCCATCAGTAAACTACATTTAAAGTGTCACCCAATAACAAGTAATAAAAAATAATAATCAATGTATTGGAAAGTCGACTAATAGCGTTGGATGCAATTTCTGAGTCCCAGCATTCGAGAACATTTATCTTATTTCACCGGAAAGATTAGAAAAGTCCTCCTTGCTAACTTAACCTACTTCTCATATCTCTAATATCTTACTCGTCACTTTAAATTTCTAATTTCCAGGCTTTATGTACATCGCTTCTTCAATTGTGGTTAATTTGTCTAGGCTATAACTGAAAGTCAGAAAAAACTCCTCTTTCTACTAGTTCTTTTTTCGACACTTTTGCCTTTTGTAGCAAACATTAATAAGCTTTTATGCGCCATAAAGAAACTCCATTTCAGATTTTGTGATTCCTAGCCTCTATTTCGCTCCCACTCATCACCCTCTTCCGTCGAGTCACGCAAATGGAGTCGTTTAAATGAAAGAAGGACCTTGAGTCCAAAGATTCATCTGGATTCTGCGCTGCTGTTCCCATCATTCTTTCTAAAAGCCATAACTTTCCTCTAATTTAAACTTCATCTCTCCACCTTCCCGAAAATCGAGTAGTTAGGACTCTCCGATATCATATCTATTTCACTGTCGGTATGCATACACCTCATTATATATTGACGGACCCAAGTTGACATCTGACTGCAGTATGGGCTAAACTCTGGTTCGGATTTTCCGAGAGTTTCTAATTTGTTTGCAAGCCATTATTGTGTGCTTATTATTAAAGTTCTACTGAGGTGTTTTTTTTGGGAATTACTCTATCATCCGTATTGCTCTGTTTTAAAGAAATAAATATATGGGACTACCGATAATGACGTTTTTTTATGCCTTTTGCTTTAGTTTTTCTCTATGTCTAGTTCTTAATCTAGGGTTTTTATTTTTTTCCTAGTAGGCGGGACACATGCGCGCTTGTCATGTTTTTTCTAATTCTAAAACTCATAAACTTTGCTCAATCATTGGCATTTAGGAAGAGGGACTTTGAGGTAGTTGCGTCATATGGACATTTAGGAAATGTGAAGAGTACTTTGGATATTATGAATATTGGAGTAAAGCTTTTTCGCAGCTTGACTAATCAAAAAATCCTAGAATTCAATCCAAATTAATTTTACTCTAATAACGTTTCTCATATTTTATGTTAGCTGGAATTAGCCTTCAAGAAATGATTTTATTAGAGCCATCTTTTTTTAGATTTTACGTAGAGGACACTCAACTAATATTTATTACCGTGGGAAAAACCAAGGCTGAGCAGATATTAATTAGCAAATGACGAATTATGACATTTTTACTGCCTAAAATTGATAATTTATTATGCAAAGGGAATGTTTTCATTCAGCGTCACTAATATTATATAAACTATTCAAATAAAACAGTCGTTAGTAAAATTGATTATTTGCTCCGAATAAAAGCCGTCTTGGCTGGAATGGCTGCGACACATAATTCCCGATCCGACAGTCTTGCCTTAACCCATATGGTCACCCACTGAAATAGTCGACTCAACGTGAAGGCTGAGAACCCATGGAAAAGCTTAACTCTACTGATACCCAATGAAATTAATTGCCTTTTTTATAAAATTGTATTCGTTAAACGAGTGTTTCCCCAAGCCATAAATTATTATTGGTTTTTTTGCTTCTATGTCTCAGTCTCACCACGATATTGACAATCGGATTGTTTCCGTTTTCAGGAATAAAATTGAGAGGAAATAATATTATATTAATTTTCCTCCAATCTGTGGTTTTTTAGGGCAAAAGGAAAATTTTCCTTCTTATCTTTTTCTTTGAAATCAAGTTTTATTGTCATTGAAAACAACTAGCATTTGACCGTTTTGATATTTTGTGCCTGGTCAGCTTAAACCAATGATAAAAGTAATTAACATTTTCAATTTTATATAGTCATTAAAATCTAATTTGGCTTGAAGGTATCTGGATGGAATTAAAATCCGTAAGCAACATTGAATTTCTTCTTGATATTTCGTGGTGGAGCATGAGGATTTAAAATTTAATTAAAAGCCTCTTTTTCACTCATATTCAGTTGCTGCTAGTTGAATAGAAACTTTAAATATTTGAATATTACTACCATAGTTAATGCTTAAATGGCCTTGTTGGCATTCCCTTTAACTTTTTATGGGAAATTTGTCGGCTCTTTTCATATATATGTCTTTTACGGTCTTTATAAAACTTGTCCATGTTCCATGAGATATACTACGTTTATCCCTCTGAGATGAGCTATATATTTATTCCTTGCGATAAAAGAAATACTCGGATTCCTGAATTTTACAGCAGTTTAACGCATGAGAAAGAATTTCCGAATGGTATTCGAGAAAAATAAAGAAGCCTCAAGTACACCAAGAATTCTTTTCAGTCCCAAGAGGCGCATCCAATCTTCGCAGTCCATTTCAGCCGCAATACTATAAAGGAAACCTCTAGAAAGCAGGAGAGCTCTTAATAACGTGTGGGACCTTTCACACTGTCAGGACATGAAAGATGGCGACGTTTTCCGGAGTGATAGTTACCTATTTCTGGATGGTATGCTATCCCGCCTTCGCTGTAATTTTTTCGCGTCATCTCCGCCTCCACTCCCACGTCGCCACCTGCGGTCCCTCCTCCTCCACTTGGAACCACGAATCCCCTCACCATTCCCGCCATGACGAAGGAGTAGGAGTGGGAGATGAGGGCGAACACAGTGAGAGCTAGAACTATTCCTTTTGCCCTCGCCACTGTACACATGTGCGGGCGGTGGAGTGGGTACTGGACTGCTATGAAGCGCTCCACTGTGAAAGCCACAATGAGCCAAACGCTGAGGAAGCTGCGTGGGAGAGAGAGAGAGAGAAATGGAAGGTGAACATATTGTGTGACAGTGAGAGAGGAGGAGAAAATATGGTATTAATTACCCTGATCTTTGATTTCCTACCAGGGCATTTAAAGATTTGAAAGGCATTTCTAATCATGCAGTGGTATATTAAGTCATATAATTTATTTTGTAGGAACGTTAGATATGTAGAAAATAGATGCTTTAAAATTTGAAATTTTTTGAATTGAAAATTAAACAGAAAACTAGATGATATAGTCACATCCTAATTTTTTACTCCAGGCCTTGGAATCCTTGCAAACGTAAATTTTAGCTGCATCCATGCTAAGCGTCAAAACACATCTTTTATTATTTATTTATTCAGTATAAGTCCGAAAACAGCGCATTCTGGCCTTTACTTCGAACTATTAACAACGATAACAATAATCACATTTACAAACACCCAAGCCCTAGGTGGAGGAAAACTCACCCAGGCGGGAATCGAACCCGCGACCCTTGGAATGGCAGACGAGGACGTTACCCCGCCGCCACCGGGGTCGGCGATTAAACAAGTGACTGTAAAATTTTGGTTTTTCAAATGCAGATAAGCAAATTTCACCCAATTTTCCCTCGATCCTTCTCTCCCTCTTAACTCTTCTTTTGCATGCATCTTCTTAGGACTCCGGCTGTCATCCAAATTGCCACAGGAGCATGGAATGATCAATTAGTACAAATCTTTCATGAGCACAGCCCGTCCAAATTTATTATTTACGTTTCATTCCAAATTGCTCTTTATTTTGCTGTCGAAGACAGCTGTAATGTGTGAACTAGTAGATGCAATGAAGTAAGTGCCAGATACCCTAATTTTGGAAGTGAAGTGATTGAAATAACCTCAGCTGCATAACTTACTTGAACGACTCATTGAGGTAGTTTCAGGGTACATTTTCAATGTTCAGCGACACTTAGACCTAGAACGCCGTAGCCCTTTCCAAAAATATTTCTAGAGACCATTTACGCACTTTTTGAGTAATATTTTCTACAAAACCAAGGTATAATTGTACCCGGAATATTAATTATAACATTTTTGGTTTAAGAATGTGGCAAGTGGTCAAAATAAGAAATTACCATTTACTCCACATTAATGAGAAGTATCAAATACTATTAGTTAAATGTTTTTATTTACCTCAGGCCTTCACTTAAGAGACCTGAGGTAAAGTACAACTTTGTGTGAGGTTTCACAAATATCGCCGCGCAAAATGGCAACTTTGAGCGACTAAATCTCAGCAAAAAAGACTGAGTCACAAAAAGGAGACCGTAATGCTTTTGAATCAACTTTCGAGTGAGTGGAGATGCGTTCCCATAAGTCTCGTCCAGCTATGACATTTTCCTTTGTCAAGCTTAGAACATTTTTACAAAATACCCGAAAGGTGAGATTTTATTTCCTCGTTTTGAATGCGGAAGGTAATTTTGCCGAGTCTCATCATTCTAGCTGACGGTATTTTCTGTTGGAATCATTCTGCCGGCAGGATGATCTTACTTGAGCTAAAAGTACTCGAATGAGGTGTTCAACATTTCTCTGAGGCGTGATTTTTCTATTTTAATAATGGATACTTGTCATAAAGTTACCCAGCTAAATATGCGCATAGGAGCAGGAGTATGTAGTTGACATTGACCCCGTTGAGGTAAATTTGTGTATTATATAACCATATGCAATGAAACCAATAATAATGAGTCATTTATTTAGTAATCATCAATTTGAATTACTTATCTGGGAAAAAGGGATAATTATCTGTAAACTGTGGAATACAAGGAAAATGGGTATTTTCATCGTCACGTTACTGTAGGCGCGAAAGATATTTCATAAAAGTGAACATTACATCCATAGGTTTTCTCATGCGTAGCTAGTTAAACGTTCATACAGAACACTGACTTCTAATATTCCCTACCTAAACATTCGTTTGTTTTCCTCTCTTTTCAATTTATGCTTTCCGTATCAGCAAATTGGTACTAAAAAATCTTTTAATTCTGCCTAATACACCTTGTTTAATTTTCAAGCTTTCTGACGCCAAACCACTAAACCGTAATAAATGCCTTTGCTTTTTTAATATTTTCTTTAGTCTCACTCAAAAGCTGCAAACATCATTGCCCACAGTTTCTGAACGTTTCTTTTGTTAAGGCAGTTCGTTATGTATTGTCTTTGTTTGCTTTGCTCATTTTAACATGATATCTGCTTTACGAAAAGCCAGGTTTGGCTTAAATGAGCGTAATTGGATTTGAGCTAGATATTTTTTTAAGATCTGTATGGAAACATCCCGAGAAATTCCAATTGAAACCCACTAAATTTGTTCATTTGGAATATTGAGTTTGGAATCACAAAGGCGCGGGAAAATTTTTGGGGGGCTAAATGAAACTTGTAGTTGAAGATATTTTTAGATGAGATATTTTTTACGAAAAAGATTCGAAACTGAAGCGTAACAAGGGTATATTCCGGCTATGGTAAAAACTCGTGTTTTTGTTAGATTAACGTTTATGGCCACCATAGTTCATTCATAAAAATATTTGCAGTCAAGATGAGGAATTGCATTTAATTTGTAATTATTTAATCCCCAATTGACCGGAGAGAGTGTTGTAAAGATGCTCGTCAGATATTTGTTGAATATAATACTTGTAAAGAATGATGCGTTTTAGTACCCTGGATATATTTTTATTATACCTAGAAAGTTGCAAACACATTCAATAACGTATTTAGTTATTAACTTCAGCCCTGGGCTGATTTCATGTGCATTTGAATGTACTAAAAGTAGAATATATTATTAAACGCACAAATAAATGGAAAAAATACTTTTAAAATGCTAATTGACTTATTGTCGTGAATTTAGAATATTATTGATATTTTCACGCTATTGATCAAGTATTCCGTTTCTTTGCCTGGAAAGATGAAAAATATCCAGAGCCACCCATAGTGGACTAATTTATTCTCGTGTACTTGTGCAAAGATCTGGTGTATTAAGACACGTTAAGTCGTAATAAGAAAAGTTAAATTATTGAGACTCAAAGAAAAGAAATTCAGAAATAGTGTAAGGTAAAATTAACTTGATGTTTGTAATCAGTGTGGTGGGGGTATTTGAGATTCATATCGGACACGACGCATATCTTCTTCACGCGGGTATTTTCTTCTATATGATCCTCTACCAGACGCCAGCTTAAAAAAACCCATCATAGCGATTTTCATGAGTGCCTGGCAAGAGTAGCAGATTGAACAATTACTCGGAATCCTATTAGTGCTCATCTTCGATATCTTATTATAGCTACTGTAGTGAATGGACTAGATGTTTCATTTCTCGGGTATAATTGTGCAAGGAGCTCCAATAAAGAGGATTTAGGGTCCAAACCAACCTATCGATTGAAGACGTGATGTAAAAACTTAACCGCTTATTTCATCCCTCACGGAATTGGTTGGTGGAAAAATTTACATGCTGATACATTTGACTACCATTCAACAAGACCTATCGCAAAAGGTGTAGCTTAGATTATGATATTTCCATGTGCCGGAATTTCGTATCTTTTCATTTGAGCTTTGTGGTTGAAATCACGGAAGCTAGAAAAATTATGTTCAGCAAAATTCGCTAAACAGATGCGCGAGTAGACATTGAAATGGAAGTTAGAATACCATCATTGGGAATTGGAGGGTAAATGGTTTTTAAATACAAATAAAGTAAAATGTTCCAAAGAAACTGCGGGAGATGCCGCAACAGTAACTTTTAACGGAGTCATCCGCTAATGTGCATTTTAATGCAACAATTTCTTTGGAATTTGTCAAAGGGAAAACACCATACGTGTTTAAAGTTGGCTTTTAACCTCGTGGACAGTGGCGCCTCGCGCACGACTACGAATGCATGTGACATTGTATGTACGGTATTTCGTCATAACATCTAGTTCCTTTAAAAGCCCCAAAATTTCAGAGTTTAAGAGGACGCCTCGGTAGCTTAAGTGGCTAAAGCACTCGACCGGGATTGAGGGATCTGGGTTCGAGTCCCAGTCAAGGCGAATGATTTTTACGCTCTGAAATTGTTGCATTAAAAAGTAAAATGTTTTAAAATAAAAGACTAGGCACATATAAATACAACCCAATTTTGATATGAAGGTTCTTTTAATTGGAGGTAAATGTAATATAACAACTAATGAGCTGAAGCGATTGATTTTTGGCATGTAGGAACGACGCTACCTTATGGCGAGTCTTATACTGACCTACGTAGAGGTAATTGTCGCAAGTGAGTAGCGAATAGCAAGTAAGTGACAGTGTGAGTGGCAATGGTCCAAGCAAAAAAATACGCTACCAATGTTTCTTTTTTATTGCTATATTTTTGACTTTATTCTTCAGAAACTAACCTACCCAGCCACTTCATTCATAGTGCACTCCATTGGACTCTATTGTCCTGCGACAACTAAACCAGCCAATTTTATTTGTTTGCGTTATTGAATTGTAATTTGTATTTATATCTTTTAAATTATGTGGAGTACCCTCATGAACTACCCTCTTTACGTGTTAGAAGGACTTGTGCGTTCTTATAACCCTTGGGTTGACGAAAGCAATGATGATTACTCGTGGTAGCGTTACACATACCGGATAAGTCGAAGGGTAGGAGCCAGATGAAAGTTAGTCGGCGCTATGTGTGTTCCTCTGTTAAGGTGGCAGCAAAGACGTCTGACCCAAGTGAATGACAATTTAATTGTTGGTTTCTATTTGATTGATGGACACTATTGAGGAAGACCTCGGGAAACTCCTAAATTAATCATCCCACGATAAACGTTGGATACAACTTCGAGTGTAAGTCCTGGCAACTAGGGAACTCGGCCCACTAAGCCATTCGTCGTGCCCGGCAGCAGTTGAGACAAGGCTTCTGCAGTCATCATCTTACAAATTCCATGTAAAGCAAAATCGACAGCAGTAGCACTGAAGACACAAAAGAGGACAGAACTAGTTGTAATGTAATAGTAAAGTCTTGGAAATTTAGGACGATGTTATGAACGAGAAAATTAGAAAATATAAAGCGGGATATAGAGAGAGGAAATGTAGGCGTTTAGGGCTGTGCCAGATGAGATGGAAGAATAGCGAGGATTTCTAGGGTAATATAAATACAGTAACATGCAGGAATGGGGTAGAGAGCCAATTAAGGGTGGCAATAATATTGAACAAGAAGGAATAACGAAGAGTAGTAAACATTGAGCAAGCGAGTGTTAGAATGTTTTTAGTGGAAGTAAAAGCTGAACCAAGGAATTTGGCCATTGTTTGGGTCCACATGCCTCCAAGCAGTCAATGGAAGAAATAAATAAGGTATACGATGCGGTCAATTAGGGGAAAACATTGCGGGTGTTCCTGGAAAGAAATAGTTGATAGTGATGGGGTGTTGGAGCGCGGCTGTATGCTGCGGGGATGGAAGAGATGGTAGTGAGGAAAGGTACTACATTCTAGGAACAGATAATAGCCGGAGAAAGCGATAGAGTTTTGGAGGAGACAGGGTTAATTCATAATGAGCATTTGGTTTCAACGCTGCGATAGACGTAGGTACACATGGAAAACACACGTAGATTCAGAAATATATCTAGACAAGCTAGACTATATTAATGGTTAGGCACAGACTTAGGGACATCGTGGTTAAATCGCATTTTCTTGGAAATGAACACGAGATTATAACCTAATACTAATGAAGTATAACTTCCGTGTCAAGAGAATACAGCAAAAAGAGACTGTTGAGGAAATTGACAAAATAAGTACGAACGGGGACAAAAAGAAAGGAGTACCAGGGGTAGTAGAGAAAATTATTAGTGAGGATAGGGAGACAAGTATAGTAGAGGAAAAATTGCAACATATCGATAAACGGTATTGAAAACCGAGAAGAAAACAATAGGTATAGTATTTACGATAGGCCAAGGAAACCATGGATTATGCACGAAATGGTTAGATAATGCACAAGTGACGGGAAAGAAAGAATGTAAACCCAGGGTTAGGGTGAAGGAAGTACAAAAAGTCAAATAATGAATTGAGACGGGTAAAGATAGAGAAAAAGACTCATAGCTCAAATAGATATAAAAAACTGAGGCAAAAAATTCGTTGGGTGAAAGAAGCGTAGTTTAAGACGCTGTGCGCGTACATATATAGAGTTTACAGAGGAATATGTTAATTGGTGTATTTTAAGGTGACAGTACTCTAAGGAAGTAAGAGGGGAAAATCTGTACAAACAATCTAAGATAAGTGAAGGACATTATTAACTGACCCAATAAAAATTCAAGGGAGGAGGAATGAAATCACAGGTGATCTACGTAATAATGATAGCAGGCTAGTAAGCCTAGAAATAGAAAGAGAATACAAAGAATGGATTAGCTCAAGTCCAGAAAATCTTGATAGTGATAAACCGTGGTCATTTAGGGGATTGAAATCACATAAGCGCATGGAGGTAGACAACATTCCCAAGAATGTTTTAAGGAAGAAATTTTTAGAACTAATTCACAGGATTTATGAAAGAGGAATTTGACCGGAAGATTTCATCGGATCAGTGTAATTTCCTATTCCAAAAGAGGGAAATGCAGCCATATTTCGAGTCAAAAGAATGATAAGTTTGGATATGCACGCAGCTAAAGTGGCACACAGGATCGTTGATTGAAGGATAGACAGGAGGGCAAATTAGGGAATAAGCAGTTTGGGTTCAGAGAGGGGAGAGACACGTGTGATGCCATAGCAGTAATGAGGAATATAGAGTACAATGAAGATGTAGTAGTTTGTTGAATAGATTTTGAGGCGTTCCATTGAGTGAATTGGGAAGAATTAATTAATGAATTGTAGAGAATGAGGAGATTGGAAGAGAAGAAAAGGCGTCCATGGTCGCCCATATTTTTCAAGTTATGCGTGGGAGAAGTGATAAAAGAGGCATGGGAAGAACCTGAACAGACAGAGAAGAACGCCGGTGTGGAGTTCAAAAAATCATTAAGGTTTGCGGAGGATCAAGTGTTAGTTAGCCAATCAGCCAAACGGTTACAAGTACTGAGTTAATACACGTGATTGCCCTACCTAGGAAGTGAGTTGGACGAAGAATATCAAAATGTAAGGGAGCTCAGAAAAAGAATTGCGTGCGGTGAAGAAGCTTTCACAAGGAGGAGGGGTTAGTTAACAGAGACTTATTGTAAGGAAGTTAAGAGTAGACTCGTTAAAACTTTAATTTGGACCGTATTGTGCAGCACGAAAACATGATCATTGAGACAAAATGATTGGCTTAGATTGGATTGTTTTGAAATTTGGGTGTGGGGAAGGATGGAAAGGTGAAATAGGCAGAAAGGGAAACAAATTAAGAAGTGTAAGGCATATTGGGTAAGGAAAAGGTATTATTAGCAGAAATCCAAAGGAGGGAAAGTACACCCAGCGTTTTTATTGGCGATAGGATGTTGAAGGCTGGAATAGAGAGGAGAATGTTATGTCCGTAAGGGAGAAGAAGAGTAAAAATGTTGGGTGGAATAATAGGGGATAGAATATGTGGGAGGTTGAATGTAAGGGTAGTTAAGTTTAGCGGTGGAATGCCTGGATGTGTTCTGTTAGGAGAGGTAAAGAAATATAGAAGTATTTCAGTGTATGTCCATCAAAATCCTACCTTTAACGCTGGATATAAATTAAACAAATTACGAGGGTCATCCGGAAAGTAGTACCCGTTCGTGAAATAAAGACACAAAAGTAAATATTAACAAACATAAAAAATTTTATTTGAAAGAGGATACTTTAAACTACTTCTCAACATAATCTCCAAGCAAATTAAGGCATTTGTCATAACGTGTGACAAGTTTCTGTATTCCTGCTGCATAGTCCTTCGCCGCCAGCTCATTGAGATACGCGAGGGACCCATCTTGCACAAATTTTTGCATAATGCAGATGGTGTTTAACAATTTCATGAACAATTGTTCGAGAAACATTGGGAAAATGCTCACAGATGTCATCAATTGTGACGCGCCGATCGTTCCTCACGAATTCGTCAACTGAGCTCACCAGTTGGTCTGTAATGACAGACGGTCTCTCCGAACGCTCATCGTCGTGTGTGTTCCCCCTCCCCATGTTGAAGTTGCGACACCACCGCCGAACAGACGACTCGTCCATTACATTGTCTCCATACACCTCCTTTAATTGGCGATGAATATCACATGGGCGAACGTTTCTTGCATTGAGGAATTTAATCACTGCCCTCACTTCACAACTGGCGGCGTTCTCAATTTTTTTAAACATTGTAAACAATCACAGAAACAACACAGGCAATGCTAGCGTCACGCAACTTGGCTCAGAGAAGGCAGACAAGCCACTGAAGCTATCTGACCTCGTCCAGCGGCTACTCGCGTCGTCAGCACTTCATGCGGCACGAACGGGTACTACTTTCTGGATGACCCTCGTATCTTCGAAGAAATGCCCCCTTATTAACAATCATTGCTTCCTAAATAGTTGATTGTTACCTTTTGAAATTGTTTTGATATACTACAAACACCTCCCAACCTTGACGTGATAAAAGGGCTTGCGCGTTCCGCAGGCCCCTAGAGCTGTGCTGGCGAGAGCAATGATCATTGCTCATGGTAGGGTCACCCATGCCAGATAGGTCGAAGGATAGGAGCCAGACGAAAGGTAGTCCACGCAGCGTCTGTTCCTCAGTGAGGCGGCTGCAAAGGCGTTTGACCCCAGTGGGGCAGCCATTGAGTGATGGTATCACGTTAAAAAAACTGTTGAGGAAGGCAACGGGAAACCACCTCAATTATAATTCCCAAGTACAAAAAGATGGACACCATAGAGAAACTCAGTCCCGGCAACTACGCAACTCGGCCCAATTGGTCGCGTGTCGGGTCCGGCAGCAGGGGAGGCAAGGCTTCCGCAGTGGTCATCTCACGAATTTCTTTAAAAAAAAGCGACAACATCAGCGGAACAGAAGATGCAGAAGAATAAGACCGAGTTAGTTAGAATAAAAACTTGACATGTTAGGACAATGTTGAGGACAGGAAAATTAGAGAATATTAAGCGAGATATGGAAAGGGGAAATATACACGTACATGTTTTAGGTCTATGCGAGATGAGATGGAAGGATAGCGGGGATTACTGGAGTGATAGTTAAAGAGTATTATACAGCTGAGGAGACGAGAGCCAACGAGGGGTTTCCGTAATATTGAATAAAAAGGTAGGAAGAAGCGTTTTCAACAAAGAGCAAGGAACGGATAGAATATTACTGGTAGAGATAAAAGCAGAACCTTGGTCATTGTTCAGGTATACATGCCATCAAGCTATCATAAGGAGGAAGCAGTCGATTGGATATACGATCAGTTAGAGGACATAATCGCGTGTGTTCCGGCGGAAAAACATTTGATATTAATGGAGGATTGCAATGTGACGGTAGGCGAAGGAAGAGATGGTGATGAGGTGGGGGACTACGGTTTAGGTACGAGGAATGACCGCGGGGAGAAAGCAATTGAATTCTGCAGAAGACCGGGGTTAGTCATCACTAACTCTTAGTTAAAACACAACAGAAGGTGTAGTTGTACTTGAAAAGAGCCACACGACTCAGAAATTTATCAGATTACGTGTAGTATATTATGGTTAGGCACAGTTCTGGGAATTGTGTGATCAATTCGCACAGTTTCCCGGGAGCGGATGTAGACTCTGATCACAATGCAGTTGTTATGAAATATGGTGTCCGTTTCAAAAAGAGAAGGCAGGGGCGGCGGTTTGGGTAATAAAATGTAGAAGAATTAACTGAATTGACTAGGAAGGTATATCATCAGGCTGTAGAGGAAAAGATGAATGAGGGAAAAGAGCCGAGTACTATCGAGGAGAAAGGGGAATACAGGGATATACTCTACACCAAAAAAGAGATACCGGAAGCCGCAGAAAGCTATATGAACCGTAAATGGGAAAAGGACGAGGAAACCATGCATTACGGATGAGATGGTTAGATAGATAGATGTGAGAAGGAAATGGAAGAATGTGAACACAGAGTAAGGCAGAAGGAAAAACAAAAAGTTAAATAATGAATTGAAACGCGTAACAAATAGAACAAAAGAAGATGGGTGGAAAACTCAGTGCGAGGATATGGAAAGTTTGCAGAGGAAGGGTGAAGTTAGTGCGCTATACAAGAAGGGTAAAACGCTGTTGGAAAGTAAGAAGGGAAAATCTGTGTTAACAATCTAAGATAAGTCGGTAAAAAATTACTCGATCTAGGAAAGATCCAGGAGAGTTGGGAGAAATATAAAGAAGGACTGTATGGTAAAGAAATGAGACCAGTAAGGATATACATTGAAAGAGAATATGTCGTAGATAAAGATAGCTTAGGTCGAGACATACTCAACGATGAGATAGGAAGGGCATTAAGGGAGATGAAATCAAATAAGGCCTCGGAGGTAGGCAGCATTCCTGCGGAACTACTGAAATGTTTAGGAAAATGTGGGAGGAAGACTCTATATGGACTGATTCGTAGCATCTATGAGGAAGAAATCTGGCCGGAAGACTTGAGGCAGATTGATAGGCGTAGGTTAGAGGATTTTGAAATGTGGGTGTGAAAAGGATGAAGAAGATGAAGTGGACGGAATGGAATACAAATAAGGAAGTGCTGGGTTAGGTGAGAGAGGAGAGGGGATTGTTGGGAGAAATCCTGAGGAGACAGGAGAAATGTATGTAGAGCATATTATTTGGCAATTGATGCTGGAGACTGTGATTGAGGGGAGAATGTTCGGCAAATGAGGAAGGAAAAGGAATAGGATGGGGATGCTTGACGGGATGAAGGGAGGAAGGAAGTACACAGAGATGAAGAGAGGCTTGTTGTAAAGTAGGATGTTGGGTTGTTTTTTGTTAGGAGAAACAAAATACTTATTATGTAAGTGTCCATCAAATACCTATCGTGACCGGTAGATTACCTGATAATCCTGCATAGAAACAGTTATCCATACAATCCTTTCCATATGCATACCAATGAAAATCCCTAAAAATGACTTGGTTTCCATTTTACTTCGGCGCTCTAATGTACTTAGATATCTCGATTTGGGTGCCTAATGTTTTCAATATATAGCTTTCATACTGCCTTATTGAAAGCATAATTAATTTATCAGATCAAATGTATTAATATTATCATTCCGAAGTAGTCGACTGCAACTAGGTGTGAACATTGTCGGATACGTAGCCTGATTTTCCATGATTCAATGGACTGCAGTTATAAAGATAGAGGGTGTGGGTCAGAGGAGAAAATCTGATCACAAAGAATCAGTTGATATTCAGAAAAGGAAAACTGATCCGGGGAAGCTATACTGGCGTTTAAACTTACTCTTAACAGGGACCTGAAAAAGGCTACGGCCTCTACGAACGCCTTTAACGACACGGTGAAAGCCTTCAACAAAAAGCAGAAAAGAGAATCGTTTTATATCCTGAGAATTGGATGAATTATAAAGAGAGATAATTTGGATGAAATATGAGGAGAGGAGATTGGTAAGGATGAAGTGGCAGAGGTAATACGTGGCGAGCACGAACAGGATGACGAGATACAGAATGGGGTGAGGCAGGGTTTACCTCCTCCTCCATATTATTCAACGTCTGCTTCAAAAGGGGTGGGTGACAGGAAGTAAGAGAACGCCTAACTGGAGAAATAGGGAGTCAAGGAGTGAAAGTGAATATAGTACTTAGTTTGCGGATGAAATCGCAGCATTGAATGAGAAGGAAGAAAACCTCCCCACCGCACTTACAATGAAGAAGAAAGCGGACATGATAGCTCAGTATAATTTGAAGAGTAAGAGTTTTACTCTTATTATTCATCAAATTATAGCTAAAAAATAAACATTTTTCTGTGTAAATGCAAACTGTCTGTCTTCCATAGTCAAAAATGCTAAAATTTCATGAGTTAAATTTAGCTGGCTTTCAATGCAACAATTTCAGAGTGTAAAAATCATTCGCCTCGACTGGGATCCCAGTCGAGGCGAATGATTTTTATACTCTGAAATTGTTGCATTGAAATGCACATTAGCGGATGGCTCCGTTAAAAGTTACTGTTGCGGCATCTCCCGCAGTTTCTTTGGAAATTAGCTGGCTTTATTCTGGCGGGGCAAGTTCATGTCTGGGGGCGTGTACACGTATTATATAAAACATAATGTGACTTTAGATAGTGATAATTAGGAAATATGTGAATTTTAAGTAGTACGTTTATTTTTCATAGTGAATGCTGTTCGGCTAAAGGAACTGATTTTCCCGATTCCCCAACCAATTTTCCCCTTGATTCGGAAACAAGAAAGGAAGTGAATATCCAAGAAAGGGCGTGAATTCCTTCCCACCCGGGAACTCAGAGCAAGTCAAAGGTACTCGCGCAGAGAGATGTTTGAGGGCGAACACCTAGAGAATGTGTACAAAATTACTTATCTACGCATTAAGATGATATCATTTGGATAAAATGGGTGTAATGAGCAGGAAAAACCAGGCGGAATATACTAATAATAAAAATAGAGTGCTGTTTATGTCTACCAGATTCTGTGTAATGTTGAAATCACGATCGAGACTATTGTGTGGAGTGTTATTTTGTATGGAGGTGAAACATTGACAATAGGGACCATCTTATTGAAACGGATTGAGGCTTTTGACATATGATCCTGGAGGCAAATGATGGAGGATATTAGCATGTGCCGGAAAGAATCGAAGTGAGAAGGAAATTGCAAAAAATGATTCAGATAAGGTCATCTTTTAAAAATGGATATGACACCATTTTAGGCATGACGAATTATTACTTTTGTTGAGGAGAGCTCATTGAAGGAAGGAACTGCAGAGGAAGACCAACGCAGAAATACATTAAGCATACATTAAGCAAATATATAATGATGTGAGTTTCTGGAGTTACATGAACATGAAGAGGCTGGTACATGAAAGAGATCGATGCAGAGCTGCTGCAAACCTGTCTGCAAATGAGTGGTCATTTGAGTTCCCATGGGTAAATTCCAGCATAAATTACACTTTCAGAATTGCCATAATAGTAATTTTGAAATGATATACTCTTTTGAATCCAATAGCTAAAGAAATGTCTTAAATGTGTTTTAAAGTGGGTACAAAATTTTGAATATGATCAGCTTTTAAAATATTCAAATCGCAAGAACCTTTTGTAGAAGTTATGTGTGGTGAATGTAAATTTCGCGACAACTAAGGAAATGGCTGATAGATTTCTCACTTAATTGTGACATTAACTGCGTATATTGGCGATCAAACAGTCTTCACCAGGAGAGTTTTTGCATAGAGTAGCAATGGAATCATATAGTCTAACCTCGGATTATGAGCGAAATATTCCATTCCCGATGGACTTCTGCGGCTAAACCGAAATTATGTACAAGCTTGTATGATTTTGGTAATCCGCAAGCGGTTGTGGAAAATGTACTACACCGTAATTGCCGTAAATGTTACATTCTCCATTTCTCGCACCAAAGGTATTAGTGCGACGGGAAGTACCCCGACTTACCTATCGGGTAAGCGGTTATTAGATATACTATAATAGATCAGGTATAGTGGGAGGATCCGTCACCAAATGATTAATAGCCACAAATTACGAGGGTCATCCGGAAAGTAGTACCCGTTCGTGCCGCATGAAGTGCTGACGACGCGAGTAGCCGCTGGACGAGGTCAGATAGCTTCAGTGGCTTGTCTGCCTTCTCTGAGCCAAGTTGCGTGACGCAAGCATTGCCTGTGTTGTTTCTGTGATTGTTTACAATGTTTAAAAAAATTGAGAACGCCGCCAGTTGTGAAGTGAGGGCAGTGATTAAATTCCTCAATGCAAGAAACGTTCGCCCATGTGATATTCATCGCCAATTAAAGGAGGTGTATGGAGACAATGTAATGGACGAGTCGTCTGTTCGGCGGTGGTGTCGCAACTTCAACATGGGGAGGGGGAACACACACGACGATGAGCGTTCGGAGAGACCGTCTGTCATTACAGACCAACTGGTGAGCTCAGTTGACGAATTCGTGAGGAACGATCGGCGCGTCACAATTGATGACATCTGTGAGCATTTTCCCAATGTTTCTCGAACAATTGTTCATGAAATTGTTAAACACCATCTGCATTATGCAAAAATTTGTGCAAGATGGGTCCCTCGCGTATCTCAATGAGCTGGCGGCGAAGGACTATGCAGCAGGAATACAGAAACTTGTCACACGTTATGACAAATGCCTTAATTTGCTTGGAGATTATGTTGAGAAGTAGTTTAAAGTATCCTCTTTCAAATAAAATTTTTTATGTTTGTTAATATTTACTTTTGTGTCTTTATTTCACGAACGGGTACTACTTTCCGGATGACCCTCGTACGTTGTTATAATTATAGCAATTATTCTTAGATGAAATATCGAAGTAACCTACCGGGGGTTTACGCTTAAAATCGATTAAAATAATCCAATACCATAGAAAACTAAGGTGTCCACACCTTCGCTTATTTCGATGAAGACCCGGAAGACGGAGAGAATTTCTAACCCCGAGAGAGCTCTTCCTCGTGCATAGATAGCCTCGTACAGGCCAGGGCCAGTTGCTACCATCCCGCTGGGTCTGGTATGTATGTGAATCTTCTGTTTTCCTGCTTCAACTATATATATATATATATATATATATATATATATATATATGTATATATCCTTAGTGTTTATGGTTGTTTGAGAAATGGTGTAATTAAGGTAGTTACTCCCGGCCTTACGCAATGATGTTCATAATGTGACACCATGGCTTTAAATGGCCACAGGGTAAACTACATTTCGACTGGCTTCTATTCCGCTTGTCGATTATACCATACGAGTATAATCAGTGAACAGGAATAATCATAGGGTCAATCAGTTTATTAGAAGAAGTTACATGTCAATGTGGACTATTTAATAAGTCAAGGTTGAGGTACAATTATTGGCTAACTTGTGAATTTGAGTCTCAAAATGCTTGTTTATTAGACCCTTTAGATTAATTAAATACGTTGCTTTCGTTAAATTAAATACATTTTCTACCGAAGTTCTTGATGAATAGCTCGTTTTTGGAATATAACGGAAAGAAAGAATTAAGCGTGGACTATGCTCTTGGTGTGGTTCAAAAAATGGATCGATTAACTGGCTCATGGTAATATTGAAAGTTTTTATACGCATGACTATCTCGAGTTAAAAAAAATATTATACTTGCTTGATATTGGTCTATCAATTAAAAATTTTTTCCCAATATTAGGTAACAGCTCATGTGTTTGGGATCACGTTTCGGTTTAGAATCAAAGCCGTAGTGCATGAAAATATCTCAAAAACATTGGTATGGCATCTTCATTCGAAATATTGTCGGTAATGTTCTAGTGATAAATTTTAGCTGTGGTAGGGGGAAGAAAAAATATACTATAAATCGCATGTAAACAGAAGTAGGGATAGATGAACGCCTAAGGTCTCCTTTTGCGTCATCAACTATTGAACTTCGAGTGCTAGAAATCTGTAATTTATCACAAAAATGGCGTTTATTTTAGTGTGTAATTTTTCGGAATGGTTCTTCATAATAATCATAACCTTTTAATGGAAACATATTGAAACATGTCAAGAGACGTTATAGCACCATTCGTTGCTGAAATTTTACTCAAAAATACCTACACCTTTGTGCGGAGAGAGCTAGTATGATATCATTTCTTTTAATTCATTGGATTTCTTTCATATCTCTGGAATCGTGAATTAAAATCGAGTACGTAGGCATTTACTTAATGAAATAGCAAAATTTTTCTCGCAGAGTAGTGAAAAATTTACGATAAAAGATATGACATTTCCCTTCACATCAAAGGTAGCCGGCTCACAATTATATAATCGGAAGCACTGCCCTCGGGCAAGATGTGAGGCGGTGAAAGAAATTAAGCTTCTGATTTTAACGGGAATTATACAGATGGAAGTAATACTGTTTTTCCTATTGGGCCCATCTATGCCAGATGGATGGAAGGATAGGAGCCAGAAAAAAAAAATTGGGACGCAAGTAACTCTTGTCTCCAATGAAATGGACATAAAAATGTTAACATCGCGGGAAAAATATCATTGTGGGAGAAAACGAAAAACAGCCTCTACATCTTTCCATCTATTTTTTCGAAGAAATGAAAAGCGAATTGAATCTTGGATATTGCGGCACCCAGCTCTGGGACAGTATACTTGTAAGTACCGTACTATAGCGGGATAGACACGACTTCCGTAGGATAAATCATAGAAAGTCTCAACCGTTGAATAAACGTCAGCGATAAAAAAAGAGGAGCATTAAAGAAAAACCTAATGGATATTATAATGACATTACAAATTTAGACGAATTTGGCAATGTGAAAGTTATACATTTTCAAGAAAGCAAGGAAGAATGAAAAAATATAATTTTTGAAAGGAAAGTTGTTTGTTATGTGTAAGACGAAGATTTATAGACAACGGGGGTTATTTGAAAAAGAGAATCATTTTTACAGAATAAAAGAGCCAACATGGGGTAACTATAGCTCAGCATAGAGAATTAAGAAGGGAGTGTAAGTACAGCAGTGGGTGATGGGACGTGACTATGAGGGGTCAATCTGTGTTTTATCGAGTACAGACTTACGTAGTGAATGTATGAAAAGTGGTATTAACGTATTCTAATTTAACTTAGGAAGAAGAAATGACTGATGTTGCGAACAATAATTTTGGAAGAAAATTAGTCGAATATTATCTCCTGTTTCTATAGAACCTGGTTTTCAAAGTATAGAGGCATATACGAGGATTTGCGGAGATTTAGCAAGATACCAATTAGGATATTTAATGGTTAGAGGTTCTTAACTATTGTAGAAAATTCCAACCAGACTAAGTAATTTTCAACAGTCTCAAGAAATAGGAAGGTTAAGTTAAACGTTCAAGTAGGTGAGAAAGAGCAAGAGAAGGAAGGAGCAATCATATATTAGGACAGTAATTTGTAGGGAAATTGGGTGTATTAGTGGGGACTTAATGAGAAGAACAGCGTAAACAAAAGAAGCATTTGCTAGAAGTGAATTAATGTGAGGTACGCCATGCAAAAAGTAAAGTTTAGTGAACACTTGAATACGGAGCATATCGTAGCGCTCTACAGATCCGAAACTTGGACTTAGAGGCAAGAGTGTGAACTAAGAAGTTTTTCTTTATATCTAACTCTGGGAAATTGGTCCTCATATAGCGATGATTGCTCATTTATAGTGGCCATGCGCATGACATATGAGTTAGATGAACATTTGAGAAATAAATAATGTAGAGAAGAAGAGTAAGAATGCATCTTAAAAAAATGAGGGGAGGAAAGAGAAACTGAAAACCAAAGGGATTTGAATTTGAGAAATATTGTAAAGTAGTGAGAGGTTGAAGATCGTTCTAGAAAGGAGAATGCTTGGTATCCAATGCTGAAGAAGGAAGAGAATTGGATTTTAGACGGCATGAAGACAGGTGCTAGGTATGGAGTGCTGAAGAATGGAAATTTGTTGAGCGAACAAGAGAAAAAATTCCAAGCCAAGCATCGTGCATAACAGTTGTTAGGACCACTCATTAATAAACAAATTGACCTTATATTAAAGAAAAAATAGAGTAAAATAGCAAAAATCAAGAAGAAGTTAGAGAGAGAAAAACATAAGAACATATATAAATGAACACACTAGTTGAGAAGAAGGGTGTGAAATGCATGTGCAATGAATTAAATTACACGTGAGAAACCGATAAGGCAAAGGAACTGCGAACACGGTTGAGTATTGATTAACAGGAAATATAGAAACGGAAAAATGGTTACACTTCACTAGGAGGGACAAGGTTTATAGAGGGTAAATAAGTGAAAATACATTTTATCAGAGCTGAAATATATTCAGGAAAAATGGAAGAAAATTAAGTAAAAGGTATTGATCACATTAGTTTAGATTTTACGAGAGATAGTGACGCGAACTAGTATAGAATGGAATAAATGAAAATGAAATGGTGACATCGAATAAGTACCACCGGAAGTAATATTGAACGAGATATTTCGATCAGAAAATATGGCTTTAGAATAACTGCTATCATTAAAAAATGTTTACCGGTTACGATAGGTGTGTGGTGAACACGTACTAATATAAGCAAAGCTACCCTCCAAGTGTCACATACAGCAGCACGGCATTGAATATTTTGACTAACTGTATTATAGTAGTATACTTTCCACAAACTTTCTACTATTCTTCATTCCGCTTAATACACACACATATATGATATCGAGTACATGAGGTAGGGTGAGGAAAAGAATTGGCGTGCTGGATAAAATGAAGGAAGGCAGGAAGTAGTATATGTAGTTCAAGAATGGTTCGTTGTAATCCAGATTTTTGAGTTTAGAATCTTTGATTATATTTGATGGGACGTAGAAATTCATCCAAACTTTGGTAGAGGATCCTACAAAAACCTAACTTGACCGGTACAGTACCTTTGGTAGTAAAGAAGGTACTTAAGATTATCTATAATGTTCTTCACACCGAGCATTTATAAATTTGACAATGAATTCAGGTAACTTGAATCAATTGGTTGTTTCTCTTTTTTGGGAATTTGCAGCATTAAATCTATGGCAAAACAATTAAATTTCCTTATATGTGCAGCAAAGTATGATCCTTTATTTTGCCTTTCAATTTCTCATTACCATATGCTGCAGACACTATGTCGTCTAATGTCAAATTCTCTTCATTAGCTCAGTGACAGCACGAAGAGCGGTGGGCATATAGAGCGTAAATTCGTTAAGTTCTTTCTCATCTCTGTAGATTCTATTTATCTACAAATAAGTTTAGTGACCTTTAGGCCGATTCCGCTATCTTTTTTAACCTGGTAGGGTCTCGCTAGTCCGTCTCACTAGGCAAGAGCCAAGCATTCTACCCAAATCTAAGACGTGTTCCTTTAATGCTAACTACAGTTAACGACGTGAAGGAAGGGTTTGAATATTTTAATGATCATTAGGGCTGTGCAATGATAATTGCTCCTGGTATAGCCACCATGGGCAATGAAGTAAAAAGCAGGGGCTTGACGAAAGGTAGTCCGTGTAACAGGTTCCTTAGTGATACGGCTACAAATATGTCTGACCAAAGAGGAGCGGCCATTTTTGTGATGCTGTCATGGTAGAAACACAATTGAGGAAGGAAAACGTATCAATTAATAATCTCACGAAACAATTTTGTGCAAAACATGGGATAAAGGGTCTTGGTAACTACGGGACTCAGCCCGCAGGCCCGGGCCTCTGCCCGGCAGCGAGAAAGGCATGGATTCTGCGGTCGTCGCTACGCGAAACCCTCGCGAAATCGAATAAAAATTGGTACTAAAAATATACATAGGAGAGGAGGAAACCTGTCGGGGATTCCTGTAGCGATACTCATGGGGAAATATACAGCGGAGAGGAAGATAATCAGCAAGGGTTGCTAGAATCATTGAATTAAAAGGTTGGAAGTAACGTAGTGAACATAGAGCAGGTTGGCAACAGAGTAATGTTTTTGGCATCAAGGTCAGCCCGTGGAACTTGAATAGGAACTTCAGTGGAAGTAGAGATGAAAGCAGAGCCAAAAAAGTTGATTCTTATGTTAAATGCAAAAAATCAGTCATAGAGAGGAAGGAAAAGTGTGTACGATCAGCTAGAAGATACGATTGCGGGTGTCCCTGGAAGAATACATTTTGATGGGATTTCGAACAATCGGCTGGGCGAAGATTGGAGGAAGTTGGGGAATTATGGTTTAGGAACGAGACCGCAGGGAGAGTACAGTTGAGCTCGGAAGGATAAAGTCTTTTATCGTAAGCGTAAGGAATAGACTATAAAAGATCTAGAGAGGTATCAGTGAGACTATATTATTGATAGTCACAGATTTAGGAACAGTCTCCTGTATTTCACGAATCCTTCGTAGCTTGTATACACTGATATAATAATTTAGTGCTATTGAAGTTTAACGTCAAATTTAACAGGATAAAACAGGGAAAACCTACATGGAGAAAGAATATAGGAGCTTTAAACAGGATGAAGAAGAAGGTAGGCCAGGACGGAGTAGAAAAATTTATGATTGAAAATAGTAGACGACTCAAGTAGAAGAAATATAGGAGGAACATCTAAAAGAAGGGATATTGAAAGCCGCAAAGTTATAGATATTCTAAACAATAGTGACAGTGAATAGCAAAGTACAAGGAAGGCATGAATTACCGACGAGATGATTTGCAAGATGTACGAGAGAAGACAACATAAGAATGCGATAACAGATTTTGTTAAAGCGAAATAAAAGAGATAATTAATAAACTGAGGCGAGAAGCTGATAGGAAAAATAAAGAGCGGTGTAAGAAGCAGTGCGAGGATGTGAAGAGTTAACAGAGAAAGGTTGCGTCGGAAGAAGCTAGATGGAGCTAAAAACAAGAATGAAAGTAGGTGGGTAGTTCCTAAAATCAATTATATTTACCATTGATCAAGCTTAGTTAGCCAGTCAGTCAACGGCTGAGCATATTAAAACAGCGTGATAGATTAGAGAGTGAGAATCAATGGAAACAAGTTTATAACGTTTTTGAGATACCGGAGAGCTAGTTATTCATAAAAATTAGAGAGCATGAACTGTATTAGTTAGAACTATTTACCTTTTTGGAATAGTTTAGGCATATTAGCCTTTGCTAGGACCAGGGGATTAGTTTTAGGGACGTTTAATGAGGACGTTAAAAGTAATAACTTTACTTTTGATTGAATTTTTGTGTAGAATGTAAACTTAAAGCAAAGTTATAAAATTCAAATATGGAGAATGTTGGAAAAAATAAAAAGAAATGAAAAACAACGAGTACGATGGAACGTTGAAGTCTATGATAGAGGGGAAAATGTTAGACAGACGAGGCGATGATGTAATTAGGTGTGTCGGAAGGGATGAAGGAAAGCAGAAAGTATGTTGGATTTAATAAGAGTTTATAATGGGGTAGGATGTTTGGTTGTGGCTTGCTAGGCGAAGCTTAAAAATGTGGTTTGTCAGTGTTTATCCAAAACATGCCTTTAACGGTAGACTACCATATTAAAACCGCATGGTATCATGGTAAGCTAATAAATGGGAGAAAAAAGTAAAATTTAATGTTTTGACCAGTAAAAGTTATACGCAATCAAATATATATCAGATTTTTTGATCAGATTTTCCAGATTTTAATCAGATTTGTCAATCATATTTATCCGATACCCAAACGGAATAAATTCTTTCTCACCGACAAATGTTCGGCGTGAAATAAGACCAATACGTCTCAATTTTTCACAGTTTTTTAATTCTAATGGTTTTTAGCATATTGTTGTTTTACTTATGATTGTGCGAATTTATATGAAATCATTAGTTGACATGTTCTGTAATTTAAATTAACGGTCTCTTTTCAATGAAGTTTAATGTCCAATTCAGGAAATCCTTTTTTGAGTCCATATAGCAAAATGTTCTTTCCGCTCCTAAATTATTTACTTTAGTTTGTGTAAAAGGCTGCATGTATACATTTCAGATTGTTTATTGACAAGCATTATTTTCTTTGATCCAATTGCTTATCGTATTCCTGTAATTGCTTGTATATGTTGGATTGATTAGCTTGAGTAGTTTTGCCATCCGGAGAGAAAGACCTTTGCTGGGTTTTTAGCTCCTTTTGCACTCAAAGGTCATCTAAATCGCGTAGGTGTTTCACTTGAGGCCCCGTAGACACTTGATATTGACGTTTAATCTGTGGAGGCGTATTATCAACGATTTTATGATTTTTTTAGAAACGCTTAGTTTGCATTAAAAACCTTCCTGATAAATTACATCCTGTCATATCTTTGGAAATTCTTCGGTCTCTTAGACGCGGCTGTTCTCTTGCACTGACTATGAACTTTGGATAATATTTTTTTAACCTTGCAACGGTGAAAACTCCTTGGTAATTAGGGAAATAAGCATAGGGATTTTCATTTATAATGCAGATTATTCGTACGTTTTATATTCGCGAATCATTTCCGTCATTCAGTGCAGAAATGCAGTTAATGTGGAAAAGTTTTAATAGCGATAGTTTTATCACACTAGATTTGGTAAATGTATAAAAGTCTCATCGCATAAATTAAGATTCTTAAATTACACGATGTTGGTAATTTGTTTAAAGTGAAGTTGATCATTAAGGAGATAACCATTCAAGAAGTACGTTTGTCTTTCATCATAAGGGCCCATTTCTTAAGAAAAATTACGAGATTAATTCTAAACGACGGAACTTTTATGATTACAAATCATTTTAGGACACCATCATCAACCTTTCATTAGTTACTGCTAGTTACTATCTTATTACCTATCAAATTCGAATTGCGTCAATAAATTACTGAATTTATTTTGTTGCATGTATGTATAGTCGATATTTGGGAGAGGTATTTTTCCTAATTCAGGCGATCCTTTTCTTTTCTTCTAAGTGTAACAATGAAATATGCTTTTGTTGTAGTAATACCTGCTTCCTTATCACAACTTACTTTTCTAAGCAGTTTGATTTATTCGGAGCCGGGACATGAATAGTTCAACTCTAATCCGTCTAGAACACCTGAGTTTCGACGGGTAGTAATTTTGTTTCTAGAGTAATATCTGTTACCCCTTATCTTCTTGATAAATGGGCAGCTTGGGGCATTTAGCACCTCTACAACGCTCTAATTGTAGGCGATGGCTCTACAAACACACCAGACCTTTCCAGTGCTGATTTCGGGGGAGGATTAACCTTTGGGTTAACTTGCAGGCGCACCATTGGTTGGTTCAATCCGCCGTCTCCGGGGGGATTTACCTCCGGTCATTCATACTGAACGCTGAGGCGCTTCAATAATGCTGATCAATGACAAGAAATATGAGGGAGGCACTTCGCTAGTTATGAAAGGTTTTAATTAGAATCGTATATGAGGCTAGCGCTACTTATCATTTATACGTATTTCATTTAATTTAATTACATAGGCCTAAGATATCATGAATAATGATTGTAGTAAGTTCCGATGCCTACGTATCCGCGTTGATTTGTAAGCCAAAGTCACGTACGCTCAAAGCGTATTTATAAGTTAATGCTAGGATATTGGGTGGAAACTTATTTTTCAGAAAGCGATTGTTAAGGAAATTCTAACTGAAATGGAGATTCATTGATGGATTTCCAAGCATAAATACTATGATGGTATCTTTTTGAAGAAATTTAATTCTTTGAGAGCTAGTTGTGTTGTGCAACGTAGAAGGAGAGAGCTTGAAGGAAATTAATTCAACACATTGAGCAAGCGCGCAGTGAACACCAATAAAATTAATCGTAAATGAGGGACGCGATGGCATGCAAGACTTACCTGCATACTGAAGATACGTAGACTAGACCTTGGCACCATCCATCCCTGTTGAATACTACAACCCCGGCGTTATTATTAAGCCACACCAAGAATAGTGTTGCCAGGAAGCCAAGATCAGCGGTCGCCAATGCAGCCAAATAATAGCTGGAACTTCTCAGTCTTAAATGGGTATTTAGGAAAACCACACATGAAAGTAGGTTTCCTACAAGTCCTACTAAAATAATAAATGGGATGTAGTAAAGGTGAAAAAAGTCCAAGAGATCAAGCAATGGGTCACATTCGTCCTGCAGGCCCAGGGAAACCGCTTGGTTGCCAGCTTCCTCTCCGTGTTCACTCCCCACGAAAGTGTTCTCCGAGAAGGTCAGTGTCGTGGATGTTGAGGTTAGGTTAATGCCGCTTCCATTGGTCCCATATCTGTTTGCGTCCAACCAAACCTCGTCCGTTATCTCGCCACCTCGATTCCTTCCTCCGTTCACCACGTTCCCACCTATTCCCTTTAGCATTCCCTGGTCGCCGTGCTGGTGGTGATGGTGGTGGTGATGATGGGAGTGGTGGTGGTGCAAAAGGGTCAGGTTCATTAGTAAAGATTGAAATTTGCTCCATTTGGTGTTGCCATCGCGCACGGAGTTACCATCGGATCCTCGATCGCCAACGAGGGTTAGATTCGAAAATGCCATCGCTGCCGCCTCTAACTGGTCCAAGCTAGAAAGATCTAATACAGGTGTCATTTTCACTATATCCACACCTATTACTAGTCTCGGGCAATTAGTAGGGTTAAACGATTAGTGTTTCTACGTGAGGAAATTTGTGAGCAAATCGACCAGCTGCATGTAATGATTTTCATATGAAATGACGCGCTTCATGTTCTACCGAAACTCGAGAAAAAAGCCACACTGAAAAATTGGTAATCTATTTTAGAACTTTTTTGCGTCAATTATTCTTATAATTTCCATAAATATAACTTATAACACTTTTACGAATCCAAATTGTGTTGATAAAACACCTCGACAGATTTGTATCTCACCTTGTCAAATGAAATGCACGTACATTACATTATTCTCATAAAACACGAGCCCAACTCTAATGAATACTAAATATCATACAATGAAGAATACTTAAGGAGCATGCATGCTTGGCTTTCCAGCTCTTAAATCCATCCTAACACACTCATTACATTTTCTTGTATATTGAGGTACCTGGCGTTCTAATGCTATGTAGAATCCCTAACTTCATCGCATCTAAGATTCACTCCTATGAAACCACTCGGATCCGAATAAATCACTCTCCGCACGCGTCACTTGCGTAGATACTTTCCCCGATGATCCCCCCCTTATCCTCGCGCTCCTCTGGCGGGGATGATGCACTGACCGGGAGAGCCCTCCCTATCGGCCTCCCGCGTCCCGTATCGACGGCGGTGCAGCGTCCGTTCTCCGGCGGCCGTATCACCTGCGAGACAAACTTGCAGCGCGGAGACTGTTCCATTGAAAATGAGAGTGCGTAGAGAAGCGTCAGGCTTGCGAGGGGAGGGGGCAAGGGGAAAGGCGTGGGCGCCTCCTGAGCATGCGCACTGTGTCAAACGTCAACACTACTGGCACAGGCGCCCAAAGAATATCTCTGCTCCATCCCTTTGTCTTTTTCCCCACTTCCTGTGCTTTCTCTGCTCACTCCTCCCCACCAGTAACTCTCAGCGATCATTCCAGTTCTTAGCCGTACCAAATTAACGTCATGTTCCCTTTTGGTCTATTGAAGCATTCGCCCAGGAACGCAATATTTTCCTACGCAGGATTAATCCCCTAATGAGTTTCCAAATTTCACCAAACATTGAATACGAGTGTTGGGTAGGATTTATACTGGAGCAGGTGAATTTTTTAACGAATATTTGGCATGTAAAAAGTGATGTTCCTATTTATTATTCTATACTTAGCATAGGATAGAGTTATACTTGAATAAATAATGTATTAGAATTTTAATATTAAAAAAGTAAGTTGCCTTGAAAAGCTTTTCAGTACAAAATTGAATTCACTGACCATTTGCGAATTTGATAATTATTTAAATTTTCTTTTCGCATCTTTCAAAATAAATGAATAAAAACCTAATTAGCTTTCTAATAAAGGCAAATGCTATAAAAGTTCTAGTTTGACTAAATTTTTCATAGTTTTCCAGTAAATATTAAATTTTCATAATTTTCTCAGAAAGTAATTGTACAAGTAATTATCGGAGCACCAAGCATAATAGTTGAATAGCGTAATTTGAATCGGCTTCGCCGATTTTCGTTGTATGGTCAATCATTTTTATTGAGTAATTGACGTGTGGCTTCGAGATTTATTTTTATCAGTGAAATTTCTGTTGGAAATCGAGGCAGGAAGGGCTATAAAATTAAATTTCTTGCAAAATGGCAGCATAGTTGCATGCTTTAGAATTCGTGACTGGCATATGTAACAATAAATTTATGCCTTGTGTTAAAATTTGCAAAAGCATCTCATTTGTCTGCTTGTTTTTGGAGTTTGTCCAAATATATCGCAGCACGAGCGACAATAGACGGATTCTCGCACGAAGCACTAAAGAATTTCAAGCATGGACTATTGCTCAGTTAAAGAGACTTAGATTGGATTGTTGGACCGAAAGCCGAATTTTAAATAAACAAATAAATTTAAAATAAAACCTCATACAAAAAAATACGGATTACTTGTCATGTGCGTTTTAAGAACGCTATCAAACATCAAGATCAATCTGCATGGATTTTTTGCAATGGCACCCTCACTTTGCTCTCTTTACCGTTATATTTTCTTCTGAATCGGAGCAGGTAATCAACACCATCATGGCTCTAAAGAATTAAGTATGAAGTTTAAAGGCATACCTGTTCATCCTAAAAACGCAAGAGCATAGACTGAGTAGTTCATATTTGTTTACTGGGAGTTTTAGTACAAATACATGTTTACCTAAAGTTCCATTGAACCGGTAGTTCTTGGAAAATTTTTCAGTTGTGATCCCAAGTGATTCAGAGACCTACGGTATGAGGTAATAAGTTTTTTATGGGGCACTTCGCCAAAAACTATTGTAAATATCGAGGGTATACATCTACTTTCAAGAAAAAGATTGCCTTCTGATATGGAATTTTCATTTTGGATGGTACCCTCTATGCATTAAGCATCTTTTTTCCTACACCATGGGTATCTGAGAATTGTCAAATTCCATAAAATATATCGTTATTTTTTCTTTAGCTATTTTTTCTTAATTAAGGGCAATAACTTTTTGATCATAATTATTACTCAATAGATTGAATAAGCCTAACAAATTGGTAGGTTAATTTAATCTAGTGACTAAGATCACGCTTTAATATACTTTTGTTACTATTAGATTACATTTTGAATTTATTTTTCACTTCTAATATATCAGCTGGATATTTCTGTTTTCACTCAAGTGGTTTTCCGTTGAAGTAACACACTTTTATTATCATCGATAAAGCTTCGTCCTTGTACCTCATGGCCAGTTCAGCGTTTTTAACACCTAATACTTTATTGCTGTTGGAACAGGTAGCACTTGGCAAGAAATCTTGCCGCATCAGACACGTTTTACGAGCAATGGGTTGGCGCGTGTGATATTCCCCACTCTGGCATTCTTAATGCTGCTTTGGTTTGAGCACACCTTCACCGCTGGTAAAATTTGCATGCCGCACCTCAAAATGTTCCAACGGTCGAGTTCGAACTTGAAGAATACTATCTCTAAGTGGCATACCCGATGACCTTTCTTCCCCTAACCTTTCCCATTCTTGTTCTTGTAAGAGCTTGGAGTCACCTTTTTTTCCGTAGAAACTTTTGACAAATATAGCCGGTCAGCATTTTACTTCCTTTATTTCACCGACCAAGTCCTTATCTTTCCGGTCTGGAACATGCTCAAAATGAGCTATTCAAGAAAAAAAATATTTGTCTTTACTCTACATCGCTCTTATCAGCAACTTTCCTGGTAAAACGTTATTTGCAAAATTTATAATAAGAATAGGTACTATACATATTTGGACTTTTCATTTTAAAAGAATCATGGGAAGATATACTTAAATAGTAGTTAAATAGATTATGATTTAGGAACCACGATGCGTGGATAGAAAGATTAATTTTTTCTGCTTTTTGAGTTTTCTTATTGGAGAGCAATGATGAATAAAGAGCTATTTTTGTAATTCTTTGAATGTATTAACTATTGAAGGCTTTTCAAATATTGGGGGTTCAGAAAGAACATTTAGTGTATACCAAATGTAGCGGAAGACTTTCGTCCGCCATTTTTATAGATATGGCCAATTCGTGGGGTGAAAAATTTATACAAGTAAAGAAAACAGCATTGTAGTACCACCTCTATGCTAAGAGAATAAACATTTGTGCGCTATACCAATTATTAAGTGGTAAAAGCTAGAGCTTAAGCTCCAGAGGTCGTCGTGAAAGTCTAAACAATCCATTCCAAGTAAGTGGTCGTGAGAAATGTGGAGCAGCATCGGGAGTTGGAGCGGGAAAGGTGGCGTTCGTTTCGGATAAAGGTCGTTAGTTTAATTGGGAAATCAGAGATACGAAAACTGACCTGTCGTAGAGAAAATAAACGTATAAATTGGCCAGAACCTCACTGGTGGAGTTCATAATAGACCCTCTTAGATTTAAAGCTCTGGGAATAACGATCAAACAGTAAACGTTGAAAATATTTGAGAAAGAATTGGAGTATAGTCGGAGATTAAATTGGCAGTGAGTGGTTCAAAGTAATCGTTGATAATTTAAACTTAATTATAGAGAGCATGATATATTGCGCAGGATAAACTATTTAAAAACTTCATACTAGACTAATTAGCATAACAGCGCCTTACAATATAATTTACGCAGATTATGCTGATATTGGATTGTTACAGTACTCATTATCTGATAAACTTTTTATAAATTCATGCCAAAAGATTTTGCTATTTTCATTGTTTACTGATATAAGATATTGCTTTATTAACCTACCACAACTATTTTTATTGAGGGACGAACCCTGTGCTCCTTAGGCTTATAACTGAGAAATAAATTCTGCTTTCAAAATCATTTTAAAGTTAATTGGCTGTTCCCAATTAGGTTCTTTGAGATTAATTAACATGTTTCGGGTTTCTGAGGTTAAGAAGGTTCTTGCCGTATATGTCTTCCTGTAGATGCTCCGCATGGGATTTTTAGGTAAAGAACTAGATAACTCGAGAGCTTTGTTGCTATACCCTGCAAGTAAAGGCGTTATCAAGAGAGTAAAGTAATTATTTCAGGGCACATGTCATTTTCAACAAGGTAAAACAACTTTTAGCCATGTTTTCCTCAAGGAAACACAACTTTTTGGAATACTGAATGGTAGCACGTGATTAATGACAAGGCTACTAAAGCACTTTTTTGTTTACACGTTTAAGTAAGTTGATTGAAGTTAAACTTTTCATTTCAGCGATGAAGTGGCGGGGGTGGTAAAATTATCAAAGAATATTAATGTGACCAACTGATGAAAACTTTAACTATCAAATTTGCATGTTATCATAAAGAAAATTATCAGAGACTTTCTCTGGGACCATGACACCCGTGGATGTAAAATCAATTTTCCGTTTTTATTACTTACATCAAACGCCACATTTTACATGATTATTTGAATTTTCATCTATGAAAGGATTAGACAAGTAGAATAACATGTAGGTGTGTAATTAAAACATATTTGAACAAATAAAATAAAATGTAGCAATGAAAAGTTATAAAAAGTAACCCTTCTTTATTATAAAAATATTTAAGTACCATAATTGAGTAAAGTGGTCATATAAAGTTGCATAAATGTAATGGTAATAAGGGAAACCGCTGTAATGCAAATATTTATAGCAAAATATTGCATTAAGATGTAAGGAGCAGTTAAACACGTTTTAAATTCATTTACTAATTACCATCCATTGTTTGCCAAAATACAGCAGTGACTGCATGAAATTTTACTCTAGGTCCGACTCAATTTTCATCTACCAGCATTGTAATAAGTTCACAAATATGCTTCACGAAACACCGTTACAGACGTAATGATACATGGCCTTGCGGGCGTAATGATACATTTTCTAAATGGCAAGAAAACATTATGTACTTTTGATTTGTTGAAGGTGGGCACATTGCAGTATTTTAACTCCTTTTGATTCAGCCGTCAGTTTATGTTCTTTCCATAAGGTACCCTTAGCATGAAATGAATATTTCCTCTAGTTAAGCGTTACCAATATTGACCCTTTTGTTTCGAACTGTATTAATCTCACCGAGATGCATGTTTTCAAGCATAGTAGAACTGGAAATGCTAAATCATGCGAGGTTAGTTCCCTTTGACGTATTCTTTTCAATATTTTCTAACGAGAAATGTATAATTTTAATTAACTATGTGGATGGTTTCTTGATGAGCTCTAATTTCCAACATTTTATTGTTTTTATGCCTTTGATCATGATAGAAAGGACCAGTACACAGTTAAGTTAAACAGTCAAAAATATTTGGTTAAATCTCAAATCTGTGGAATTAAAAAAAATTTTTTTTGCTGATTCGTTTTAATTAACTTGATTTTGGGTACAGCATATTAGGCGGGGATAATACTGCTGAGGCAATTATTTTTCCCTATAAGAGTCTTTTTAGGGGTTCTTTTGGTTGAGAAATTAAGGTTTATAATTTTTTAGTGCCATACATTTTAGGTTCTGTATTTTGATAGTTCTAGTGTTATGCATGAGTCTTTATTATGAGCCTTAAAAAGTTACAATCAAATATTCTGTCTTTCTTCATGAAGCTTTATGTTCCTCATCTTTAGGCAAAACAGAACTTTTATGAGACCCATGAAGTTGATAAGGACAGAATTACGCCCAACTATTTAGCAAGAATATTTAGATTCCTTTATCCCATAGTCGGTTAAATCCTGTTTGTTTCACATGCACACGTGGTATATCCCGGAATAAGTATGGTTTTAGTTGTCAAAAAATGGCGCTCATGACGGATATTCTTAAAGCCTCCGAACTATTTATTCCTGTTGCGTTCATTTTTACTCCGTTACTGACTCTTTGTTCTTCCAAAGTTCGCGGAAAACTTCAGCGCCATTATATGTTTCTGTTAAATTTTCTTACTACTTCACCTCCATCCCTTTAACAGAATATGTAAAGAGCTCCATCGCCGTCTTGGATTCAGTCTGCGCGTGCTCCCTTTCTTTGCTGCGTTACTGCTTTCCATTCGCCTTCCAACCCCCCTCATTCCAGCTCAAGTTCCCAACTCCTTCTTTTTGTTTTGTTACCTTCCTTCTTCATCTTTTAATCCTCGATTCTGTCGTCCTGTGCCCTCTTTCTCTTACAGCTTATTGTTAACTTGCCCCTATATTACACAGGGTATTATAAGGGCAGGGCAATGTATAAAATTTTATAAATATATATATCATCGTTCTTGAAGAGTTTTCTGCTGATGCCTTGCAAATACTATTTCAAGGTGTCTGAAAAATTTTTTGTCTTGGCACTAAACATTTTGATTTTCATAATTTTTGAACTGTTTTAATCCGCAGTCAAGTGTTTGCAGGTAAAGACTCTACACACCACGGTTATCAACATTGTCCAAGAACAATAGATTTTTATTTATTCTTAAAAATGAGGTTTCCTGTATTTTGATAAAGGGTGAACACCAAACGAATCAATTGAAGATTGATATTGAGAATCAACTAGCAAAATAGGTGCCCATACAATACAACTTACTTTCAACTTGTCTGATTCAAACACAATCGGGGATGGTGTCATTCGAGAAATAATCGAATGATTTTGACTTTTCCATCACAAAGCTCTGAAAGTGATAGATTGAAAGAAGAAGAAGCAGGAAGATGGAGATTCACTCCCTTCTTACATCGAATATCCGCATCACTTTCTGGAACGTTGACGCTCAATCCTAATTCCTCACAACACGACCATTCTCATGCCCACAATAGACGTTACATCCCTCTACCCTTCCATTTCCTACAAAGAAGGCCTATAATCCCTGAAATATTACCTCTCCCTACGAGCCACGCCACATACCCCTTCCTCAAATTTCCTCATTGAATTGGCATAACTCGTCCTCGCTAAAAAAACTGCATTAAAATTTAACGACAAAATCTATTCACAAACAAAAGCACTGCAATGGCCACGCGTATGGCTCCAGCATACGCCAATCTTTTTATGAGAAAACTTGAACATACCTTCCTCCACCTAAAAACCCTTAAATCACTCTTCTTGGCCCGCTACATTGATGACATTTTCCTCCTTTGGTCCCACGGACGCGAAACTTTATCCTCCTTCATTTTCTCTCTCAAGTCCTCCTTCTCGGTATATTTGACTTAATCTACATCTGATTCGAATAAAACATTCCTAGATATCGACATTCCCCTCAGAACATTAAATTTAACACCTTAGTTCACATTAAACCGACCAAAAATTAACAATATCTTCATTGAAATTTCCCTACCTTCCCCTTCCATCCAGCGTTTCCAGCCCTTTCTCTTCCTCAGTTATGTCCTTCTCTTCCTTGAGAAAGGTGGCGTGAACCACCGAAAGTCGAGACCTAGTGAGTGTCCTTACTTTATTTGTGTTTTCCTGTGTTTTTGTCTCTGCCCACTAGTGTTAACTTCTTATGAATTATATATATGTATATGTGTGTATGTATGTGTATATATATATAATGAATAAGGATGAATTCATATTAGTTGATTAGCTAGATCACCGCCTGTCAGATACAATAAAAAAATAAAAGAAGTAAATGCCCATTATCTTTGTGAATTCGCATTTAAGCTGCAAAGATCACTTGGTTAACTAGCCATTTACTTGGTACCGTAATTAAGTTTATCTCAGATAAACCTGTTATCAGGAAAAAAACACCTGAAGTTACGCACGAAGTACCTGGAGTCGTTTGTACTCGGGTATTTCCATCACCAGTGCTCTGCTTGCCATAAAATTGCATTTTTACTTATCTTGGTTAAATTTCACCTTTTCATGCAGAGGTTTGACCTGAAAACTTGTGAAATTTCACAATGAACTGTGCTGTTTCATTAAAGGTCAACAGTCAGGTCATGTAATTTGACACGTAAGAGAAAACTTCGCAATGCGCCTTGTTCAATGGTTTTCAAGCCATATTTATAGTATGTTGTAGTTTAACTCTTTCTATCGACCAAAAGTGCTTTGATGAAATACAGGTACTACGTCGAAAGGCAAGTGCATTTTTATAAATGATGTCCTTGCAGCAAAAAATTAAACATGCTGAACTATTATGTAGCGTTAATTTACAAATGATTCAGAGAATCTTGAAATTTTAAAGTATAGATTAATCTGGCAAACTTCCGCGGATTTATTCTGAATTATATGGGTTGATCCTATATATATGGAAGTTATGATAATAATAAAATCATTCTATTTTGCAATTAATATTTTTAATGAAATTTTATAAGATGAGATCATTTCCATTCATACTTTTACAGCATCGCTGACAGCTAATATCTTGAAGTTTATGCCTAAGCGTTACATAATTTAATTGGCTGTGAGAAGTCCATTTTTACTCCAAAAATGCCATCAAACTGAGTCACATGGTCTTCCAGCGTAATTAACCCTTCCAAAACCGTTGGGCTAAATACTATTGAGCTTATTTTTTTCTTCTGTTGTATTTTTGTCACCGAAACAAAATCGTTGGTGAACGGTACTCTTTCTCGGAATAACCAGCGATGTCATCCTAAAAAAACATGAGATTAAATAATTTTAAAGAGCATCATGGTCGGGTTTTAGTAGCTTACCAAACAAAACGTAAATTTCAGTGAGGAAATATTAATAAGCCGAGTTCTCAGTCGCGGCCAACCTTAATGTCCAGTTACTGTATGCGGTGCAAAGATATTTATTATTCAATATCTAGTCAGGTTACAACGCTGATAAAGATTTTTCGTAAATTAATGTATAATGTTCCGGTACTTAGATTATTAAGTTGTTTATAAATACTTATTTAGGTGCAGTTTGCTCTATATTGGTCGAAAATTTAAGTTTCTATTGGTTGGAAGAATGGTTTATTTTTTAGGCTTATCAGTTTCACTGATGACCGACAATGAAATATTTTATCAAAAAGCATTTTTTACTCAAGCAAATTTCAATAAGAGCTTTTTAAGTTATTTACCTTGGTACTTCGTAATTCATCGCAACCATATGTTTTTAGAGAAACTCGTGCAGCGTTCCGAGCACTGGTTTGGATCACCGTGGACGAACTGGAAATCTGAAAAATAAGAGTTCTTTTTCGTGTTACAAAGGAAAGTATTTGATATTTTAGTGCCTTTTTCCCTTTTTTGCCGGTGACCTTATCCTCAACCCTACACATCCCCCCTTCAAATACCCAGGCTTTCGCGTGGATTATATCGACCAACGAGTTTATTTTATCCCGCGTTATCTTCATCCTTCAACTCTTAAAAAAATGAGAGGTGTTTCTTATTTTCGGGTCTCAGGCATGACTTATTTTTATATCACTCTTCCGCGATTCGTCATTTTGCATTTATATGTGCTCGTTCGGGTATTTATATATATATATATATGTCTGCGTGTATGTATATTTATCTATATGTGTGTGTGTGTGTATATATATATATATATATATATATATATATATATATATATATATATATATATATATATATGCATATGTATGTGCATACATTTATATATGTGTGTGTGTGCAAATACACACGCACACATGTATGTATTTTTAACCATACTCTTTGGTGGTCATGCTCCCTCCTACTTCTATTACAAAGGAGGCACGGCCGCCGAAATGTAATTGCCTCCTTTTCAGTATTTTCTAAGGCTCAATAATTTCGTATTTTAATTCTATATTATTTGTCACCTCTCTTGACAGTTTTCCATGTATATTTATAAACGCATTTAACCCAGGACAAATATAGATTTTAGCGCTTCGGGTACGAACCTCATTTGTTGTTGTGCTTTCGGATTAATCATCAGTACCAATTTGCAAAAAATGGTTTCAAAACTCGGAATAAAAATAGTTTTGTTATTTTTCTCCCAGTCCCCATTAGCGTAGCGTTTGGGGAGCATGATCCACTTGCCCCTTTCACTCTCTCCACTTCAGTTGCGGCCAGGGGTTAGGAACCTTGTTACGAACTCTTGTGGTAGATTAGGAACAAGGACACAGCGACAAATTCAAAGTTTAGACGAAGTTACATTTTCCTCGTGGTGTAACTGGTTAACGCAGCCTCCTGAATTGACCGAGATCAGTGTTTTGAAGTCCCGGCCCGAGCAAACTTCTTTCGGTGTGAAATCAATTGCTTGTATATTTCATCTTCCCCTCGAATAATCTGTCATTATTGTTTATTGTATCCATTCCCTCACCTTCGTGTCCTAATGCGCAATGAATATTTGCACTATTTGGCGGTGTTTCATACTTGAATACATAACCACTTAATGGTTTTGCCAGATATACAAGTATACAAAAGAAAATAACATATTTAAATAATTTTTGTTTTCCAAAGGGAATCGTTCTAATAGAAACGTTTGCTCCAGAAATCGTTATGAACTGTATTGTCGCAATTAAAGTGAAATAAACTGTATGTAGATTCAGATTAATTTGAGAAGTTTAACCTAGGTAATGGGAAGTGGTACGTTAAAGGGAGAATTTAGGATGAGCGGGAAAGGGTTAGAAAAGATTTGAGTATTTTGGGCAGCTATTAAGCCGGTGATTTTATAGAATTTGTCGAAACTTAATACTTTTTCAGTGACCTTCAATAACCTACGCCTATGTCTGCCGACGACAATCATTCAAGTAAGACCAATGATTCGAATATTCATAAGCTAGGGAAAGATACAATTTCATTAACATCTTCCGTGTCTTGTGACGATGAAGACAAATATGATTTTCTGTCGGTTAAATATCACTTAAATTACGTAATAAGAAGTTGCGATCTTCCAAAATAAAATAATGACTGAATGATTTGGCAGAATTCGCCTTAATAGACTGAATGATTTTTTCACTGTCAAATATTTTGCATTTGCCTTCACACCAGGCTGTGGTTTTGCTAATGTGAGTTACATACCAAAGTTTATATAAATCCATTTGAAATAATATAGATGTGAGACTTGAAAATACGCAGCATATTTTCTGGGGTAGTGAAAAACTGTTACGAAAAAACATATAGACTTGTGCATTATACTCTTGGTGTACTGTTGATAATGAAGTGGGATTATCAAAATCGATCAAGTGTGGAAAATTACAATGTATTTTAAATAATGAATTAATTCCATGAAGTAGCAGCGCCTATAATTCATTCTAACGTTGCACAGTTATTGAGGAAGAAAATAGAATAAAAGCGTTTGATTTGACAAAGAATATTGCAAATATATGAATATTGCGTTTTGTACGTGAAATAATTCTAGTGCTACAATTAGTGCAATTAGCAATACACGTAAGGAGAATATTCACAAGACTTAAGTGATAGGCTGCTAAACGAATAGATACATAACTTCCAAAATATAACAGAGACCGACACTATCACGTACTCGCATCGCGGGAAGCAACTGCCGTCTTGTTACGACGGGGTGTATTGCCATTCGCTCTGTTACGCGGTAATATCCGTTTTCAATTAGTTCACTTTATGAGGCCTCGTTCTAAATTCCTGAGGTGACGGATAAATATTTTGGATTAAAATTTGCATTGAATTTCAATGGCCACTATGGCATTGACGGAAATTCCCACATTGAGTCATTTTTATCGCTCTTGTTGATCCGAGACAGCTTTATATTCCTACCATGAATTTCTGTTACCTTTAATACCTTTATCCATCATCACATACCAAAAAACATCCGTACCCTCCGTTAAATCAGGTGAGAAGGTAGCATTGGATCAATTTTGGGGCCTGCCTCAATTTCCGGCCAAAATTGGAATTTCTGAGGTTCCTCAATTGGAACCATAATTTGAGTGCGCCAGAACTTGAGCGGTGCTGTTACTCCAATGGAATAGGTTTCCTTTTATTGGAAAATCAAATATTTATGAACGAATTTTTCGTGGAAAAGGTATCCTCGGTCAAGATTTCATAAAAATTGAAAATGTGATGATCGCGAAAGAATTGCTTTGCGCCAGAGGGCATTCTGAGAGGTAGTGAGGGAATAATAAAAGGATAATTGTTCATTCCCTTGACAGTTTGCGCTTTATATTATTCACCTCAATATCCATATATTACTGATTTTACCTCAGTATTTAGCATTGAAAAAGCAACAGTAAAACATGACAAATCCTAAATGTATTTCATATTATTTTTAAAATAAGTGCGATTTGTATATATATATATATATATATATATATATATATATATATATATATATATATATATATATAAGGAAAAGGGATAGGAACACACATAAAGGATTGAGGATTGGTACAGGCAGGGAGAGATGGGAGTGAGCTACAGGACTACGGTTAAGGGACAAGCAGAGGAAGCTATAACGTCCTGCAGGAGCTGTGATGTATATTAGAATCTAATATTGTTGGAACAGATTTAGTAATAGTGTAATCCGATTCTCGCATTTTCGCGGGAACCGACGCGAATTCAGATAATAATTTAGTACTAATAGAGTGTAACGTCGAATTCAAGAGCATAAAATAGAGGAGAAGGATGAGGAAATGAAAAGTTGAAGCATGTACGGGGATAAACCGGAATGCTTTTGGGGATAAATAAGAGTAACAAGGATGCTTTTAAAATATTTGAGTGAGGATAGGGTGATGGATAGACAGAAGAAAGAAAGGAACATTCCAAGACGGTGGTATCGGTAGTCGCAAACAAAATTACATGGACAGTTGCTTTATTAAATATTTATGTATTTTATTTATTTATTTGTCGACTTGATTGGGCGAGATTGAGACTCATTTAGACTTATCTTCCACCTAATCCCTCAACATTAGATTGAAGGCAATTACATACACTCAAGCCCTAGGTGGAGGAAAGTCCATCCAGCCGGAAGCGGCCTCTAAGTTTGCAGGCGAGGACGTAACCCCACCGCCACCGGGGCCGGCAGTATGAGGGCATTAAGAAGATAGGCGAAAGAATGAAATGGTATATTGTAAAAACAGAATTAGGAAGAAGGAAGAACAAATAGTTGAATAAAAAACTGAGGGAAGAAATTATAATGGCAAAAAAATCATGACGGGAGACTTCAGATTTGAAGAGTATGGAGAGTTTACGGAGGACGTGGGAAAAGTGCAAGCTGCACACAGAGGTGAAAGCAGTGGAAATAAGGAAGTGAGAAGGGAAAATCCGAACATTTTTATCAAATATGCGTCAGAAAAGTTATTAATTGTCCCAGGAAAGGGTCAAGGGAAATGGAAAGAAAAAATGGATAATCTCTATGGCAAGGATATAACACAACAGCAAATTTACATATAAAGTCCATCTCACGAGGGCAATTCCAGAAGTACCCGGCCCAACAAAGAAAACACCAAAATGTTGGAAAAAATATATTTATTTTTCAGCATAATTTCCTTTCAGCTCTATGCACATTTCTCAGCGATATTAAATAATTTCGATACCGTTTTTGAAATAAGAACTGTCTTGCTCCTCAAAATAGCCATTAACTGCCGACATACACTTCTTCACGGTTGAAAAATATTTGACCGCCGGGCCATCCATTTCTTTCAAGTTTGCGAACAGAAAATAATCCGAGAGGCCTAAATCTGGCGAATAGGGTGCATGAGGTAGCAATGCAAACTTAATTTAATGAATTTTGGCCATTGCAATTGCAGATTTGTGAGCTTTTGCTTGATTTCTTCGCTCAAACGTTGCAATAAGTTCGCTTAATACTCACCGTTGATTGTTTTTCCTTTTTCAAAATAGCCAATGAAAAATATCCCACGCGCATCCCAAAAAACCGACCCTGCAGATGAAACGGTCTTCGCCTTCTTTGAAGGTGGTTCTCCCATTTGAATCTATTGTTTTGATTGATCTCTTGCCTCGGGTGAAGTAATGGATTTCATCCATGGTTATGAAACGGCGCAAAAATTTTGCTTTGTTGTTTTGAAACTTTGATAAACACTCAATTGAAACATCTTCACGACACGTTTTTCTCGAGTGTGAGCTAATGCGGCACCCATCTGGCACACAGATTTCTCATGCCCAGATTTTCAGTAAATATGCGATATTCCACACTTTTTGAAATGCCTACTATGTCTGCTAGCTCGCGCACCTTCAGTCGACGATCGTCCAGTATCACTTAGTGGATTTTCTTCACTGTTTCTGGAGTCGTTACCTCGTTTGGTCGACCAATGCGATGCTCGTCTTGACAGCTCGTACGGCCTCGTTTAAACTCTGGTACCCAATATTTTAGCGTTGTAAACGAAGGAGCAGACTCACTCAGACTAGAATCCAGTTCAGCTTTTTTATTGGTCGGGCTGAGGCCTTTCAAATAAAAGTATTGTATCACATAACGGTGACCAATTCTCTCCATTTTTACAAATTCACTGAAAACGTTCATTATTGATGGCTGCCAAACAAATACTAAACAACATAGCGTTTTCAAACTTGAAATATGTGCTTTATAAATTGCATTATTTCTAATACAGTGGTATTTTTCCAACAACTACGGCCACATCTAGGTCAGGCCGGGTACTTCTGGGACCACCCTCGAATCTACTCCGATTTCCTCCGAAATATAATATAAAGAGATATGACGTAGATGAGAGGCATATTTCAAAAATAAATTAAAAGGTATTAATGGAATAGAAATCAAAAAGGTTCATTGGAATAGATAACATCCTTCCATGGCTACTTGGAAATTAGCTTTAAATAAAAAGGAGTATGGAAGGAAGAGTTAATAGTTTAATTGGAAGAATTTATGTGAAAGGAATTTGGCTGGAAGATTAGGTTAATAAATATGCCGGTGTTCAGCATATTCTCACACAAAGCCCACCTCATACGGAAATCTAAGTGGATGCGTGAATGAATTGGAAATTATACCTACTCTACCTGTAAGTCGGGATTTAGTATTACAAATCATTGTGCTCCTTAATCACTTTTTAACATAATTTCTATTGATTTCTGTTTAATGTGGTATGTTTATGGAAAACATTAAGAAATTATTGCTTTAAGCTGCATTAAGTTTAATATTTTCATCAAGCTTGTAGTCACCGGTGCAGTTGTATTTTTAGTCGTTCGACTTCTTTTAAAATATCTACTTTATCCGGAAATAATGTTATTGGATAGCAGTTTACAATTGCTTCCAACTTGGTTCAAGAGAAATTTCACTAAAACCTGTAATTTCAAGAGTATTTTTATTCATCTGTACCCAATGAATAAAAAGGGATACCCAATGGTTGATGAAAAAACAGCGCTTAGTGAAAACGTGAAGTGCTCAAAAAGAGAAAAATTTAAGGAGGACATTCATTCAATTATGATATCCCACGCAGCTAAAGTTGTTCTTAGGATCATAAACAAAAGGATAGAGAGTAGGGCAAATGATTACTTAGGGGATGATCAGTTTGGGTTTAGGAAGGGTAGAGGTACTCGTGATGCCATTGCAGTAATGAGGCTATTAATCGAGAGGAATATAGAACACAACCAGGAGGTATTTGCCTGTTTCGTAGATTTCAAAAAAGCGTTCGATAGAGTGAATTGGGAAAAACTAATGAGTATATTGCAGAAAATAGGAATAGATTGGAGGGAAAGGAGGCTAATCCGCAACCTGTACATGTCTCAGACTGCTCAGGTGCGGGTGGGGAACGGGGAGTCCGGATGGGCAGTGTTAGGAAGAGGTGTAAGGCAGGGTTGCCCATTATCACCGGTAAGAGGCATGGGAAGAACTGGAGGTAGGAATGAAAGTGGGCGGGGAATTCGTAAAATCAGTTAGGTTTGCTGATGATCAAGCTTTAGTTTGTCAGTCAGCCAACGGGCTGCAAGCATTGCTCAGTGAATTGGAAATTCTGTGCGACAGGTATGGGATGAGAATCAATATTAATAAAACAAAGGTTATGCGATTTTCTAGAAAGAAAAAGGCTAAGCTTAACATTAGAATAGGAGGGCAAAAACTAGAGCAGGTAGAACAGTTTACGTATCTCGGTAGTGTTTTGGACCAACATGGTCAAAGTAGTAGGGACATAAGGAGAAGAATTGCGCTAGGCAAAGAGGCTTTCACAAGGAGGAGGGAGTTGATAACGGGGACGTTGAGTAAGGATGTTAATAAAAGACTCGTTAAAACTTTTATATGGAGCGTTGCTACGTACGGCGCGGAAACGTGGTCATTGAAGCAGGAGGATAGACGTAGACTGGAGGCTTTTGAAATGTGGGTGTGGAGAAGAATGGAGAAGGTGAAATGGACGGAGAATAAAACAAATGATGAAGTACTAGGTATGGTGGGTGAAGAGAGGGGTTTGTTGGAAGCAATCCTATGGAGGCGGGAAAAGTGACTGAAGGGGGTATTGACCGGCAGCGGGATGTTAAAGACTGTGATAGGGGAGAATGTTGGGCAAACGAGGAAAGGGAAGGAAAAGGATAGGGAAGTTCGACGGGATGAAGGGAGGAAGAAAGTACTCAGAGCTGAAGACGGACCTGATGTAAAGAGGGATATTGTGTTTTGCTAGGGGTCACAAATTATTAAATTAGTAATATGTCCATCCAAAAACCTACCTTAACCGGTAGATTACCTAATAATAATAATTATTCAATTAGTCATGGGAAAATATTAAATTATTTCTTCTTTGCCACATTCTGTGTACATGTGGAAACAATATTTTAATTAATTACGCTTGTATTCATAAATTGAATATAATCAAGTGTTAGTTTATCATTGATTTATACATACTGTCATTTAGTAAGATATACGAAATTTATAGTATCGGTGAATACAAAATGCTGATCACATAATATATTCTCTAAATTGGTACCTCGAAGATCGACCGTTAGTTAAAGAATAAGTTAAGAAACACATTACGACTCAAAATTATGTACTTTTAATCTTCAGTATCCTTTTTAGTCAACATTATTGCTTAAGGAATTGAGCGCCTAGGAATTCATATTGTTCTGCATGAAACTCTGTCTCGTGGATAGTAGTATTACTAATTACTCGGGGAGGCGCCCGTCGGCTGAGGTTATTTGCGGTCGCTTGGATATTCAGCCAGTTTAGAACTTCTGTTTTAATTTCTTTAATTTCCTTAAACTGCTGAGAATCAGATGTATGCTTTACGTAAATGTGACTAGGCCTGGGGTCTGAGTTAAGTGCACTGGTTAAAATATTCTATAAAGAATTGATGAATATTCTGGGAAATACATGAGGTAATTTGTGGTCATGTATTGTTATAAATCTACGTGCCGAGGACATGATTTGCGTCTGTGAGTGCTCTTCAATATTTCTGTAATCATTTACCACATATTTTACAAAATTTGAGATTTTTCATGTTTCTGAGCGCTCTATTCCATGAAACTACTTCACTGCAAAACTTTTAAGTTTTCATTCCAAGCAAAATTAGTGTAAAATAAGCCGTATGCTTCAATGTCAAATATTTCTCTGGATTCAAGTCCCCACTATATTTTCAGCGAAAATTAGTTGCTGAAAATTAGCCAAATGTCTTATATGCAACAAGTTCCTGTGCTTCTTTTAGCTCTATCATCGCAACCATGCGCATAATTTGTTAATCGTTTGATTTATGTTTGCTGTTAGTGGGTGAAAAATCTATGAGAGAGATTTAATATAATGTGTGCGCACCATTTTTTATATCTGGCGAAGTGGGGTCCCTGTTTGTCTGCCTGAATTAAATGAGGTGATAATGAATGCCTTTGGAATGTTGTTCTTAAAAAGGTGTGTCCTCAATAATTTCAACATTTTTGCCTTCATAAATCGAGTGCCATAGACTAATTGTGTCAAATACTAGAGCAGGACTTATTTTATTTCAAGGAGTAATGAGAATTGTTGCTTAAATAAGTCTAAGCTTTTTGTGATTATTTCGCCAATCTACATAAATAGTGCATCATTGCTCATATGCGTATTTTTCAATGTTTTTAATGAATTTTATTGAAATTTATTTTCTATTCCTCTTAATTTCAAGTGAGATCCCAATTGAATTTCAGAAAAATAATTTTCAGCCATTATTTTTCATCTGAAAATATTGAAGAATATTTTTTATTTCAGCAAGTTTTTCTTGCTTAAAACTTTAAATATATTAGATTTCCTGAAAGTTGGTACAGCTTTTAGTCAAGGACATTTTGATGAGTTCCAGCAAATTTTACAGTGATGCGATTCCGTCACCGAAAAAACAATCGTGGCGCTTTTCGCGAAATTTTGCATGCACACGTTCAACCATATGTCCGTCAGTTTGTGCATTCTTTATCTTCTTTATTAATTATATACATATTTTTCGGATTTCGGCATCTCACGGCACAATTCTTGGAAGCATTATAATTTTAAATGCGGAGAAATTAAATTATGGACTGGCATTAACAATTGGTGGTGGATTTTTATTCTGCGGGTATTAAGAAATTTGTATCTCATACAAAAAGCACTCGGAAAACAAGGGAGTAGATGATTTACACTTTTCCACTATCGCATGATAAAATGTAATGTACTGTTTAATTATGGCTCCCTATTAACTATTAATAAGCCATCATGGTAGCGAGGTTTCTCTTTCTGATTATTGATTACGATTGGAGAATATTAGGTAATATATAGTAGGTAAGGAAATACAATAAATGCGCTTCTCTTCAAAGTGATCTTAATCCTATTTAAAACACGATTAAGAGGTGCATATTGAACTCACATAGAATTTTTGAGTCCAAATATTGTTCTTACTTATCGTATAATAATCTTTTCGTAGATGAGAGAAGATGTTGATAAATTGGAGATCTTGATTCATGAGTAATGTTATAGATTAAAATTTAAATTAAATTCACTTATAAAGAATTCCAAATTAATGTTTAAAATATTTTTGTACTTAGGAAGTTGAAATTTTTTATAAAATTAGCGTACACTTTGTACCTACAAAGGATTTGTTCTTCATATCCAGCATTAAAGTAGTGGTTGATTAAACTTTTGAATCTAATCGTTTTAGGTACACGCTTGATGAAAGCTTCCGCTATTTATCTTCACGACTGTCTAAATTGGCAAAGGAGTCTCGCGGTGTAAGAGGGCACCTTGACACTATTTTTCCTGCGTCTTGGTTATTGCCTCTGGGGTAAAGGAGTCGCTGTATTTTCCCGTTGACCTACTTCCACCATAGGAGGGAACGTCGGACACGAAATATCCAGGAAAAATTTTTCGAACATGTTTATGAAGAAACCTTTGACACTCTTAATTGACTTTTCCTAGCAGATAGGCACGTCAAATTTTTATAACCCCGTAATCCTAGCGTTAAAGAAAGTCTAGTTATAGGTGTAATATAGGTAAAACAATTAATTAAGCCAACAATCCGAATGCTTCAAGATGAATGATATCGTTGAAAATTTTTATGCGGCCTCTTACATATCGCATCTCAAGGATGCAAGTAATGAACTTAACATTACTGAAGTTAAGGTGAATTCTTCAACTGACGAAACTGTGATTATTAATAAAAATGTCTTATTTAGATCATAAAATATATTTTATTCTATATAATGACATTTTCGAAAGCTGATTTCTGTTACGACTCAGAAACAAATTACGTGCATGTTGCACACTTTCTTACCCACGTCTTAACTTAAGTTTTTATGAAGAGCTTAAAAGCCAATTAGATGCATGTTTTAACGTCGATAATTCATTTCGAATCGTGTGGAATCAGATACCGTATGTGTGAAAAAAAACTAGTGTGATGATGCAAACTCGTAAGAACCCTAGGAAATGAAGGAATATACTTCCCTTAACTGTTATCTTTGTCCACTGCAGTATTCCTTGAACGAAATGTATCTTCGCTATTGTCATCTCCGCGTCGAAATTTCGTGGTCAACTCCAATTTACTTTTCAAAGCTAACTTCGGTGACTTTAAGTATATCCCAGTCACTGTTGCTGTGAACCATTTTGTTCATTCAAGTTGCTCTTTTTAGAGTGTAACTGAAGAGGTGATTATATCCATGCACGTATTGCAAAGCCAATTATGGTCGTCCTTCACATGATGTCTAAATGCACTGAATAAATAGGCATAAAATGGAATTAAGGATAGAGCACTTTTAAAACACTTTTTTATTTTTATGTGAATTTCTGCCAGATAATTGCTTTAAAAAGTAGTGCCTCATAATATTGTATAGGTATTCGGAGGTTTTTGACCATCATATCCAGCGTCTGAAAAGCCATATTAAAATTCTGAGTTTGAAACGGCACTTTCTCGTGTCGTCGAAATTGGTGTTTTCATTTAGGAGGTATTATATGCAGATAAAAAATATATAGCATGACTCGTTGTCATGACGACATCAACTTGACGAAGATGCGATAAAATTATATGTTGCTGTCCTTTCTTTTTTGTATAGTATTTAACCATGATACTCTTAAAACACGCAGTTTTTAAGAATTTTCTTGAATATAAACTCAAAATTTCCGTTGTTATAATGATCATATCCTGTCTCAAAATAACGTTTCCGCTTGCAGCAGAAGTAAACTTTCCATGCAGGAGTGCGAATTGCTCTGATCTTGAAATCAGCTCTATTTATTGACGTTATATCAATTACGAAGGCATGTTTTATGTAAAATATAATTTGGGTAAGTAACCAATCTTATCACTTATTTGTTGAGATATTACTAATAGCGGTATTTGTCTGGGATGTATCTTCTTCAAGTAACCATGGAAGTATTTAAATTATATAGTCAGTTCCCTCTATCAGCTGGTATAGTTCATAATTATGCTACTCGTTTGGAATACTTTTTCTAATTCCATTGCTTCTGATGTTAAGTGAAGAGAGAGACTACATCTTGCATTGTGTTGAATCCTTTATCTTTTCTTATACTTTTATACACTCCACTATTTGCACTCTACATGAATCCTTTTTCTATTTGTTAGAATTTCACAGGATATCTTGTTTTCCAAGGCGTTTTGTTGCATTTATTCTCTGTTCACAGATACAAGTGTATTATTGCGGAATCTCGTCACTTTGTTCGTTGAACGAACAGCGTTGAGGAAAAATAAGAGGGGTAGGGATTTTTTAATATCTTTAAGCTAAATAAATTCGGAAAAAAGCCAAAATAATTGATTTTTTTAATTTTTGATCGAGGATACTGCTCACATGGTGCCAGCGTATGGAATACATGTGCATCCGACATTCGTTTTCTTCGATCGACTTCGTGGAAAAGACATCGTGAATGATGGCACTCCAGCGGAAATTATCTGCCCATAGCGCACGTGGCTGTTGTCTCTATAGACGATTCAAATGGTTTAATTTCAAGTGTTGGGCCACACACAGGGATAGTTTTGTAGAGGAGTCAACGTGGAACGTTGACTTTGTTTTCTGCCATACTCACTCTGTACAAGGTAATCATCGGTTGCAATTCGATGCTTCAACGAAGAAGCGCCATGTTGGACGGTATCCTAATGTGCTCATGCTCGTTTATTTTTACCAAATATTTATACTAATAAACTAGGAAATTTCGTAAACTGAGCAATTTTTATTTTTTCTTAGCTCTATTGTCGAATAAATCATTAACTCATGCAGTTATTGAGAGTTCCTTTAATTCTGAAATAATGCATAAGTTAGTTGGATTATTGCTACCATTGCATATATGTTCTTGGTATTTGGTACGAGTATCTTATAATGAAGATTTTCCAGCGAGGTCATTGTAAAATTGTTTTAATGCGTTTCAATGGAAATAGATATATTTTAAGTCAACTTCTGCATGTATCACTGCCTTACGGAACTTACCGAATATGCTCTTCGAGTAAAATAATGCCCTTTGCTGTCGTGTTTCGCACCTATTGATCTTTGGACTGAGGGTTAGATGGTGTGTATGGAGAACCGTAACGGAAATCGACTGGTTCCAAACGAAAAGCCTTGCAATAGACGTCCAACTGTAATAGTCTCATGCTTCTCATCTCGCTCACTACACCTTTATGGGAATAATTCATAGCAGATACTGAATAAATCATTCTCCGTGTTGGCACAATGCTTGAATGATATATTTGATAATCTTTATCTCTTTGATATTAGAATTCGACTGTTTAAATGCGAGCTATTCCATCGTCTTGTGTACGGTTTTTTAGGGCATTCATGAAAAAGTATGAATACGATTAAACGATCAAGAGCGTCAATTCATGGTTTCAATTTAAAAAGCGAAAGATTTCTCATCACTTCTGTGGTGATTAATTGACACGTGATCCATTTCCTTCTCCAGTCCTTTAATGTGTAAGGTAACGATGTTTTCCAAATTTAAAATAATGAAGGCAAAATAGTGATGTAAGTTTGCAAGCCCAGAACAATGTTTGCCGTGCGCTACATGTTTGCTCCCTTTTTTCGATGTCGATGGTAGAGGTTTTGCTGGAAACTAGAAGCTAATCATCATTAGAAATAGTAATGAGAATGCTGCGTATTTTTTTGGAGAAAATAATTGGAAATGCAACACGGGAAGAAAAATTAATTGCCATTACTCGTGTAATTGGGTACTAGAGAAGAACCTAACAGGGGAGTAATTCGTGAGAGTAGGCCACATACGTAAGCAAAATTCCGTCCAATTATTGAAAAAATAGTTTACTATTCTATTTTATATGAATACAAATCACAGGTATTGGGTAATGGATTAGGATCACATTCCATTTTCTTAAACTTATCTTGACTTTTATTAACAATACTTTGCCAAAGTATTGCGTCTTAAATCTCCAATTCTTCATTTAAAGGGTAAATCTATATTCATAATTAATTTGTTCTCAGAAGAAAATCTGGATCCCAGCGACTTGAAATTTGCAGAATATCAAGGGTTGCGGCTAATTCATGGATTTGTCATTCAATCTGATAAAACTTGCTTTAATCCTTGAGTCTGGAGGTGATGAACAATTTACTAAGTGAAATTTAACCGAAAATAGGCGTTCATTTTCTTATTTATAATCGTTATTTACATTATCACACCTGAATGAGGTAATTTCATGGTAGCAGAAAAAATATAAAGCTCGGCAATGCAAACATTTCAGAGTGTAGAAATCTTTCACTTTGACCGGGATGGAATGAATGAATTTTGAAATAAAATTGTTGAATTGTAATGCACATTTAGCGGTTGACACCGTTGAAAGTTACTATTGCGCCATCTCCCGCAGTTTCTGGGAATTTCTAAAGCTTAAATTGAAAACCATTCAATCAGTAACAGTCACACTTATCCTTTATGCAAATAAAAATTACATAAAGTGATATATTGAAAGGTAAATAAAGTAAATAACGTGAGGCTATTAGGGATTCATATTCATGATAATTGTTGATTATTTTCGGTGCTTCATTCATTACGAATTGTACGTTATATAAAACTCGTAAACATGCTTTGATTAGACGGCCATTTTAATAGGTTTGTTGATAAGATGACGATTTGGTGATGCAGTGTTGATCATCACAGTGATATCTGGGAGCTTTAATATATTGTAAACTTCGATTGAAAATTTTCGCTATATAATGTTTTTTGAGATTTCATTAAATTGTTGAAATAGAAAATTCTGAATGAATTAATAGTGTCGTAAATTGCTAATTTGTAGATGTTTCGTTTATTAAATGGAGTGCTGCGAAGTTACGACTAAAACGGTTTTCTGTTTAAAAGACAATTTCACAAATCTGTATAAGTCATGTACTATTTGGCCTAATAATATGAATATGATTTATAATACTGTCCATAATGCTACAAAATATAATATTCCATGAAAACGTTGAGGAGGGAACTACACGCTGAGAATTGAATTCGTCAATAAGTAGATATTTTAATTTTACCCCGATAACGAAACATTATTTCGCAGTCTGAACATCAATGCTACAGTTTTTTTTACATTCATATTCAATATTCTCGCATTGTCTTTTCGTTTTAGTGTTATGAAATTCTACGAGATGCAATGACATCGCTTAAAGGTGAACTGTCTCCCAGTGGTTCTCCATTTGAGAAAGTTCATACGTACGTTTTGAACCCGAAGTCGATCACGATGGGCCAACTTTACGGGGAATACGACCTTCAAACCCATGAATGGTGAGTGAAATTGATGGCACTTGATAATGCTTTTGATGACATTAGTACTTCTACATACTCACCACTTATATCGCATTAAATATTAGTAATGCGCCTTTACATCATAATCCCCATTTCTTTTGCAATGGGAATTTTTTTGTTTTAGTTATTAATTGATTTTTCTGATAAATTAATTTTTAAAATGCAAATTGTATTTATGTTAAGTAGTAAATAAACCAGCTAAATTTCTAATAAGGCCATGGAGTTATGCAATAATTTTATTGGTCAGTCTAAATCCCTTGACGGCAGACTGCTTGCAATAGTTCGCAATATTTCCATAAATTTGTGACATGAAATTTATGTGGAATTAAGTAACTGTGATTTCTTAGGACTGACGGCATTTTGTCCTCGTTGGTTCGTCTTGGTGCCTCAGCTGCTGCTGGTGGTGGAGAAGTTATCGATGAAGATGGACTTCCTGCAAGGGCCGCCGATGGTAGCATCATAACAGCAGAACCAAACCTAGACTACCGTTGGTATGTTTTTGATGGTCCCGTTGACGCCGTGTGGATAGAGAATCTAAACACCGTCCTGGATGATAACAAGAAGTTGTGCCTTAGCTCGGGGGAAATCATTAAGCTTGCCCCCACTCAGACGATGATGTTTGAAGTTGCAGACTTGGCTGTGGCATCCCCTGCGACTGTCTCTCGTTGCGGAATGGTGTACTTAGAGCCAGGAGTTCTCGGACTTTCGCCCTTTGTCACATGCTGGTTGAAGCGCCTACCAAAGGTTAGAAATAATTTAGGAAGAATCATTTTCTCTGGGGAATTTTTCGGCTGAGAAATAAGACGGATTCTCTACTTTGGAATAATCAGGATTCGGAGAATGTCGTAATAGTGTAATATTTTAAAGGTGATTGGACCTTATTAGGCAGAAGTATCAACTACTTTAGAATAAAGTTAAAGGATTCAGTTAAAGTTAAAGAATAGTGCTCAATCCAGATTAAATTAATATGATTTTTGAAATAACCTAAATTATTCGATACATTTTCAAATTTATTTTTATTATTCCCTAAACTTTTGCTAATTTACGGAAGGCCCTGAGTAAAATGCCTTATAGTGCCTAAGAAAATTAAAACGATGTTTCCCAATCAGACAAGAAGTTGAAAATGTGAATATTCAAAAATTGAACACTAGTGCCGGTCGTATGTAAATACATGTCGAAAATGAGTAGAGAATGAGAAATATTTTTAATCAGCCTGAATTTTCTTTGAACTTAAAATTATCATCACCATCATCGTCATGTTTGTGGGATATAACAATTTGGTAATATTTTGTTTAGTCTCTTACGATTGAACGTCCAGAAACAAATATATAAATTGCAATTTACATAAAATACTCTGAGATTTAATCGTAAGGGTTGACTGGTAATAGACATTCCTTATATCGGTAGTTTTAATGAATGTAGTTTTTGAAAACATCACGCTGTGACCCGGCCTCTCTGGTACGAAAGGATATCATCAAAAGGCATATGTAATCTACTTTCTCTATCACTCTTATTCCCACCGTCTTTCTATCGCTCTCTCTCTCTCTTCTAGGAAAACTGAATTTTAGGAAAATGCTGATTATTCTGGTGAAAAATCTTAAAGTATTTTCATAGAGATTTTAGGGCTAATGGCACTTGTTTTTATAAGAACACCACAATGAAAATACACCACCATTTTGAAGAATTATAAATCTTTGTTTTTTATTGATACAGCTTTTTAATTACATCCGTATAATTTTACAGAAGACAAAGACATTAAATTGAAATTACACCATAAATTTAGGAAAAAGTATAATTTATTCCAAAGTTCCAGGGTTTTAGGCATGGTGGTGGATGAGAGAGGCTCGTTGGGATAAATCCAAAGTAGGCAGGAAAGGTGGATGCGGAGCATTTCAATGGGCGATTGAATGAGGAAGACTGTGATATATGAGAGAACGTTAGGCAAACGAGGAAGGAATTGTAGAGTGGGGTCACAGGTTGTGTCTTGCTAGTATAGGTTCAGAACTGTGACCAATCCGTGTCCATCCTAAACCTACCTTCAACGGTAAAATACTAAATAATAATAAATTAGGTTGTTTAAGTAGTGCACGTTCAGATTTTCTACATAATGTAGATTTCAAAAAGTTTAATTATAAAACCTTGGCTAACGAAGTCCCCATCCCGATCAAAGTGGATGATTTTTACTCTCTGAAATTGTTGCTCTTTAACACACATTTATTGGATGACATTGTCGTCTGCCACAGTTTCTTTGTATTTGTCAAAGGTAAAACACCCATAGTATAGTATTTAAAGTTGGCTTTAACCGCGTAGGCTGTGGCGCATCACGCACGACTAAGAATGCCTGTCATATTGTATGTACGATATTTCGTGATAACATCTTTTTATTTTAAAACCCCCAAAAAATTTACAAGTGTAAGAGGATGCCTCGACAGCTTAACTGGCGTAAGCACTAGGCCGAACGTCGAGGGATTCTGGGTCCATATCACGGTCCAGGCGAATGATTTTTACACTCTAAAAATGTTTCATTTTAGTTTCAGAAAAATTTGCTAAAACTTGAATCTATTAAAAGGGAAGGCATTAAAAACTATCGGCATATAAGTATTTTGAACAAATATGTCATTGAAAAGAGAACATGTTTGCTGTATGAAAAATTGCATTTCAAAAGTTGAATAATAGAAAAATGGAACCTAGTTATTGGTAAAATGTGAAACGCAACTTTGGGCATCATTCTCGAGTACTGGATTTATAGATTGACACTTTTGGCTGACCCTTTTCGTGCTATATAGACAGCTAACTAATGGAATAATATCATTTACGATAACATCTTGCAACCAATTCTAAACACTTTGTAGGGTACAGAAACTGAGGTGTATTTTGCCCAAAGAAATTTTGTTGGAACTTTTTATTCCAGAAAATATGTTGTATAGAATCCTTGCCCATTTGGGATGCCACATAATTAAGCATAGTTAATTGTTTTTTCAGTTCTCCGCAGTGATCTGCCGTTTATTTTTATGTCGTTATTCTGAGCGTATTTGTTTGAGCTCTTGATTCCGTTTCAAGTGTTCTTATTTACGTTTCGTTGTTTGTGCTTTGGATTTTGTGGGTAACGTACCCACTTTCTAACCCAGTCAGGATTAAGGATTGTGTAAATTTTGGAGATGAGGAAAACCAGTTGACATTTCCAACAAAGATCTAACGAGATCCCTAGGGCGTATGAAGGACCAGGAGAGTCTGGCGAGGAAGTAGTTTTTAACTTTCCGTAGGGGATTAATTCTTTTCAGCATGGGATACTCTAGTAGCTTGAAAGGAGTGATGCATTTATTCTCGATTCACGAAGTATTTTTTTGATCAGGGAAATTTAGTCTGAAAAAATTATAAATAATTGACATGCTATGATTTCTTCTATGATAAAGATAAAGTGTTCCGACGAATTACTCTTCTATTTATCATATTGCGTAGGCGAGGAAAATTGACAAGACTTTGTAAATATTGTTTGTACCTACTATTTAGGGGAGAGTCTTATGACTTATGAATTAATGTTAAAACAGTATTAGTTGCCTGGAAATATAATTATATTAATTCAATATTAATAAGAATATAAATAATCAGGTATATATTGCGTCTAAAATTACTTCTTACTTTTTAACACATGACTTCCGGCAGTTTCATTATTTTATGATATAAGTGGGTAATTAAAGTAGCCAATAAACACATCTTTAATTACATTTATCTACGAAATTATTATTTTTTATTATTCCAACGCAATACAAGAAATCTCATGCGAAACTTTAAAATAATATAGAGTAAAAAATCAACATTAGCGGTCTCAGGCTATATAAAAATCAGTTGGTTTTTTGCAATTGGTGTAAGTAAAATTTAAATTAAATGCTCATAGAAGTACCTTAAACCGAGTAACAATTACTACGAAGTTTGAGTTGAGTTTTTCCAGGCGCTGATGGCTACTTTCATGGGTAAGATATCTGACTTAGTTGGGATGCCGATCTTAAAGCTGAATGTTCATAGCCTCATCGGAGAGCGAAAATCGTTTCATTGAGAGTTCTGTAAAGGGCAGAGGTGTAGCGACATGATATAACTTATCGCCGTTTATGGTAAATACTTGAAGATATGTCTTCTTGAGTATCTAGACATTAGTATACACTTCCACTTTGACGTTTCAGATTTGTTCTGTTCAGATTGCTCAATGCAGTCTAATTTACTAATGTAAACAAGGAAATGACTAATGAGAAGGTTTTCAATAATTGTGCCCTACGAAGTTATTTACCGGTTTAATGATTAATTAAAAAGAAAAGCGGGCCACTGGACCCATTGGTGATGTTTTTTACTGTGGAAAAAAAAGTATTGGTCCAAATATTTTCCAATATTACACGTTCCCGGGCAATTATTGCAGAATCGAATATACCATGCTTCTTTTTGGATTGTACTAAATATTAAAAACACTCAATATAGGTCACGCACAGCAATTCAGGAAAAAAGTCACGTCATATAGGAGCATGTCACGAAGGCTCCGTTACAAATAATCTCGAAAAGTTTTGGAGAGATACTGAATAGAATTATTTTACCGACAGAGCCTGTTCCCTATGGTTCAAATGTACCGCTGCACTCTACAAACTATTAAAATGGCTCCTGATTTACTTTGGCTTTTCAGTGTGAGGGTCTTGAGGATATTCATTGTAGCCGCTTTCGGTCAGATGCGTCATAAGTGGCTTGGCCATCAAGTGGGTAATTATTAGAATTATGACAAGTGTCGAATAGCAGAAATTGTCACTTCTGAAACAATACTCGCGGGCTTTGTCGACTTTTCCTATGCTTAGTTCATCCTTTTTCCGTACAAAAACAGGATATGCTATTATTGTATTGAAGAATCATGCCCTGAACACATTTGAATATCTTATTGATGATGGCTATTCGTCTCTGATACTGAATGACGCATTGGAATTTTATGGGAATGGTAATAATTAACATGAGCAAAAGAAAATACGCATACGTAAAAATGTGCATCGTCATAAGTGAAGAATATCTTGTTATAAATAAATGAGCAGAAAGCTGAAACTGACAGCTTACCGATGTATAAAGCAACAATAGTGTTTGTATAGTGCTGGTTCATGTAGCAATTTAAATGTGGTAACCTTATTTGTATACGAGGATTAATTATTTTATGATTAATTTTTTTATAAAAATAATTTTTTGGAAAACTTCGTATATTGGAATATATACTTTAAATAGTTTAAAATTCCTTCAGTAGTTACGGCTCAATGATAGGATTGTATGAAATAAAAATTTATTCTATATTTGTTTAAACGAATAGCCTTTTGTCCTAAAATTTTGGTGTGTCTATGGCGTCCCACGGACACCTTCAGAAGTCTACAATTTATTATTTATGGTTCAAAAATTACTTAATTCTAGCTTTTAAAAGAATTAAAATTTACTTAAAGGTAAAGTTAACACTTTTGAATGAATTTCACCCAAGTCATTAGTGAGGTAATACAATATTTTCTTGTCAAGTTAAAGCTGTTTATTAATCGTTTCTTAATGTAACTTTTCCATTAGAGATACCTGTATGATAAGTAAGCAGTGACCTTGACTTCATTTAATTGAAGATAATGAATTTACCCTGTATCTTTTCTGCTGACTACTTCAAATCTTAATTGGTGTTTAAAATGAGTGCCTGTTAGGAAAAAAGGAAGTTCCAGCCAACGTTGGAACAATCTTGGGTAGTCTTATTCACGTTCTTATTCACATAAAAAAAATGATTCATACAGCAGCAAAAGAAACGTAGTCATGATGCGAAACGAATGATCAGTTTTGGATTTACTACACACCATTGATAAATTTTATTTATTATTGTCATAACACGTCGTTTACTCTAAATTACTATTTGAAAGTTCAACTCCAGCAAAGGTAAAACTATTCTTCTCGAGCTTCCTAATTTTTCGCCCATACATATATGTCGCATTCCTTTTCATGAGTTTTTCATTGCTTCTGTCTAAATAAAGCTATACTCTTATTTTTTACCATCAAGTACCCACTGTAATTTTGTTCCTGGAAGGACCGTGGTATTTTTTATTTTTCTGAAAGGTGAAATTGAGTGTGGAGTTAAATCGTACAGTAAGCAAAAGCGTTGGCACCAAGTTATCTTTTGATCTTTTTGGATGAGTTAGGGCTCCAGATTTATTGCACTCCTCATTAAAAGCGTTAAAAATTCAAAAAATTAAGGCAGTTATTCGCAAGAGTGCTGAGTACGGAAAACACTCTGTTGATCATCGAGCAGTCATTTCCATGATAACAGAGGTTTTTTGAGGGAAATTTTATGGGAAATATCTCTACCTATATATATGTGTCTTGATGAGGTTCCCTTCATTCATGGATATTGAGTATTCTTCGGTAATTATGATAAGGATCTGTAGTGGTTCAGAAATAAAGCAAAAGAAAATACCTCGTTAAAGCAAAGAAGGTTTCGACGATAGGAAAAATAACTTAAAGAATATTTATTTCCTTTAGATATTTTTAGGAAAGCAAAACAAGTGGGATATTCCTTTAGCAGACACGTTGTTTATTCATGTTCTATCCCATATAAAGTGCGGGTTCTGGAGTTTCCGATGTATTCGTTGTAACGTAATAATTTCAACACAAAAGAATAAATTAATGTTCTGGCCAATGTTCATTTGCTTCAACGACAACATTTTGCCAGTAGGTATCAGCAGAATAGATACTGTCACTAGCAGCATGATTAAAAATTTACTCTACAGTGCGAATCCCGTCATTCGCCAAACGCCAAAAATATCGTCAGGAATAGTCAAAATAAAATGTTACCCGCAGAGGAAGAAGAATACGGTTCAGTGTACCCTGGGGATATTTTAGCGCACAGTTAGCGTTCTTTCATCTTCTTTTCTGTTCAGCATATAGAAAGTTCACCCGCTCGCGGATTGGGCAATATCTATCTAGCAGCTGACATTTTTTCCAAATCTGAATCGCTTTATGGCGTGAAGGGTTTAAAGTGTAGGCTTCGTAGGTTATCATGATGAAAATATTAATGCATGGTCAAAAATATCACTACATTTTTTACTATTGCCATTCCTTTAAAATGAGATTTAAAATTTCTAGTTCTACCCTAATTCTCGTATCCAGCTGAGAATATTGACGTAAAATGTGGCTCTATGAGGCTTTGATCTCCAGCGTGAAATCAAGTATCAGGTTGAAGTATTTTCCATATCTGCGGTTTTTGGCTGTAAATAATCGCCTCAAGCCACTCTAGCTGTTGATTTGAAATTTTCCATAATAAATATGGGCTTATTATTATTATTATTAATCTACCGGTTAAGGTAGGATGGACATAGCTACTAATTAAATAATTTGTGACTCCTAGCAAAACACAGCATCCTACTCTGCATCAGGTCCCTCTTCATCTCTGTACTACTTACTTTCTTCCACCCTACAGTACTTTCTTCCTTCCTTCATCCCGTCCAACATCCCTATACTGCTCCTTCCCTTTCCTCGTTTGCCTAACATTCTCCCCTCTATCACAGTCTTCAACATCCCACCACCGGTCAATACCCCCTTCATCCACTTTTCCTGCCTCCATTGGATTTCTCCCAAAAAACCCATCTCTTCGCCCACCATACAAAGTACTTCATCATTTGTTTTATTCTCCGTCCATTTCACCTTCTCCATTCTTCTCCACACCCACATTTCAAAAGCCTCCAGTCTACGTCTATCCTCCTACTTCAATGACCACGTTTCCGCACCGTACGTAGCAACGCTCCATATCAAAGTTTTAACGAGTCTTTTCTTAACATCCTTACTCAACGTCCCCGTCATCAACTCCCTCCTCCTTGTGAAAGCCTCTTTGCCTAGCGCAATTCTTCTCCTAACGTCCTTACTACTTAGACCGTGTTGGTCCAAAACACTACCGAGATACGTAAACTGTTCTACCTGCTCTAGTTTTTGCCCTCCTATTCTATTGTTTAGCTTAGCCTTTTTCTTTCTAGAAAATCGCATAACCTTTGTTTTATTAATATTGATTCTCATTCCATACCTGTCGCACTGAATTTCCAATTCACTAAACAATGCTTGCAGCCCCTTGGCTGACTGACAAACTAAAGCTTGGTCATCAGCAAACCTAACTGATTTTCCGAATTCCCCGCCCACTTTCATTCCTACCTCCAGTTCTTTCCATGCCTCTTTGATAATTTCCTCTGCTTACAGGTTGAACAGAAACGGTGATAGTGGGCAACCCTGCCTTACACCTCTTCCTAACACTGCCCATCCGGACTCCCCGTTCCCCACCCGCACCTGAGCAGTCTGAGACATGTACAGGTTGCGGATTAGCCTCCTTTCCCTCCAATCTATTCCTATTTTCTGCAATATACTCATTAGTTTTTCCCAATTCACTCTATCGAACGCTTTTTCGAAATCTGCGAAACAGGCAAATACCTCCTGGTTGTGTTCTATATTCCTCTCGATTAATAATCTCATTACTGCAATGACATCACTCGTACCTCTCCCCTTCCTAAACCCAAACTGATCATCCCCTAAGTAATCATTTGCCCTACTCTCTATTCTTTTGTTTATGATCCTTAGAAAAGCTTTAGCTGCGTGGGATATCAAACTTATCGTCCTGTAGTCCTCACATGGTGTACCCTTTACCTTTTTCGGAATAGGGACTAAAACTGATCTTACAAAATCTTCCGGCCGGATTCCTTCCTCATAAATACTACGAATCAGCCCATATAGCCTCTTCTTCCTTTTCATCATTAATCTCCAAAATTAATATTTTACTAATAAACTATTCTCTGTATCAGACAATTTTCGCTTAGTTTATTTAGTACAGGCAATAGTATTGCCTTTAGAAAAATAAAACACCCTATATCAATAGGAGCTATTTTAATTACTCAAACCATCTTAATCCACATTTTCCTAAACATTTCAATAGTTCCGCGGGAATATTATCCACCCCCATGGCCTTATTTAGTTTCATCTCCCTTAATGCCTTATCTAACTCATCGTCTAGTATGTCTGGACCTAAGCTATCTTCCTCTACGTCATAGTCTTTTTCAATGTCTATCTTTGTTGGTCTAAGTTCTTTACTATACAGTTCTTCTATATACTCCTTCCATCTATCTTGGATTTTTCCTGTGTCAACTATTATCTTACCCGCCCTATCTCTAACTGTTGCATAGATCTTCCTTTTTTACTTGCCGATAAAGATTTAACTGTGCTGTACAGCGCACCAATTTCACCCTTACTCTTCAGACTTTCCATATCCTTGCACTGCATCTTCCACCATGCTTCTTTTGCTTTATTTGTTGTCCGCCTCAATGTATTGTTCAATTCTTTGTACTTCATTTTGCCTAATTCTGTATTTACATTCTTCCATTTTAGCCGCTCATTCATATTTGTAATCATCTCATCTGTGAACCATGGTTTCCTAGTCATTTTAGCGTTAACGGTTCCAATAGTGTCTTTTGCAGCTTTCGATAACCCTTTCTTGATGCTTTCCCATTTTTCTTCGATAGCACTTAGCTCTTTACCATCCTCCATGATTTCCTCTACCGTCTGTTTGTATTCCTTCCTTTTCAAACCATTTAATGCATCTACATTCCATTTTCTAACTTGCCACCCCTGCCTTATCTTTTTGAAACGGACGCTACATTTCATTATAACTAAATTGTGGTCAGAGTCCGCTTCCGCTCCCGGGAAGCTGTGCGAATTTATCACACTGTTCGTAAACCTATGTCCAACCAGGATATAATCTAGCTGATACCTTTCTGAGTCCCCTGGAATTTTCCATGAATACCTGCGTCTTTTGTGGTGCTTAAACCAAGTGTTGGTGATGACTGACCCCTGTCTCCTGCAGAACTGCTTTTTCCCCGCGGTCATTCCTCGTGCCTAAACCGTAGTCCCCGACCTTATCACCATCTCTTCCTTCGCCTACCGTCGCATTCCAATCCCCCATCACTATCAAATGTTTTCCTGCAGGAGCACACGCAATTATGTCCTCTAACTGATCGTATATCCTATCGACCTCTTCTTCCTTATGGTTGCTCGGTGGCATGTATACCTGGATAATAACTAAGTTCGTGGGTTCTGCTTTTATCTCCACTAGTAGTATTCTATCCGTTACCTGCTCTATGTTGACTACGCTTCTTCCTACCTCTTCATTTAATACTATGGCAACCCCTCGTTGGCTCTCGTCCCCACCGCTGTATATTATTCTATACTTATCACTCCAGTAATCCCCGCTATCTTTCCATCTCACCTCGCATAGACCTAAAATATCTATATTTCCCCTTTCCATCTCTCGCTTAACATTCTCCAATTTCCCCGTCCTCATCATTGTCCTAACATTCCACGTTCCTATTCTAACTAATTTGGTCTTCTTCTCCTGCGTCTTCTGTCCTGCTGCTGCTGGTTTTCCCTTGCAAGGGTTTCGTGGGATGACGACCGCGGAAGCCTTGCCTCCCCCGCTGCCGGGCACGACACACGGCCGATTGGGCCGAGACCCGTAGATGCCAGGACTCAAAATCTCTGTATAGTCCATCATGGTAATCTTGGGAATGATAATTGAGATGGTTTCCCGTTGCCTTCTTCAATAGTGTTTTTAACGTGACGCCATCACTTACTGGCCGCCCCACTGGGGTCAGACGCCATTGCAGCCGCCTCACTGAGGAACAGACGCTGCGTGGACTACCTTTCGTCTGGCTCCTAACCTTCGACCTATCTGGCATGGGTGACCCTACCAGGAGCAATTATTATTACTCCCGCCAGCACAGCTCTAGGGGTCATCGGAACGTACAAGCCCTTTCACCACGTCAAGGTTGTAGTCCGGGGAGGGAAATATGGGTTTATAGGTGGTTATTTATTGATTTTGCTTGCATTGACTTTATGATTGAATAATTTTTGTGCCGATTTTCTCGGTTACAATGCAAAAAATGAGTTTGTAACTCTCGTACTTTTGTAATTGTCAAATTAGTTTCCTTTTTGCTCCGAAATGGATAGAAAATATGTATTTTTCAACCTATTCCTGTAGCTGGAAATTGGAGAGTGAACCATGTTAATCGCCCTCCACATGTTCTTGCTATGAAAAATGTGGTCTATTTGAAGGAAATATAAAAGGGCAGTAAACATTGGTCTTGTGGAAGTAACTCTCTCGCTTTGCTGGGTGAAATTGAAAAATCTGTTATATTAGAATCACCAGAATCAGTTGATTCTGGATTAGAGTATTAATCTTCGGGAAATTTAAGTAGCGGTATAAACAAATATATGTATGTATTTATGTATGTATGTATATATATATATATATATATATATATATAAATGAATTATACTTCGAATATCCTAACTCAAGCAGTTAGGCATTCATTAATCCTGGACGATAATATGGTACTCAGTGTAAGGGAGTATATGACAAAGCAACGTTCGTACGTGAAAAAGCCTTAGTGGTCGTTTTTAGATGACAAACGGTCTTATTGTATATATTTATCAAATGCATTCATTTACTTTTAAAAAATTTACCAGTTTAGGTTACTAAAGGTATTATTAACGCTATATTATTCTTTTATGCTGGTAAATATTTTGAACTTAGTTTATTGTGAATTATTCTTCAACATTCAGTGCCTGCTCAAATACAAGTGGCTGAATTTTAAACATGGGCAGAGTGGTTTTCGCGTGGAAAAGAGCGATTAATACTAATAAGAAAGTGGCGTAAAAGTTTCTTGATTAAGGATGTTTTTGTCTCTTCGATAAAACCTTTTGTCTCCACTTCTGATTGTATCTCACCGTGAAAAACGGATAGGCAAGAGGGATTAAGAGAGAAAGGGAAGGAGAGAAGCACGCATTTAGTGTTTCGGAAAAGAAAAGGTTTTGTCGCAGAACGAGAAAGGAAAGGCAGCGTCTCGTTTAGGTTAACTGAATATCGTGACGAGCCACCACAGGCACCGGATAACTCCATCCCCGTTCGCCTGTCGTCGTAACGTCGGGTAGGGTTAAAATAAATGTCGTCTCCCATTGAATTTCCAAGCGGCTCTGGGCTTCCTACAGCCCATGCTCTCACTCCATCTGCTTTAATGGATTGCGGTACAAATTACTGACTGCGCTCCCTTGAACTACCCCTGCCACCCCCTCTCCTCCTCCTCCGGGAACTCCTCCCGTAGCCTCCTTCCGCTCGTCCGTAACAACAGCTTCCCCTCGTAGCCTCACCCCCACATGTCAGCGTCCTCTCAGCCATTCCCGAGGGCATATTGGATCTCGCTCTACATACCAGCCTCCACTCTAATACATTACGCACCATGCCTTTTGGCCGCGGACTTGGCATGGGACTGAGGCAATCTAACGCTTACGGTGCCGTTTTTTCTGTTGGAGAGCGATACGCGGGCTCTGTATTTAATCCCATTCTCTTAGTTATGCTATACTGTACGAAGCCAACTTCATGGTGCCCAGTTCACGATATTTTTTGCAAATATAGAGAATTGAATATTTCTATCTAATTGGTGACAAAGCCAAAGCTTCATTTCTGCAGTCAGCAAATTACCTACTGGAGTACTGAGAAATGTGTTTAATTAATAATTTGCACAATTATGTGAGAGTGGAATGTATTAGGGAATGTATATGGATGATTTTGCTTTATATTATGCTCTGATTTAGGCATTGAATGCTCTCATCAAGTAATTGGAGTAATCTTGTGGACGTTTTCCGGTACGGAACGAGTAAAATTCTTGTTCAAACTTTCTGTTTACATTTTTTTACAATACGACTTCTGTTTCAATTTACAGAGCCATCATCAGCCTCAAGATAATTAAATGTTGAAAACATGGCCGCAAATTAAAAGGCTTTTGAATATTGCATTGCAGTGAATTAAATAAAAGTAGTATTTCCGAAGTAATAGTTCTCTCGAATAGAGACGGGCCCGTGGCGGTGGGTAGGGCTCCAGCCCTACCCACCGCCACGTTAGGCCGGAACGTAAGTTACTTTTTGGACGGCACTCGAATATCCTCGGCGCCAAGTTTGAATTAGAGTTATTTTCATACTTTCACTTAGTTAAATCTTTGATGTAATCAGTGTACTTGAGGAACCCCTAGTTTTCCTTTTATCTTGTGACTATTTTCTTTACTCAAAGGGATTTTCAACAAATTGGGCGACTTCTCTGTGTATTTTGCCTTCTTTAGAAATTAAAGCCTTTTGCGGTGTTTCCAAAATGCTCGAGGTGTATTCATGGGGTATTATGGGATTAAAAACCTTTCCTTAACTTTTTTATTTGAATATTTCACCACAACTCGCTGAAAGAAGCCAAGTTAGTTTATGCAGATTCCTATAGCTTCCTTTTAACTGTGTTTCTTCTTTCCAATCCCTCTTTTTTAGTTATCAGTCTTATTTTTGTGCCAGTATTCTTTCTATTTCAGTATTCTGACTTCGGTTGAGCACCTTCCATAGTCATCTTTTACGGCCTCATTTGAGAGTCTTTGAAAGGCTACCCTTTGCCACTGAACATCCTATCATTTCTATTAGCTTTTCTGTATATATTTTTTTCGGTCGGGTTCAGACCTAATTTTTAAGAGTTCCTATAAATACCAATATCCTTGCGTGAGTAGTCCTTGCAGTATCACACTTGGTTGTGAACCCCCATTCATCAAAATGGTCTGTTAAATGAAAGTTGAAATTCTCTCGAATTACTAGGAACTGATGAATGAGTGCTTTGCAGTTTCTAAGGCTGTCATTTCCTCATACAAATTACACAATCAAAATTTTCCCATTGTATTTCCTTCTTGGCCTTGTCAGACCACCTAGCTAGGAATTAACTTCCCATTTACAGGACCTTACTCTATCACCTCCTCCGTATTTCCTATTTCTCTCTATCTTCCACTATTCGTTCATTGCGTTTCAATGTAGGCCCGGCTATATTTGTCATAATCGTATACTTCGGATTAATTTGTATCATAGCCTATCTTCTTCTCTATTCATTGTGCAAAAGAATGTTCTTAATTATATTTCTGGAATTCTAAGTACGTATTTTAGACCCGGATTTCCATTAATAGATCTGTGAAAAGCATGTAGCTGCATGAGCAAATCTGTTTGGGCCATTTCATTTCTCGTATCTGGAATAGTTGCACATTTTGTTCGTTTTTTTAGTGATACTAGTACGTGATATGGCAGAATAAAATACTATTCGTTCGTCATAACAGCCAGAATTCTGAATCATTTTTTTGGTTACTATGTATGAGCATGTATTATTTTCCATGATATCCGAGCGAGAAACTTAGACATGAACGATAAAAGAAAGTTTGTTTTCCACTCTCGTTTTTCCTCGTGAAGCTTGACACAAAAGACAAACTGTTTTTATCCTTCTCGCAATATATTGTTATGAAATGAAACAATAAAAAGAAAATAGTGTTTCATTTCTTTGAGAAGTAATGGTACTCATTCGGTACCATTAGCAATTTCTCCTGCTCTTTACTGATCGATGACTGCTTCCTTATTTTATTAATTTTAGTTAATTGATGTGAGCCAAATTTGCTTATAATAAGTTCTGCATCAATGATTACGCATGGGATTCATGGCGGAGTATAGATATTTATGGCTTAATATCATCATAAAATCACACCATTCGTGGACTCTGTTGTAAAGACTAAGGGGTGCTTGATATTTAACAGTTGATCCTACAATTTTCTTTATTATAAGAATAGGAAGAACACTAGTATTTGTGAAGTCATATTTCAATCTATAAGTGAAATGATTGTCTAACATCTTTTGCCACACGTCCCTGTGGAGAACTCAAGGTAAGTTTGTAACTTTGTCTGTTGAAGCAACTATCGGAAGAAAACGGGCTATAGTCAGCAAGAGAAATATGAGCACGGTGAAGTAGGGAAAATAATTAAGACTCAAGGAATTTGAAATAAGCATTTGCAAACAATCATTATAAGCTACAAAAATTGCATTTAAGTCTTTCGATTTTCAGTTAGCTCAGTCAAACTCTGTCTGCCACTGTCTACTGGCGGGCACCTCATGATAAATTATTTTAACCTTACCTGAAGATATATTCTGCTCCTCATCCTCGCCACTTCAATAATGGAGTCTTCGGCGAATAAATATTTTATCCATGGAATTTCAACGATAGTTTCTCAAACGTTTTCCTCAGATTTTATCATATTTTTCACTGTTTTATTCCTATGTTTCATCAACTCTGACCTCAGCTTCTCTAAATAGCGCCTTGAAACTTCCGATGAAGTCATTGAAAACACTTATGTTTTATCATTTGTTTAATGTATAATGTCATAGTATAAATCCAATGAAATCTAAATATTTGTAAAGAAGTAAGCGGAAAAATGTTAATGTTACAAAGACAATAGTTTTGACATAGCTAGTTCACAATACTTCCCATTGTGGGGAGTCACTTCAAATTCAACAATATTGAAGTCGTTCATAGGCAAAATCCAATTGGTAAGACCAATCGGAATATTTTCGATCATGAATTACACCATATTAAGATCCATAAATGATGGATATGCACGAGGGTGGTCTGAAAAGTTTCCGACCTCAGAAAATTTCAGAAAAAATGTCTTATATCTTTGTTAGGTCAGAAAAATTTTAGACCACCCTCGTACGTGATGGTCAGCGAAAAAGCCGTCACAGTCCCTCCAATGTCAACGTGTCTATTCCTGGTGCTGGCATGACTCACTGGAGCTAGGTTGCAAGGTTAAGATTGGCCGACGGAACCCATTATTCTAGTCTATCCAATATTAATTTCACTACCATCTGATAAATCTTTTGCCATCTATTTTTCTTTGGCCCAGGTATTTGCCTCTTTTCTGTCTGTCTTTGTGATATCCATTTCTTTATTATCTTTCCTTTTTCTTTTCCTAGCAATTACCTTGTGTCACTAGGTGTTCCCAACTTCCTGTTTCCCACATCAGGATTAATATCGTTTTTTCCTCTTCTGTATACTTCTTCCATTCTCACCTTGTCTCTACGTGTAATTATCAATGGGCCACAGTAACATTTTTTTTCAAAGGGTTACATTTTCCCCCTCTACTCTGATGGTAAAACTTTAAATGTAACAGTTAAAGAATAATAATCTATAACCTATCAAACCCTCCAAGAATCAGGTCGTCACAATGCAAATGAAAGTCGGAAGAAAAATTAATGATAAAATAGAAAAGGGGGCTAGACAATGGTGCGATCTCTCACCAGCGTTATTCAAAATGTACTCCAAAGAAGTGATAGTGGAAGCCCAGAGAATCGGAATCGAAGGTAAAGAGGTGAACGGAGAAGAACATTATAAGCCTCGCTTCGCGGATGGAATCGCAGTTATAACATAGAATCGAGGAAACCTGAAAGCATCTTTAATCACTTTGGACCAAGAACTGCATGAGTATAAATAAGAAGAAATCAAAAATCCTAATTTTCCGAAGAGAAAACTTAGTGCAATTATCACGCTGGCAGGAGTGACATTAGAACAATTTGAAACATTCACCTACGTCGAGAACACCATGGAATGGGGTTTATCAGGGGAAGCTCATCGGGAGGGGAAGCTCATCGAATCTCAAGTGCAGAATAACTCAAGCTAAGAATAAATTTATGATGGAGAGATCACTCCGATGTTAAAAGAAGATACCACAATAACAAGAAAGCAGTTTGTGGAAAAATGCGTATTGAATCCGGCATTACATGATTCCGAGACTTGGAGCATAGAAAAAGATGACTGGAAGAGAAAATATTGTAAAAACTTGGTACTGGAGGCTAATTTTGAAGATCAAATGGGCAGGTAAAGTAAGAAATGAAGTAGTATACCGAAGAATAGAAGAGGACATTACTGTATGGAGCATCTTAAAGAAAAGAAGAGCCAGGTGGATTAGGCACATCATGAGAGCAATTTTGCAAAAATTGGGAAAAGAGGTGGATAGACCCCCTAGGAAGTCCAAGGAACCAATACATGGGGCCAGTTAAGAAGGATATAGGACTGCAGAGCTGTCAGGGTATCACTGAAGTAGCACGGGAAGAGAAAACTGGAGGGCCGCTGTTAACCAATCTTCTGATTGAGGTACTGATGATGGTGACTGCTTTTTCTTTGGTCTATTTCTCCCATCCATGCGTAGAATGCCATATTCCCCATAAATGTGCCAGGTGTTACTTTCTAGATTTTAACTGAATTATTCTAGTCCCAAAAAATGATAGCTTTTTATCATGGTTTTTGCACTTTAGTCGTGCTACTTTCGAGATAGATGAAAAATTCTGTTCCAATTTCCTTCTCGTACAATGTCTGTCTTCAGCTTCTCCCTTTGATTATATGATTTCCAATTTGCTTCTTCTTGCTTTTCATGTGGTATCCTTGAATATATATGATGACTCGCTTTGAAAGATAGCCTGCGGGTCTTCTCGATTCAATGATATATCCATGGCCTTCTGGTAAACGGAGCATGTTAAGTTCTTTCCCACTCCTCTTAATATCTTTGATGACCTTACCAATTCCTGTTTTATTGACCATTTCAAGTTAACGTTTAATAGAAGCGACCATGCTGGGAGTTCCAGTAGTAAGTTGAGAATAATATTTTATTACTGAATTCGTTGGTACGCGGGCTGTGTATTCGTTTTTATGCGGAAATAACTACTGGGAATACACACTATAGTACATTTTTGTAATTTTATTACAAATGATACATTATATTGATCGAATCGATCGATAATAGGGATACTAATATTGGAATGTAAACAAAATTTTGGTCATTAAATGACAAACTCGTATTTGTAAAGGATATAAAATGAATTATTTCAAGATTATGCATCGCTTTATTTTATACACTGGCAAACCAGGACCTTTGCATATTAGTTTCCAAACTGCATAACCGGGAATATTAAGTAATTCTGAAGCCATTTTGTATTATTTTATCCTCTTTCATTCACAAGTGAATACTGATTTCTGATGATCTATCGCAAAAAACTCATTCAAAGAATATTGAAATATTTAGAAATAAATGAGAGCATTACCTTTAACATGACTGATGAGGCGCTAAGACACTGGAAACTTCTTGCTAAATGGCCTGTGGCTAAGACTTCAGCTGTACTATTTTAATACAGTTATTTAGTTCATCTCTGACACCAAGAGAAATAATAATATCTCTTACCTCTGACTACCGTGTACTTGAACGTGGGAGACATACCTGTGAGATGCCCAAAAAGTCTTGTCATTTTCAAAATATGTCGTTAATTTAATAATTCATTTGGTGGTACCCATTGTAAGTAGTTGAAATATATTATACCCTGCATATTTTACAGAAATTGTATGAAAACATACAGAGACTATCATGTTGAGAAAAACTGCTGCTCAAAACACTTGCAAAGATCTCTGGCCTTGAAGGCAGGAAATATTTGTTAAAAACTCAAAAACGAATCATAATGCTGATAAACTCTAAGCTTTAAGGGATCATGTTCACTAAAAAGTCATGTAAATACTAGTTAGTCAGTTAATTTAATTAGGCAGAGAGTTATTTGGCTGCTATTCTTATATAACGTTATTAATATAGTGTTTTTAAATAAATATATAAGGGTGAGGGTAAAAAGAAACTTAACCATAAAGAATTAATATTTCACGACCATGGTTTCGATGTCGTGCATCATCGAAACCATGGTCGTGAAATATTAAATCTTTATGGTGGAAAAGTTAAATTTCTTTTTGCTCTCATAATGATGGAATTGCACAAAGTTAAACCTGAAACTGAAATATTTAAAGAATGAAAAAATATTCAACCTTTTTAACCCTAAACCCTATAACCCTAATAGTAAAATGTACTTCAATGAACTGGCTTCCACAGAAATTTTAGGTACCTCTGGGTATTCTCTTGTGTTACAAATATAGGTATTTCATCAATTGTAACTTTAGTGAGAAATATAAAATTTTTTCCAATGATGAAATTTTTTTATCTCTTGTGATGAAAAAAATCCAAATTATACTCGCACACACGCATTTTTGGGTAGGCCTCTGAATAAAAGTGATCGAAACATGTTCTTTGTACCATGTAAAATATGATTAAGCTTTTGTTTTTCTGAATACGATACTCTGCCCTAGACTGCGTGTGAAATAACAGAAATATATCCTCAAATCTTAAATACAATTGTAGAAAATGGACAATTATCTCCGAATTCCGGAATTTGAAAAAGCGTTTCCACTAGTATGAAGATATTAATAGCAGGAAATTATTTTTCGGTTTATTTTTCCTCCCACCGGGTGATTTTGACAGGATAAGGGATTGTCTGTTAGCTAATGTCTTAATGTTACTGCTGTTATTTATTGCGAACATTTTAACACGTTTTAATATGCCTAAAATCATTAATCAAGGGTGCTACTTCTGGGGCTGAAACAGCGAACATTCGATTTATAATGTAATGGTAATAAGAATTTTAATTTAAGGGTAAAAAATTTACACAATATTAAATCACTACTGTTACTATAACCAGATTGGCTTATTTTTAAGAGCTGTTCAAATTTTTCGTGTTTCTGGAATATTAGTGAATCTAGGCCAAAAATCGATGTTTTCGTACATTTTAATCGCTCACAATCGCCACTAGCTGGGCCGTGGAACGCTGGAGCAAATGATAACTCATCTCAGCTGTTGAATTGGCGGAGGAGAGGGGCTTCACCGGAACCACAAGACCATAAAGCATTATAGTTTGGATATCTATGGCAGTATCAACCTTAAACACTCAGGAAGCCATTCCACGATATCAGTGAAGTGATGGAAGGGCTGGATGTTAAACTTATCGAATCAACGAGAAGGGAAATTTGTACTAGCATAACTCGGATATTACGACGCCCGCATTACGCTTTTGTGACCTTTAGTATGGCCTAAAAAAGGGCGAAGTGAATAACGGTGGAACAATTTCGAATTCCCTTATTGATTAATTTGCCTGCAATGTCCATAGATCTTCATGTCAGAAGAGCGTATGTGCAAAACACTAGTTTTTCAGACCTCGTTGAAACTTTCTTTTTTTCATTCTTTACGATAATAGTTGATAAATGATACTTTAAATGGCGTTAAATCGTTGTTATATAATAATGAGACTGGAATTATTTTTAATTTTTGGGTAAATATTACATTCAAAAGTAGTTCAACATAATTATTCAACATTGATAGCCTTCCCTTCTAATATGAAAACCTCGAGATTCATTGTGACAGGTCATTTGTCCACGGCACAACTTTTGGAGATATTTGCAGAAAATATTTATCCATAGGAAATGATATCGGAATAATTATTTTGCAATGAATATGATGACAGGTTGAATATTTATGAGATGCATTTAAAAGAAATTGAAATTATTGACAGTTACGTTGCGAGGTGACATTGAGTTTTTGTAAGACGGAAAATGGTGATCTGAAATGCAATTTATAACGGTGGATTAAAGAAAAAAAAGTTATCAGCAAGAAATTGGCTATGGAAGGGGGAGATAAAAAATATTCTTAATTTACTCGCGATCAGGTCTTAGATATAGCCATAAACATAAAAATTAACCCCAAGGTCGGTTTGGTAGGTGATGGTAGAGTTCATTCAACTTTATCGGCACCCAATAAATCACACATATTGGGTGGAGCTCAGGGTGCCTAGAAAGATTTTCCCGGGAATGCGAACCCGGGTTCTCTGGTCAGTAGTCTAACGCACTACGGCAACCCGTTTCTTTCCTTACGAATGACTGTGGTTGTCGAAATTACTAAAAATCTATGTATTTGCTGTGTCAGGCAGCTCTTTATTTCTCAGATATCCTTCCCTAGCATCATATGATATCAGTTGAAGGTTTATATAAGTTATTAATATATCGCTTTCCTTTTCCGTAGGTATGTTGGTACTCAATAACTTGTCTATGTATGTATCTTTGAGGCTTACTCTTTGCAACAATCCAGCGTTTTTGCTGTCGGAATATATTAATACTTAAATAAGAAAGAGCATCGCGAAGTTGCACAAGTTGTAACTGTTTTAAAAGTGGAAAGAGAAGGAGGAAAATCTTTTGCATACCACTTTTATTGTATAATATTGCAAACTATTATAATTCTTCCAACCTAGGTTTGAACTCTTTAGGTGGAAGACACATTAGGTTTGGCGCATATATCCATACATTCATCGTCACTGGGTGGGGGACAATGGCACAAAGTGTTGAAACCTATGTCGAGAATACTAAAAAATTAACTGTTATTACAATTTTTCTCTTTTTTACTCCAACAAACCATGGAAATTTAACAAAAAGTTAAGCCTGTGAGATTATTTTTTACTTTATAGGTTATTTTGTAATTTCTTCCTACTGTTTAATTTAATGAATATGTATTCATGGCAATTCAATTTAATCGTAGCACTTTATGTTATCACCTTTAATGCATCAAATAAATTTTTATTAATGCATTATATTAATTTCTAGCCTAAATAATCTCGTATTCTCGTTTTGAAGCTCGCGGAGCCGTACAGTGAAGACTTCCTGGTGCTGTTCGAGAGGTATTTGTACCCTTCCGTTGAGCTTGTTGGCCTAAAGGAAGGGGAGAAAGGAGAAGGTGGTTACATTTCGGAAATAGTCCCCACGATGTCGTCAGCACTTGTAATGTCACACCTGAGGTTGCTTGACATAAGGTTGAGACCTTTGAGTGGTGTTGACAACAAGCCACCACCAAGGAAGCCCTTCTTGGACCTGATGCGTGAGTAAAGCTCTTGGCTTTGTTTCCTCGTTTTCTACTTATTGTTTTTTTTATGCATAAGAACTTGGAATGCCACCTTAACTCGATATAATATTGATAGCAAAGATTCAAATTAACGACACGAATAATTCGTATATATTTTTAGGAATAACACAGCTTATTGTGAAAAATATACTTTACAAGTAGTTGTCTCCAGAAACCGTTTTCTACCCACAGGATGCTGATGACTCATAGAAAGTTAAAAAGGCATAACATGTGATTGGGTGAATGATATTTACATTTCAATAGTAAAAATGTTGCCGATGAACTGTTTTTGCGTTTTTTATTACCCTATCCATTTTCTCAAGTCAGTAAAATGGACAAAGGTAAAATTATCATAATAATTTGCGACAGACTTTCTTGAAGAAAAATGTCTCCTAGCATTTTCGAAAAGCACTACTACGTCGTGGTCTCTTTAAGTGCATAGAAGTGCGGCATTCCTAAGCTAAACTTCTAAGAATTGGCTAAAACCACGCAAAGCACAAGAGAAAATGTTGAAAAAGCATGACCGCCCAGCAACCACGCCTGGAGTGGCCCATGCGGGGGCACCACCTTCAGAGAAAGAAACATGCTAAACTGTGCTCAATTGCATTTAAATTATCATTGTTCCTCGTTTATTTATTTAATACTATTTACTAGCGATTTTTTTTTCGCAAGGACGCTATAGATAAAAAAGGAGCCCCAGGTGTAGAACGGGACTGTTTGGCAATTTTGATATGCTTTTCAGGTCGTCTAGTGACAGAAATGAGAAAAAATTCAGATTTGCCTTATTTTTCTTCATGCTGCCGTTTAAAATTTCTATGCTATTGGGCTATGCTGGTGGGAGCAGTGATAATTGATCTAGGTAGGATCACTCATGGCAGATACAACGCCTGTCCCAAAAGTAGTATGACTTATTTTTTCCCGGATAGACGGACGGACAGGCGGCGATCTCTTTGCATTTGTACGCGGTAGGGGAGTCTCAGGAAAGGCTGTAGGCCTGAGGCAGTTGGTCCCCAGCCTTTGCGGAGTGCGGATCGTTCGTTTGCGCAAACTCTATAACGTGACCTCGTTACGCTACGTCATGAGCCGGGTATTGGAATAGCACTACGCCATCAAATTTTTCATGAAACTGAGTAAAAACGGGAAAGAGGCTCATAATCTACTCAGAGCAGCGTATGGTAATAACGCCATGGGTAGATCGGGTGTTTTTAAGGGGCACAAGTTGCTCCGGGAGGGTAAAGAAGATGTTGAAGACGCCGGAAGTTCAGGACGACTTTCGACCTCAAAAAGTAACGAATTTATTTCAAGATTGAAGGCTTCATTGGACAGCGATCGCAGATTAAGTTTTTGCATGATTAATAATGAACTTGGCATCCGTAAAGTGATAGGCATCGACTTCTGGCCGAAAACTTGGGTATGGCAAAGGTGTGTGCGAAGTTGGTGCCACGAGTGCACCATACAGCCCTGACGTTGCCCCACCAGACTTTTTCCTCTTCCCCGCCTCAAATCCGTAATGAAAGGTTGTTACCATGTTTTGATGGACGCGTTACAGTAGGCCGTGACGATGGAGCTTAGCACTATTCCGGGCGCCGCCTTCCAGAGGATGTACGAGGCGTGGAAAACCCGCTGGCATCGGTGTGTGGACGCCCAAGGGTTCTGCATCGAATACTTTGGAGTGAATGCATCAATTCTGGCAATGAATTTTTTTTTAAAATGACTAATTCCTACTACTTTTGGGACAGACCTTTTATTCGAAGGGTAGGAGCCCGACAAAGGTCTGCGTAGTATCTGTTTCTCAGTGAGGCGGCTGCAAAAACGTTTAACTAGGGTGATCATATTGCTATTTCCAGTGAAGAGGACAAATATAAAAAGATAAGGCCAAAAGGAGTGCATTGAGTATTAAATGTTAAGTTATTTATAATGAAATAGTTAATACATGCATAGTGGTCATTAAATGGTTTTTACTAATTCTGAAACTAAGGAACTTCCTTAGCTAATTTGAGGTTAAAAAACACAATATTTATAATATATTTTTTCCAGGGAATATAGGTATACTGGTTCAATACAATATATAAAATAATTCTTTTCCTAATTAACAGTAATAATATTTCAAAAAGGTTTTGGAACCTTCCTTCACAAATAACAATGTATTAATCACTCTAATTCGTAGAAAAGTGAGCATAATATTAAGGGAATGATAAAAATAAATTTTATCTGTTCCTTGTATATTTCCGAACAGATAAAATTTAAAGATCCCTCACTTCTACATTGAATGCGACACTGCTGTTTGACGTATGTTTCACAGCACTTTATGGTCAATGTGCTCATAATAGGTGGTAGGAGAGGAAAGAAAATATATTTAAAGGATTGCTCGACATGATAATTGCAGTACAAAGTTAAATGCGGTTCTAACTTAGTGAACACTGAGGTATGAGGCTGAAAGTAATGATAAATTACAGAACTCTCATGAAAAACATTATAATAGCACAGAAAATTACAGCCAGTAAATTCTTACCAATCAGACAAAAGAGATATTAATGAAAAGAATGAGCTCTAAAGTAGTACATGCACTTTGGTAATGTGTCTGGCCACGCTATGTCTGATCTAGTGGAGCGGGCATTTCAGTACTTGTGTCACGTTAAAAGGAGTATTCAGGAAGGAGCGAGCAACACCCTCAATTATTTATCCCAAGCATTTATGATTGACAGAAATATGATAGAAATGATTCCGAGATACTACGGGACTCAAGAGACTTTGGGTCAGATGCCGTACAGCTGGGGAGGCAATTTTTCTGATTTTGCGGCTGTCATCACACGAAATTCTTGCTCGTGGAATCGACCGCAGCAGCAGAAAAGACACGGAAGGGGACTGAAATTCTTGGAGCAGGGAATTGGAATGTTAGAGAGTGTTGAGAATAGGGAAAAAAGAAAATATAAAGCAGGAGATGAAGAGAGAAATTAAATATATGTTAGGAATATGCGAGGTGAGATCTAAGGACATCGAGGATTATTTGAGTAATATTTGTATATAACAATATACAGTTTGTACTAGTACAGCGAAGGGGATAAGAGCCAGGGAAGGGAGCTAATACATTAAAATGTTGGTATTAGGTACAAAAATGCCAAAAGTATTATTTGTAGGAAGCTCAACCAACGAACTTGGTCATTATTTAAGTCTACATGCCGACAAGTAACTGTAGGGATTAAGAAATAAATAGATTATGAAGAATTGGAGGAAATAAATAATCGTGTTCCTGGGAGGAAACGTTTAATAGTTGTGGGGAATTGGAATGCAGTGGTTGGCGAAGGGAGAGATGGCATTAAAGTATGGCGCTATGGTTAAGGAACTAGGAAGGACTGTTGGGAGAAAGCAATAGTTCCGGAGCAAGCAGGGTTTAATCATAATGAACACCCGGTTTTGACACCACAGTAGGCGTATGTAGTTATACATGGAAAATGACTGGGAATTAAAGGAGATATCATTTAGATTATTTTATGGTTAATGTCAGATTTTGGACATCCGTGTGCATTTCTAACAGTTTCCCATAAAATATGCGTTAGATGGAAATGGGAGGATGTAAACCCAGAATTAACTAGAAAGAAATAAAATGATCTAAATAATAAATTGAAGCGAAAAATTAAGAGGAGGAAAGAAGAATGGTGGATCAAAGATTTCAATCACATACCTGTAGATAGTTCACAAAGGGTGGGTGAAATGGGCGCACTATAAAGGAAAGTAAAAGCACTTTTAAAAAGTAAGAAAGGAAAATTCATGCAGACTTATCAATTATATGCGGTGAACTTTTAATTGACAAAGTAAAACACAAGGGAGATAAAAGGATACATCGGAGGTACATGATAAATATTTGATAAGTTTTGACATGTAAAGAGAATATGTCGATGACTGCTTAGTACCGGGAATCCTTGTTCTTGAATTGAAAATATATTAAAGTAATTGAAATAAAACAAGACTGAGGGAATGGCGTTCATGGCGGCGGAACTACTTTCGTTAATAGCAATTTTGAGGAGTGAATTTGAAAGGAAAACTGCGTCAAATCATAGTATTTCCTAATAAAGATAAAAGCAGACTAATGTGAAGACTAGAAGACAATAAGGTTGATTTTACATGCAGCCCAGGTAGTACTCAGGATCATTGGCAAATTTATTATATTCGGCAACTGCGTCATATTAATTTAGGTGATGAGCAGTTAGGGTTTAGGAAGAGAATAGGTATGCGTGATGCCATAGAAATTTTGAGGTTACTGATAGAAACTAGTATAGAGTACAAACAGTATGTATTTCTCTGACTGGTTGATTTCAAGGAGACGATTAGTGGAGTGGGTAGAATTAATAAATGTTTTACAGGAGATAGGAGTAGACTGAATGGATATCTGAAACCTGTAAATGTCTGTGATTGCTTAGGTATGCTAGGCGGATATGGTAGTGATTGGGTTTTAGGGAGGGAAATGAGGTTTTCGAACAATAGGGAAACTAATGTAAAAGTTAAAACAAGAGGAACTAAAACTATAGCAGGCGTAAAATATTTACTTGACTTGGAAGTGCTTTAGACATGGGTAGGCAGAGTAATGGAGGCATAAGAAGATTGTGTTACACGAAGGAGCGTTTACAGAACGAAGGAGATGGGAAAAGTGACTGAGAAAGGATGTTAGGAGAGGATTAGCGAAACTGGTTTGGAGCATAAGAGCATACTTTAGTGCGGTGCGGAATTTTGATGGTTTTGGTATGATGATGGGCGCAAATGGAAGCGTTCGGTAATGCGGACATGAATAAGGATGGAAAAATTTTATTAATACATTTTCTTCACTTGCAGACCATTTTTAATTGTATTAATTATCGATGGTCTTACTCTCTTCTTTGACCTCCTTTAAGTATAGAAGAGTGATCCAAGTCTTTATGGAAAGGAATGTGATTCATGTTAACTTTACCCTATATTCTCTAATGTAACTAATTATAAACATATTTGATTAGCTTTAATTGGAAATTTTGAATGCAATTATTGCCCTATAGATAACATATATTTGCACTTTTCGGTTTTGAGATGAAAATTTATCAAATATAATCTTCGGGCCATATTCCTTCTCATTAATATTGCGTATCTACATCTACTCAATACCCCGCAAGCCGCCGCAAGGGCGTGTGGCGGGGGGTGCTAGGACACCACCCATAATTTAGAAAAGAAAAATAATAAAAAAAAAATCGCATGCAATAACGACAAAATCATATATAAAAAAAAAACATGGCATACATTCATGCATGAACACTTACACCCCACACACATGCAAACACTCAAACTACCAACTAACATACACATGCACCTGAAAGTATACCTAACATCTCTATAGTGTTTAATTTTGTTCCGACTTGTAAATTCAAAGTTTTTAATATTTCTAAAGTGACTTCGGTTTCTTGCTATTATGATTACTGATTGTTCGGGGAAAGAATGAGTATTTGTACCTATCTGTCTTGGAATCTATCTCCCTTAGTTTATCTTTGTGGTCTGATCTACCTAAGTAGTGTGGGGCCATTATAATTCCTTCAGTGTCATATTTAAACTCGTTTGTTCTGAACCTTTCTAAAAGTCTAAGCCTCGCTTGTTCTCTCCGCACTTCAAGTGGTTCCCAGCCTAAATCCCCTAAGAGACCTGTCACACTTGTGTTTTTATCATAACAATTTTTAACAAATCTAGCGGATTTTCTCTGGACTTTATCTAATTCTTTTTGCCAAATTTTCTCCCACGGATCCCAAATACTTGCGGCATATTCCAAATGAGGTCTAACTAGAGCAAAATAACACCTCTCTTTAACTTTTTCATTACATTTCCCCACCACCCGTTTTATGAAGCCAAGTTTCTTTAAAGCTGATCCGCATATTGTCCTGATATGTGCTCCCCATGAAAGGCGTGGTGTTAGAACAACCCCCAAATATTTAACTTGATTTGCCGTAGTCAATACTGAACCCTCTATTTTGTAGTTTATATCCTGTTCCTCGCTTCCTTTATTCCAAAATTTCAAAACTGCACATTTATCTATATTAAGTGTTAATCCCCATTTATTGCACCATCCCGAGATATTGTCTAAGTCTCTAGAGAGTAGCTCGCGATCTAGTTGGCTCCTTATTTCCCTGTATATCACCGTGTCGTCAGCAAATAACCTTAGATTGCTACTAACGTGTGTGCTTAAGTCATTTATGTATATTAAGAACAGAAGAGGCCCTATTACACTTCCCTGGGGGACGCCCGAAGTAACATCTCTCTCCGTTGAGCACAACCCATCTATGACTACTATTTGTTTGCGGTTTGACAAGAAGTCCCTAATCCAATTAATTATTTTCTCATTGATCCCATAGTATTTAAGTTTGTGTAACAATTTATTGTGTGGGACTTTGTCGAAGGCTTTTTTGAAATCCAGGAATACTGCATCGACTTGGGTGTTGTTTTCTCCCGATCTAAGTATATCGTGAATGAAGAGACCAAGTTGTGTTTCGCAAGATCTGCTTTTCCTAAATCCGTGCTGGTTGTGGATTAGTATTTTCCTACTATCAAGAAATTTCATAATGTTAGTGACAATAACGTGTTCCAATATTTTACAAGAGATCGATGTTAAAGAAATGGGTCGGTAATTGGTTGGTTTATCCCTATCGCCGCCTTTATAGATGGGAGTTATATGGGCTAGCTTCCAGTCGCGAGGCACTGAGCCTTCTTCTATCGATTTTAGAAAAACAATATGTAAAAATGGGGCAATGTCGTCAGCTAATTCCTTATATATTCTAGCAGGTATTTCTTCCGGACCAGGTGCCTTGTGTGCTTTGATACTACGGAGCAGATGTACTATTCCCTGCTTGGTCAGTGTAAGATCGCTCATGTGTTCCCCGGGTGGGTGTGGAGGATCGTTTGGTGCGTTTGTGTTTTTGTTGTAGACGCTCTGGAAAAAATGGTTTAACATATTTGCCTTTTTCACGCTATCTGTAATGATTTCCTCATTTTCCGTCCTCAAAGAGTGAACAGTGGGACGTTTACCCTGTATTTCCCTAACATAGGACCAGAATGACTTTGGATTTTCCTCAAGATATTCGCTTAGCATTTTAGATTTAAAAGAGTGTAGTGCTGTGCGCATAATACTTTTCGTCTTACTACGACATTCTTTTAGTAGCTGTTTGGTTGTATTCACAAAACTTATATCGTCACTTTTTAAACTCTTTTTGAAATTTGACTGTAGCTTTCTTTGCCTTCTTAATGCCGATCTGACTTCCCCGTTGTACCATCTAGGTTCCTTACTGTCGCATTTGAGTTTGGACGGGATGTACGTCTTTATTCCTTCGCGTAAAATATTTAAGAAATAATTCCAAGTGTTCTCTGTATTTGTTGTCAGTGTTTTTGTCTTGTATTCCGGTAATTTTATCTTTAAATATTCTCTTAGTCCGTTAAAATTTGCCTTGTTGTATAGGTATATTTTACGCTTTTCTTTGTTTATTTTGACGAACTTAGTTTTTAACTCCACAAGAATAGCCTTATGGTCACTGATTCCGTCTATTATTTCAATGTTAGTAATGATTTCGGGCATAGAAGTCGCAAAGATGTCTAGTATGCTTTGGCCCCGTGTTGGTGATTTAACTATTTGTTCTAAGGAGTGTTTTGTGAATATATGAAGGAGTTCTTGGCATGAATCTCTGTTTTTGGCAGATTTTCCCACGCAGTAGTTTTCCCAGTCAATTGACGGTAGATTTGTGTCACCAGCGATTATAGTAATACTGTTGCTTTGTCTGCTGCTGATAGTGGATATTTGTTCGTCGAGCTTGTGTAGCACATCTGTGTTAGAATCTGGGGGTCTATAAAATGAACACACGTATAGGCTTCTGCCGTTGTAGTCCTTAATGTTGCACCAAACGCTTTCTATGTCATCTACGTCGCATTCATATCGTTGGCTACTAAGATGTGACTTTACTGCAATGAATACTCCCCCACCCAACCTATTTGGTCTGTCCCTTCTGTAAATTGTGAAGCCGTTTGGAAAAACCTCATTGTTTGCTATATCTCCCGTGAGCCAACTTTCTATTCCAACTACTATGTCTGCGTTTGTACTGACAAAAATATGTTCAATATCCGATATTTTGTTTCTAATGCTACGGCAATTTAATGTTATAATTTTAATATGGCTAATAACTTCTTGTTTTTCGGTTTTATGTACGCTAACAAAACTGTTTTGAGACGATTCGTGGTGAACAGAGACAAAAGCATTACATTCACTTGCATTGCTATCTGTTATGTATGTAGAGGCACCAATTTTATTAAATTTACGTGGGTTATATGTTGTTTTAACGCAAGTGCTTGTTTGTTCAATATTTTTGGGGATTTGAGAGGCATTACCTGAACTGAATTGACAAAAAGCGCTGGATTCTACTTTATTTTTCCCAATATATGACCTACGCTCTTGCCTACCAGCTATGCTAAACCCTCGACACGTGTTCGTGTAACCTACGCGCTACCAACTGCGATGCCTCGGCAGTATAATGGACCCCGGAGCGATTAAGGGGTACCCGACACGATGAGAGGACGGGCCTCAGATCAACGAAGTCCGCTCCGATTCCCCGGCAAAATCCCAGCAATCTCTCATTTAAACCCTCAATGCGGCTCCAAACGAGCCTTCCGCGGTCTGAACGCGGCACAATACTACATACTATATAATTAATTTAATTTGGACCTTCAACTCTGCCTCGACTCGTTTCACCTCCGAGTGCATCTCCTTAAAGGAGCGCAGGATCTCTTCAGATCCACGTTCCGAGGCGTCGTTTGTCCCGACATGAGCCACAATGCGTAGCTTGGAGCAGCCCGTATTACTGACGGCCGCCTTCACCGCCAGCGTCGCCTGGGGTACCCCGCCGCCCGGTATACACCAGGACGACAAGAATCCAACACCTCCCTCCTGTTGGACTCTGCGGCGCAGCGGGTTCATTATACGCCGGACATTTGAACTACCTAATATAACGGTTCCCTCCCTCCCCGACCGCTGATGCCTTACCCTAGGCAGTGCCCTCGGAGTAGGGATAGGGGCTGCAGGTACGGTGGTGCTGTCATCCGACAGCACCTGGTACCTGTTGGAGACGGGGATGGTATCTGCCTCCGCAGAGTCCAATCCTCGCCGCAGCGTTACCTTCCCCTTGCCCCGAGAGACGACCCTCCAATCGTCCGACCTACGGACGTGAGACACTCCCTCGTTGAGAGATGGGACACGGGGTAGGTCTCTAATCGCCCAGCCACGTGTTGCATTCGGACGAATCCGTGCACCCCTATGGGCGTGGCGGGTTTTCGAATTCCCACCCTGAGCACCATCTCTCCCGAGGGGAGCCCTCCGGCCGGCGATCTCCGATCGAAGCTCCCGCACCATTCTCTCCAGCATGACGATACGGGCCCTTAAAGCCGCGCATTCGCCAGTGCCTTCGAGCATAGCAACAGGGGACCTGGATGAAGCCATCCTAATTTAATTACCAAGTTCCCAACAAAAGCTAACCTGTATACACTATGCTAAAATTTCTAGAAGGGGTTAGCTAACTTTAGCTCAAACAATAAGTTACGATTTGGAATTGAATATGAAGCCTAAGTGGAAAAAACGATGCTTGAGTAAGGTCTGGTTTTCAGAGGACCAAAAGAAAGAAAAAGGAAAGCACTCACCGGTCACCAATCAGAGTCGAAGGACAAAAACCACCACAATCCACTAAATAAATTACTACTACCACACACAGGTTAACAAACCACACACAAAACGAAAACTATATAAACGAAGCAACGTATACGTTGACACTACACTGCACTTCACTAAAACCAAAAGCACCAAGAATCGAGGTGGCAGGCAGGTAGTCTCTGGTGGGTCAAACCGGTTACCAGGAGCGCTCAGTAGGCAGGTCCGCTCAGGTTGAGGGCTAGAGAGAGAATCGTATATGAGTTTAGAGAGTTTAGTTTAATCGTATATGAGAATAGCGTATGAGTTTAAATAATCCCTTGCTTCCACTTTTCCATTAAATTTTTTGGTATTTCGGCGGGGACGTAACTGCCTAATTCGACTTCATCACTTTTAGCACTTTTCTTTCTCGCTATCTAGTATTCCTGGGACCACGCTGTCCTCGTGTACCTCGCATTCCCTTTTTATTTACAAACGGGCCGGCATAATATCTTTGCCATAAACATATTATGCGTACACTTTAAACTGTCCAAGAATATTTTTTTGCTCTGTTATTAAATTCCCTGTCGTCCCCTCATGGTAAGTGTATTTTTTCTACTTTTACCTGAGTCAAAATATCTCCATATCATTTTCTGATCTTTCAGCCACATTTCATGGACATTATTTGCTTTTTCCTCAAGTTTAAATTTAAGTCCTGTGAACGTTATCCCCATTTCCGCGTTGACGTTCTTCCATCTCTTCTTTCATTAATCTTCTTGAACCTCTCTCCCATAGTACATTGCTCTTTAATTATCTAATTCTCTAACAATACTATTCATTGTCAAATTCTCATTTGGATATTTATTAAGTGTCCCGTGATCCTCCTTCCTTTTACTCCGGCTAAACCTTCAAAATTCTACTTTGGCTCTCTTCTAATCCTTATTAATCTTTGGAATTTTTATTTGTATTTGATGAGAACTAAATTATGATTCAAATCTGCATCTAAAGTGGCAGTCAATGAATCTGTTTCTTAATCTCTGTGGAGCCATGATGTAATTTAATCGATATCTAATAGTTTTTTGTCGTATATTCCTTTTGCTCGTGCATATACTATTAGTGGCACTTAAACCGGTAGTTTCGTAATTATTATCGAGCATCTCCTTTAGAAAAACTTGGCAACTTTCTCTTAGCGATCATTTCTAGTTCCTAAATCATATTGAGGGTGAAAGAAAGAGAAAAAACAACTTTGCACTTCCACACACTTATTTAATGTAACACGACCATGGTTTCGATGCTGCGCATCATCTTCAGGGACAATACAACAAAATTATTCAACTTATATAGCCAGGAGCCAGGTAGGGGAAGTCGGGGAGAGGAGTGGTAGCAATCATTGGTGGGTGAAGGGAAAGTGAGGGGGAACTAATGGATGCAGACGGTACAAAGGGGGGTGGTTGTTTACCACGGTTGACCCTCATTAACGGAGGGTCGGTGACTGTCACTGCCTTGGTGGGGGAGGGGATGGTGTGGGGAAGTATTCAAGAAATTACGGAGAGGGGAACGCGAGAGGTAAAGGATATCGTTGACCACCTCAAGATTACCGGACTGAAGGGATTCCCAAATTTCCAACTCCTCCAGAGCGTTCAGCCGCCGACCTTTCGTTTCTGTGTGTAAAATGTCTGCTGTGAAATTGCTGGAATGATTGTAGTCTAAGAGGTGTTTGGCGAATTGTGATCTGTTGTCTTTCTTCCTGAAGCATGAACGGTGTTCCTTAATCCTAATGTCGAAAGTCCTCCCAGTCTGTCCGATGTAGATGGCGTTGCAGTCTGTACAATTGAGTCTATAAACTCCGCTGTGTTGCATGACGTCAATTTTGTCTTTAGTGGAACCTATTAAGTTTTTTAAAGTACGTGAATTGTAAAAAGCGGCTTTGATATTGTTTTTTGAGTGTATTTGTTGTGTCCTGAGTGAGAGATGGCCAAGGAAAGGGATTCTTCGCCATTGGTGCTTGTCCGGTTTGGGTGTGTGATATATGGAATTCCGGGCTATTTGTGTTTGTTTTCTGTTGTACATGTTGTCAATCAATGTTTCAGGGTAACCGTTGTTGACTGCAATCTGTTTTATAATGCGGAGTTCTCTGTGTTTGTTGTGAGTTGACATTGGGATATTGCATGCTCTGTGTAACATGGAATGGAAGGCTGCATGTTTTTGTGAATGGTGGTGCCTGGATGTGGAGTGGGTAATTTGGTCGGAGTAGCATTTTTTCCGGTATATCGAGAGGTCGAACCTTTGGTTAACTATTTCCAACGTCAAATCAAGGAAATTCAGAGTACCGTCTGCTTCTAGCTCCCTCGTGAACTGTATGGCAGAATCAAAAGCATTTAACATGGTTAAAAAATTGTCTAATTGCCTGGGGGATCCCGTCCAGACACAAAAGATGTCGTCCACATAACGGAACCAGGAAAACACATTTTTTTGGACCAAAGGTTCGACCTCTCGATATACCAACCACCCCCCTTTGTACCGTCTGCATCCATTAGTTCCCCCTCACTTTCCCTTCACCCACCAATGATTTTACCACTCCTCTCCCTGACTTCCCCTACCTGTCTCCTGGCTATATAAGTTGAATAATTTTGTTGTATTGTACCTGAAGATGATGCGCAGCATCGAAACCATGGTCGTGTTACATTAAATAAGTGTGTGGAAGTGCAAAGTTGTTTTTTCTCTTTCTTTCACCCTCACCATGAAAGAATTCCACAAAGTTAAGCCTGAAACTGTTAGCTTTTTCCTAAATCATATTATTTTACCCCTCTCCCAGTCATCCCTTTACCTAACACTGCGTTCCAATCGCGCATACTGTTGAGTGCTTCCTTCTTTGCACATTCCTAGTTATTTCTTTTAATTGGTGGGAGAAACTCTTTCTTCATCCAGGCGACTACCTTTCAGCATAAATACCTGAATTTCCAAAAGATTAGACCGGCTAGCTTTCATTCTCTGTAGAATTCTAACACTCATAGTAGTATTTAGGGGAGGCGGCCGACAGCTGAGGTCACGTCATAGGGGATGGACAGGAAAGGATGAAGGGTGGAGAGAAACCCGGCGTCGGCATAAGCCAACTCTTAACGAAATGTGTCAAGGGGTCCGCAGCTTAACGTCCCATCCGACGGACTGCGTACTCACTCAAAGTGTCCTCCATAAAGCACCTCAAGTAGGGATCGAGATACCTCTGAAAAATATTCAACACCGCCGGGATTTGCACCCGGGTCCTCTGGGTGGGAAGCCAGTACGGCAGCCCCCGCACCATCTCGATCCCCTTCTAACACTTTCCAACTCAATAATTCACTACACTCCTTCCCGGTTTTCTATTCAGTACTTCGGCCAATCCACTCCCCTTGACTCTCCTCCCTCAACTGTATATTAAGAGTACTCCAGTAATCCCCGCTGTATCTAATTCTCACATCAAGCAAACCTAGAGTTCAAAGAACTGCGGGAGATATCGCGACTTTAACATTAACGAAGTAATCCACTAATATACATTTTAAACCTAACTTATCTACTTATACTCACTTTTCCATATTTCCTTTTGATGTCTCCTAGCTTTCCTGTAGTTATAATCGTCCTAGCATACAGTTCACGTAATATTTATGGTGAATATCTTTTCTTCCGGAGTGGGATGGAACCAACATTCGCCTTTTTAAAAAGGAATGAGTCTGTTTCGACGATGTAAATATGTTGACGATAAAAATCGTGACAATATTAACGGGTAAAACCATAACACATTTATATTTAGACGACATCTTATGTACGTATTTGTCAGATTTATGATACATGGCGAACAAAAACCTATCACACACACTCAAAGACTCACATGCGTAGAGAAATAATTCAGAAAATTTCCCTCGAAATGAAAAATGTGCCCCAAGTACCTTAAAATATGAATTTGCGTTTGAATTCCAAAGCTAAATTATTTCATGAAAACAGCACTTTTGCCATACAAAAGGCGTATGAACAGCTTGAGCCATTCGCACAAATTCCTGGGAGTGGATGCGAACTCTGATCAAAATTTAGTTATTATGAAATGTGGCGTCAGTTTCAAAAAGATAAGGCAGGGGCGGCGGGTTAGGAAATGGAATATAGAAGCATTAAATGAACTGGCAAGGAAGGAGTATCAGTAGGCTGTAAAGTTAATCATGAATGAGGGGAAAGAGCTGATTGCTATCGACAAAAACTGGAAATACATCAAAAAAGAGATACGCAAAGCCGCAAAAGTAACTAGAGGAAGTGTAAATTGGTAAAAGGACAAGTAAAACATGGATTACGGATGAAGTAATAGGAATGTTAGATGAGAGCAGGCCTTGGAAGTATATGCGCACAAAGTTAAGTAGAAGATAGTAGGAAGAGTTAAACAATAAATTGAGACAGGTTTAAAAATAGAGCAAAAGAAGCGTGAGGGAAGACGCGGTACGAGAATATGGAACGTTTGCAGAGAGAAGGATGAAATTGGTGCGCCAAACGAAACGTTTAAAACTATCAGGAAGTAAGATGGGAAAATCTGTGCTTAGCTTAGGACCTGGCACACTCGACGATGAGATAGAAAGGGCATTAAGGGAGATTAAACTAGTCAAAGCCGTGGGGATAGACGACATTCCTGCGGAACTGCTAAAAGTTTTAGAAAAATGTGAGAGGAAGAGTCTTGCTTCAGCGCATTTATGAGGAAGGAGTCTGGCCGGCAGACTTTGTGAGATCAGTGTTAGTTCCTATTCCAAAAAAGGTAAACGTTCCACCAACTGAGAACTACAGGACAATAAGTTTGATTTCGTATCCAGCTAAAATGCTTCTCATGATCAACCATAAGGACATGCAGAGCAGAGCAAACGATTACAGAGGGGATAATCAGTTTGGGTTGTGTAAGGGTAGAGGTATACGTAATGCCATTGTAGTAGAAATGTCACTAATATAGAGGAGTATAGAATACAGCCAGGATCTATTTTCTTGTTTAGTAGATCTCGATAGGGTGAATATGGAAAGACTAGTGAGTATATTGCAGGAAATAATATATTGGAGGAAAAATAGACTAATCCGCAGCCTGTACACATGCCAACCTGTTTAGGTGCGCGAGGGGGATTTGGCAGCCTTAGGAAAGGGGGTAAGGTTGGGTTGTCTATTGCTACCGGTGCTGTTCAACGTTTATGTGGAGGGAATGATGAAAGGGTCATTGGAAAAATTGGAAATAGAATGAAGTTTGTCAGTCAGGCAAAAGGTTGCAAGCATCGCTGTCTGCATTGGAAATCCAGTGCCATTGGCATGGGATGAGAATACATGAAATAAAACAAAGCTTATTCCGTTTTCTAGAAAGGGGAAGGCTAAGTTAAACATTAGACTAAGAGTGCGAAAACTAGAGCAGGTGGAGCAGTTTACCTTCTTGGTATTGTTTTGGGCCAAATGGTCGAGGTATTAGGGACATAAGGAGATTTAATGCGTCAAGTCAAAGAAGATTTAACAAGGAATAGGGATTTGATAACATTGACATTGAGTGAGGATGTTAAGAAAAGACTCTTTGAAACTTTGATATGGAGCGTAGTAATTTACGACGCAGAAAAATGGTCGAATAAGGAAGAGGATAAGCGTAAATTGGAGGTTTTTGAAATGTGGATTTGGAGAAGAATGGAGAAGATGCAGTGGAGAGAAAGGAAAACAAGTGAGGAGATGCTTGGTATGGTGGAAGAGAGGAGAAGATTGGTGAGATAAATCTTAAGGATTCAGGAAAATGAATGCAAAGCATATTTATTGTCAGTGAGATGTTGAAGACTCTGGTAGAGGGGTTAGGCAAACGAGGATGGAGCAAGAATAGATGAGGATATTGGACGGAATAAGAGGAGGAAGTTTACGGAGATGAAGAAGGGCTTGTTGTAGCGTAGAAAGCTGGGATGTCTCTTGTTAGGAGAGACACGAGAATTATTTGGTAGTTTGATTATTCGAAAACCTTAGTTAACCGGTAGATTACCGGTAATAATAATACTTTCGTATCTTCTGCTTATGGAAAAAGTGAAAATGATAGAAACTAGAAAACGAAATGATAGACAAAACTAGAAAACATATGATAAATAGCATTAATTCCTTCCGTGTATAAATATCTTGAAGTTATTTGATGTGATATAACATACCAATTTAGCCACTTATGGTACATTACTGACCTTTAATTTTTCAAGTTTGTAAAAAATGTCCGTATTCTCTATGCTAATAAGATCTCCGATTGTCTCAGTGTATATCTTAATGTATTTCTGAGTGCGGTTGACATTTTTTAACTTGGCCTAGTTGGATTCGTTTTAGTTTTCTTAAACATAAGTAAGACAAGTAATGCATTGAGGCAAGCTGAGGATTTTTTTGTGTTACTGCAAAATGTACTTAAATAACCAAATGAACTTGGTGCCTTTGAGGTACCAAATCAGGCTCTTGCGCAGTAGTCAATTTGTGTAAATGGCCAGTGTTTTTCCCAGCATGTTTATCTGTGAGTTAAGTTTTCAAGTTTGGCTTTACCTTTCAGTCATCATTACTGTTAGCAGCTTTTCAGTCGCTAGTCTAATCTCCCTTTGTAGTGACTTAGGGCTTTCCTTCTTAAAGAGTTAATGGACTTCTATTGCTTGGCTTCTTGGGTGTTCAAGTGAATAATGAACTTGCTTCCAGGGCGAGGAAAGCTATATTTGTCGTTGCAGAACACAAGCCAATTGCTGTGGTTCAGATACGTGTTGCCACGCATATATAATTGACATGTTAAGAACATCCACCTAGCACATTTATTGATTGTATTTGCTATTATTTCGGCAGAGTAATTGGCTGAAAATAACAAAATAATACATTTTTATAAATTATTTTGTAAACCTTGAGTTGGAAAATTTCATTATGGGACTAATTACATGCTATTAAAGGAGGGTATGGTACTCAGCGTTTATCTACTGACTGGGGGGTTTAGGTTCGATTGTGGCTGATGCCTTTGGGCACCCTTATATTAACCCAAACTGTGTAATTTTTCGACAACCAGATCTCCCTGAGCAACTATAGGCCGCGCTGAGAAAGGAACTGACTCCACTACCCTGTTGTTAAAATTTAATCCGTCGTATAGGACTAACACTAGTTGAGCTCTGTCCTCTCCTACCAAGTTAACCCTAAAGCTGAAAACTGTGATGGCAGTGGTGATCCTATTAACGAGTAAATCATTATGATTATTTTATTGGTGTGAAAACTTTACATTATCATCCCTCTAATCGGAAAACAAGTTAGGAATTTGAAACGCAGAAGAATACATTGCAGTAATTACGCTTTTATTATTAGCTTATCCGTGTAGTTTAATATCTGTCTTCCCATTTGATGCCAATAAAATACTTAATTAATTTTATTTATAATATTTTATTGTATCATTATATTGAAAACATTGTATGCATGACGTTAAATTATTAGAAAATTTATGATTTTTAAATGTGAAAAGTAAATATGAGAAATATCCTTGGGCTTGTGCATTTGTGACTACATCTTAGTAGTGAAAATAGTCGCCTATCTTATAAGCAAAACAGATTCATGCTGGACCCACTTGTATCTACATTTTGGTTTAACGGCGTGAATTTTAGCATGCAAATAATCGCTTCTGTGGTTGAGAGATTGCGTATCGATTGTGTCATGAGCAAGCTCCCATACCCTGCTCCGCCTCTGTGACGAATTGAGATGAAATCAATATCCGCATTTGAAGTACTGTCGGCTATTACCAATGGAAAAATAAAATATGTTCTTGTAAACGATGAAATCACTTCGAGCATTATTGTACAAATTTCAAGAAAGACATAGGTTGCCAAAGACACGAAAAGTTTATTTAAATTTATTTATTTTATTCGTCAGAAGTTTTTCAGTTTGCTTTTATGATCTTTGTACGTCTTGGAGGAGTATTAAATTCAAGACTTAAACTGAATAGGTTAAAGTTCAACTAGATCAAAAATAATTTCATGACTAAACAGCTGAGAAATAAGTAATTAGTAGGGTATATTTGGATTAAATAATATAAAGTTCTACATTACCAGTAAATTTGGATTAGTGCACATTTTCACATTAATTAAGGATTCATAGCAAGCAATATGTTAGTTAGTTATCAGTGCTGAAATAAAGCTCAACTCTTAACGTTAATAATTTTAATATATTTTATTATTCCTTTCCTTTAATCCTATTTAATTCAGCATTGTAGTATAGTTTGTCAGCGTATGCCACAGATCACTATCCCTACTCTGGGTGCTTGGATAGATGTACGAGTATAGAGATGTAACGTCTATTTTGGCCATGAAAATGGTCGTGTTGTGCAGAATTGGGTTTGAGCGTAGGCGGTACCAGAAAGTGGTACGAATATTTGATATAAGAAGGGAGTGGAGTGGCTATGGGTTGAAGGCAGTGGTCTATTAATGCGGAGATACGTGCAGTGGGTGAGTTGATCCTGGAGACAAAGGGGCTATCGGGGTTATTGGTTTTTTAAATTTTGGGTAGCAAATAGAAATGGGGGATCTTGGGAAAGAATGGATACATCTTTGGGAGAGAGACCTTCTTTGGGACCAAAATTGGATAGAAAAGAGAGAATATTATTTTGATATGAAGGGTTTGGATCTTGGGGCAGGGGGTCATAGCAAGAAAGGTCGTTTAATTGGTGATATGCCTAAGCGTCGTAGTCCTTTTTGTTTAGCACCACAACGGATGACCCTTTGTCCGCCGTCATGGTTATTATATTTAGGTTTGAAGCTAAACGTCTGAATATATGTTTAGACTCCCTCCCATAGACTACAACCTTGTTGACGTGGGAGAGGGGCTTGTGCGATATAATATCGCCTACAGCTGTGCTGGCGGGACCAATAGTAATTGCCTCTGGTAGGATCACAAATCCCCCCCGCGGGTAGGGGGATAGAGAATACTCCCGCAGTATCCCTGCTTGTCGTAAGAGGCGACTAAAAGGGCGGGGAGAAAACCCCGAAAACAAACCCCAAGCCAGCAAGGGATGCGTCCGGACAGTGCTGTGGATCCACTGTCTGTGAGCGGCCATACCATCTGGCCTGCGATCCGCCCAGGTGTTTGCCGTGCCTGGAGACCCGTAAGGGAGAGAAGGGGATCCTGGAGGGTGAGCTTTCTGGTTCCCAGCAGGGTGTCGGATGCCCTGTATGGTCCGGGGAGTGATACCCCTCTTCGGCCCCGGATTTCGTGTAAACGGGAGGCCGGGAGCTAGCCACTCCCGGTCAATCGGCTTCCGTCGCGTTTTCGCTCCGGTGGCGAGTGCCAAGGTTGTGGGGGTCTGCGTAGGGAGGTCGGAGATGTAAGGGTTTTGGTGGGCCCTTGTATCGAAGATCCACCCCGAAACAGACAACCACTCCTGAAGCGCTATATCCCTCGAGTTAGCCCTGGCGACCGCTCCGGTTTGGCGGAGTGGCGTCCCGAATGTGTGGCTCCGTGGTGGGTGGGGAGGCCGAGGGACGAATTATTAATTATTATGGAGGAAAAACCCTTTCCACCAACAAAAAGATCCCGTCCGGACTCGGGCGGGGGAGATCAATGCATAGGTGCTTGCAAGCGGTACCTCATTATGTCATGTGCTAAGGAAGGTGAGACCTTGAAAAAGGTCTCTCCTTTCCTTATACGGAGAGTGTTGTCGCAGATAGTACCTGGGGACCCGAAGAGCGTCAAGAAACTAAGGGACGGTACTCTGCTTATAGAGACAAATAACGAAAAGCAAATCGAGAAATTATTGGCAATGGGAATGCTCCATGACATTCCGGTAAAAGTGGAGGTGCACCGCACTCTCAACACTTGTCGGGGAGTCATCAGCCATTACGACCTCCTCTATGTTGACGTCGACGAAATCAAGAGAGAAATGTTCTCTCAGGGAGTGACGGATTGTCGTCGACTAACGACAAGGCGCAACGGCGAGAATATTAACACCACGTCCGTGATTTTGACGTTCGCTCGTGATAGGCTGCCCGACAAGGTATTCATTGGATACGAATCGGTCCCAGTGAGGCCGTTCATTCCTAATCCCGTGCGTTGTTTTCAGTGCCAACGTTTCGGCCACGTCGCGTCGCGCTGTGAGGGCAAGGCAACCTGCCCGCGCTGTGGCAAGGACGCGCACGAGGATAGAGAGTGCTCCTCGGAAGCTCTTTGCGTCAATTGCGAGGGTACACATCCAGTGTACTCCCGTGATTGTCCGAAGATGAAGGAGGAAAGAAAGATCATGGAGATAAAGGCGCTGGAAAAGACTTCATATTTGGAAGCGAGGAGAAAGTACAGGGCACTCGTCGCCCCAACTTTCTCCCGGTCCTTTGCTTCCGTCGCGTCTACCCCATTGCCAAAGTGCACCATCGCCACGCAAACTGACGCCCCTCAAGTCACCGCTTTGGTCACGCAAAGCAAAAAATTAAAAAGCACCAAAGAGACAAAGAGTAAGGTGGACAATGAGCCACCTACTCCGGTGGGCCCTTCGAAGAAGAGCCCACAAAGAAAAACCACCAAGGGGAACACGACGATACGGCGTGAGAAGACCCCTTCCCCTACACCTCCCGCAAAACCAGGGAGGCCGGAGGTTCTGGAGGACCAGAGTATCTCGGATACGGAGGTCCTGGCAACTGAGTGGAGGAGGAAACATCGCTTTAAGCGATGATTTCTTAAAAACCGGTCATCTCCCAAATTTTAAAACACAATTATTTATCTATTTATTTATTTTAATTATAATTAATTTTAATGGCCTTTTTACTGCAGTGGAACTGCAACGGTTTTTATCGGCACAAGGAGGAGCTGGCCGTTTTAATGGACGCTTTTGATCCCTCTTGCATCTGTCTGCAAGAGACGCATTTTAAGGCGACAGACAAGGGTGTTTTAAAGGGGTGCACTGTTTTTAGACTTGACGACACGAGTGGTCAACGCGCCCAAGGAGGAGTGGCAGTTGCGATTCGCGAGGCCCTTTACACCTCCCGAGTCCAACTGAACACCCCATTCCAGGCAGTGGCTGTCACAGTGCACACCCCAGAGACGATGACGTTATGCAACGTCTATCTGCCGGAGGGTGCACCGGTAACTCGTTTTAACTTGGAAGCCCTTGTCCGTCAGCTACCTCGTCCATTTATTTTGATGGGCGATTTTAATGCCCATGATCCACTATGGGGAGGCCCATCCACCCCAAGCAATAGGAGAGGCCGAATTTTATTGAGGATTTTAATTTGTTTTTATTAAATAGCGGGGAAAAAACTCGCTTCAACAGCTTCACAGGGGAATTTTCAGCAATAGATCTTGCCATATGCTCGAGAAGCCTAGCCCCGAAGCTGAAGATGATCGTCCACAACGATCTCTGTGGGAGTGACCACTTTCCTCTTCTACTCGAGAAAGTAGACCGTTCGCCAAACACCTTCAGACCTCCGGAAAACTGGCGTATCAGCCGTGCCGACTGGTCGCTTTTTAGGAACAATTTTCATTTTAAACATGACGCAAGTCTAGACGCGTTGCAAAATGTCGAGACACTGACTTCAACGCTCGTAGCCGTAGCTACCGAAAGTGTTCCTCGCACGTCTGGCACCCTTCATCGAGCACCCGTCCCTTGGTGGAACGAGGAATGCGACAGGGCGATCCGGACGAGGAAAAAAGCGTTGAATATTTTTAAGAAATACCCCACGGCAACAAACCTGGCAGCCTACCGCCACCTACGAGCGCGAGCTCGGAAGGCGGTGAAGCAGGCCAAGAGGGCTTCCTGGATAGAGTACGTCTCTACTATTAACCAGAGAACCCCACTTTCGCAGGTATGGGATAAAGTCAAAAAAATCTCTGGGTCCAAGGGCTCCTTCGTCATCTCGCCACTGCTTGTTGCTGGACGGGTGGTGACTTCACCCCCAGAAATGAGCGACACCTTCGCCAAGCAATTCGAGGCCAGCAGCAGTGATGAATTATATGACGCCAACTTCGCAAACTTCAAGAGGCAAGTCCCTCTCAATTTTCGCGAAGCTGGAAATCCTGCAGCATACAATGAGCCATTCTCGCCATGGGAACTCGAGTCCGCTATCACGGACTCCCATAACACCTCACCGGGAATGGATCAGATCCACAACGCCTTTCTTCGGAATATTCCGAAGTCAGCGTTGGGGGAGGTCCTCAATACCCTGAACCAATTGTGGATTGAGGGTAGTTTCCCGAATTCCTGGCGGGAGTCCCTGGTGATACCCGTTCCGAAACAGGGTAAGAATAAGAGCGACCCGAACAGCTATCGGCCCATCTCTCTCACCAGTTGCCTTTGCAAGGTGATGGAAAGAATGGTTAACCGACGTCTCGTTTGGTGCTGGGAGAGACGACACCTCCTCTCCGACGCTCAGTGCGGCTTCCGGCGTGAGAGGTCCACGACAGATCATCTGGTGCGCACTGACAATTTCATCCAGGAAGCCTTTCTGTTACGCCAACACGTCGTAGCAGTCTTCTTCGACCTCGAGAAGGCCTACGACAGTGTGTGGCGACGAAAGATTTTAAACACGTTGCATGAGTGGGGTTTTAAGGGCAATATGGCCATATTTATAAAAAATTTTTTAACAAACCGCCTTTTTAGAGTAAGGACGGGCAATCATTTATCCCGATCCTACACCCAGGAGAACGGTGTACCTCAGGGATCAGTGCTGAGCGTGACGTTGTTCGCCATCGCAATCAACGACGTCACGGAATGCATCAATGCCCCGGTGATGGCATCGCTATTTGTCGACGACCTGGCTATTTTCTGCCGCTCTACAAGACTGACATACGCCTCCAGGCAAGCCCAGGTCACCTTGAACAAATTGGGAGAGTGGTCGCGAAGGAACGGGTTTCGCTTCTCCACGGAGAAAACGAAATGTGTTCATTTTTACCGTCTTCGCGGACACCACATTACACCGACCTTAGGCCTTCTGGGCAGAAATCTCCCATTTGTTGAGTCCGTCCGTTTTCTCGGCATGATCCTGGACAAAAAACTAAATTGGCGGGAGCATATACGGGTGTTACGGGAGAGGTGTCGCCAGACCCTAAACATCCTAAGGTTTTTAACCCACTCCAAATGGGGAGCAGATCGCTCCACCATGCTTTTATTATATCGAGGCTTGGTCCGTTCGAAGCTGGACTACGGTTCTATAATATACTCGTCAGGACGAGAGTCCTATTTGAGACCCCTGACGTGTGTCCACAACGCCGGGATACGTTTGGCCACTGGGGCATTTAGAACCAGCCCAGTCCCAAGCCTACTTGCTGACGCAGGTGAACCCTCGTTAGCAACCCGAAGGTTGATTTTGATGGGAAATTATGCCTGTAAAGTTTTATCCGTGACCAAGCACCCATGTTTTAACATTCTTTTTAAACCAAGATTTTTAGATATATTTAACAGGCGAAGAAGGGCAACTAGGCCCTTGGCCGTTCGTTTTACTGATTTTATCCAGGAACTCAATTTTACCTTACCTCAAGCGTGCCCTGTTGCCTATGCTAAACATCCTCCTTGGCTAACACCAAAGCCGGATATGAAGTCGTTGCCTCATGCGCACTGTAAAGCGTTCACGACCGAGTCAGAATACCAAGGACTCTTTAACGCCTTCCTCGGATCGCACCCGGACTTCGTACCGGTCTACACCGATGGGTCGAAGTCGGAGTCCGCATGTGCTTATGCGGTCGTCTCCCGCTACCATGGAGTCGTGAGGGAAAGATTGAACACGCTTTGCGGTATATTCACAGCCGAACTGTCAGCCATAAGAACCGCCCTAAAACAACTAAACGACCATAACGGCTCTTTTCTCATCTGTTCGGACTCGTTGAGCGCCTTAAAATCCATATCGGCGTTCTCATCAATGCACCCGATAGTCCAAGAGATCCACCATAGCCTCTTATCCCTTCAGAGAAAGGGGACCAGGGTATCCTTTATGTGGATTCCTGGTCATGTGGGAATACCTGGCAACGAAAAAGCCGACAAAGCAGCGAAGGAAGCCCTGGACCAAAATGAGTGCGATCATTCTTTGGTACCGGTGGAGGACATAAAGGCCGCTTTGCGGCACAATGTCCTAAACCAGTGGAAAGAAGCCTGGCGGCCCCTAATAAATAATAAACTTAGGGAGATAAAACCGGTTGTTTCGGCATGGCCCTCTTCAATCCGAAAGAATCGGAGGGAAGAGGTCACGATTACGCGTTTGAGGATAGGGCACTCTGCCCTCACACACTCGTACCTCTTCACGGAGGGAAAAGTGCAACCGCGCTGCAATGAGTGCGACGTGCCCCTTACAATGAAACATATTCTTACGCAGTGCCAAAAATATATAAGGGCTAGAGAAAAGTTTCATGTAAGGGGAGATTTGAAACAAATATTAGGAGATGACCCCAACTCTTTAAGCAAGGTTTTATTATTTTTAAAGGAAACTGGCCTAATGAGGCAACTTTAGCCGTGGTATTTTTATTCTTGTCGATGTCATTTGTTTTTAATATTTATCTATTTATTTATTTATTTATTTATTTATTTATTAAACCTTAACTGTGGTTTTTAAAAGTTTCGACGTGGTGCAAAATGACCTCAGCCGTCGATGCACCCCATAAACAAAAATACTACTACTACTAGGATCACAAATTCCGTATAGGTCGAAGGTTATGCGCCAGGCGATGGTAGTCCACACAGCGTCTATTCCTCAGTGAGGCGGTTGCAGAGGCTTCTGACCCCGGCGGGGCGGCCCTGGGTTGATGGTGTCTCATTAAAATCACTATTGAGGAAGGCAACGGGAAACCAACTCCATTATTATTCCCAAGACTTATATGATGAAGCGTATAGAGAAAATCAGTCGTCAACTACCGAACTCGGCCCAATCGGCCGTGTGTCGTGCCCAGCAGCGAGAGAGGCTATCGCGGTCGTCATATCACGGAAACCTTTGCAAAATAATACCGACGGCAGCAGGACAGGAGATTCAGAAGAAGAAGACCGAGTTAGTTAGAATAGGAACTGGTAATATTAGGACAATGTTAATGACAGAAATATTGGAGAATATAATGTGAGAGTTGGAAAGAGGAAATATATATTAGAGAAGTGCGAGGTGAGAGGGAATAATAGCGGGGATTACTGGAGTGATAGTTATCAAGTAATATACAAGTACGAAGGGGCTAAGAGCCAAGACGACCAAGAACCGACGAACTTGGTCATTACGGTCCCCCCGCCACACGCCCTTGCGGCGGCTTGCGGGGTATTATGTAGATGTAGATGTACGTACACATGCCACCAAGCAATGATAAGGAAGAAGAATTCAATAGGGTATACGTTCAGTTAGACGATATATTCGCATGTGTTCGTGCAGGAAAACATTTGCTGGTGATGGCGGTTGTCCATTTTCAGCAGTACTGTCCAACGGTTACGCGCTGGCAATGATTAATGACGCATGGGAAGAACTGGAGGTAGGAATGAAAGTTGGCGATGAATTCTAAAAATCAATTGGGTTCATTGACAACTAAACTCTAGTTTGTCAGTCAGACAAGGGGTCGAAAGCATTGCTGAGTGAAATAGAAAATCAGTGCGATAGATATGGGAAGAGAACCAATATAAATAAAACAAAGTTATGCGATTTACCAGAAAGAAAAAGGCTTCGGTATTCACTAAAATACGAGGCCAAAAACTAGAGCAAGTGTAATAGTTGACGTATCTTGGAAGTTTTTTGGACGACAATGGCCGAAGTGGTTGTGACATGCGTAGCAAACTTTTTCCTCAGAAGAAAAAGTAGTACATTTTTCCGTAGTCCGTACTAGGACTGAAGAAGACGGAGATAAATTCCGTCGAAATTATCAAGAAATAACGTGTGAGTGTTCTTATATTTTTTGTTTCTGTCCAAATTTTATATATATGTGTGTATATATAACTTGCTGATTCGTAGTATCTATAAGGAAGGAAGGCCGGAAGACTTTGTGAGATCAGTTTTAGTTCCTATTCCGAAAAAGGTAAAGGCTACATCATGTGAGGACTACAGGACAATAAGTTTGATATCCCACGCAGTTAACGTTTTCCTAAGGATCATAAAAAAAAGGATTGAGAGTAGGGCAAATGATTACCTAGGGGATGATCAGTTTGGGTTTAGGAAGTGGAGAGGTTCGTGTGATGCCATTGCAGTAATGAGATTATTAATCGAGAGGAGTATAGAACACACCAACAGGTATTTGCCTGTTTCGAAGATTTCGAAATAGCGTTTGATAGAGTGAATTGGGAAAAACTAATGAGTATATTGCAGAAAATAGGAATAGATTGGAGGGAAAGGAGGCTAATCCGCAACCTGTACATGTCTCAGACTGCTCAGGTGCGAGTGGGGAACGGGGAGTCCAGATGGACAGTGTTAGGAAGGGGTGTAAGGCAGGGTTGCCCATTATCACCGTTGCTGTTCAACCTGTATGTAGAGGAAATGATTAAAGAGGCATGGGAAGAACTGGAGGTAGGAATGAAAGTGGGCAGGGAATTCGTAAAATCAGTTCGGTTTGCTGATGACCAAGCTTTAGTTTGTCAGTCAGCCAAGGGGTTGCAAGCATTACTGAGTGAAATGGAAATTCAGTGCGACAGGTATGGGATGAGAATCAATATTAATAAAACAAAGGTTATGCGATTTTCTAGTAAGAAAAAGGCTAAGCTAAGCATCCACATACACACACATACACACACACCTATATCAAATATATACGTACATAACCATAGTTAACCATATATATAATCATAGTTAGAGGCATGACGACGAAAAATCTCTAAAAAAGGACATTCGCGAATATGTTTTCTTTAATCTTTCGGTGCCTGAGCCATATTTGTCGCTGGAAGAAAGAAGACGGAGATCACGGGTTATGGGCTGAGGGGCAGAAAAGGCGTAACAAAAGGAGTTTGTAGGGGGGCATTGAGGAGCGGGTGCTAAGAGGCAAGTTGGATGGGAAGTGGCACGGACCCCCCTAGTGGGTAAGCAAGGCCGGGTACGAGCTTCCTCTTAGGAGCCAAATGCTCGCCGCCTCGAGGGGTTTGCGTTGTAATAGTGTCTTGAGGAGGGAAGGGAGGCGATAATTGAGACGTTAATGCCATCATTGAAGGAAACCAGGTGGGAGGAGGAATGTTTGGAAACTGGTAGATGGGGTGATACGGAAGAAGGGTTGCAGGTGGCGCGGTGGTTGTTGATGCAAATGTTGAGGGGTGTGGTGCATTGGCCAACGTGGGAGGAGGTGAGAGTTTGCAATTCAATAGGTAAATTATTTTACGGGAGGTGCATGAGGAGTAGAGTGAAATCGGAGAGTATTGGTGAGATGTAAATGGAGGGAAGGATTGGCGGTGTCGGTGAGGATTTATGGGGAGGATTTAGATAAGGGTTAGGCGGATTTCAAAGCGTCAGATAAGGTGATATGTCGTTTAAACGTTACGCAGGGATATTTAGATAATATGTAAGACGTATTGCTGTCACAATGGGGGAAAGGTGTTTGAGTATATGTTTGAGGGACAACTTCTGGGAAGTAAATTGTCCATGTACAGGGGGTTTGCAAGTTATTGTTTTGTGAAGGTTTTGGCGCATGAAAGTTTCGAAGGATTTCCGCAGTTAAGGAGAGAGTTATGCAACTTAGCGATAAATTCATCTTGGGAGTTGTAATCATCACAGATTCGGTTTCCGCGGATGGGGAGTGAGTAAGAAAGATGGTGTTTAGTGTACAATGGGTGGCAGCTGGTAAAGTGGAGGACCTGTTGTTTGAAAGTAGGTTTTATAAGGACGGAAGTGTGGAATTTTTTATTATTGAAATTATATTGATATCAAGGAAGGGTGATTCTGAGGAAGAGTTAAGGGAGGAAAAGGAGTGAGAATGGAAAGAGTTGATGGGGAAAATATAAATTTTCTAAGGGAATCAATTGTGTGTGTTCAGAGATGGAATAAATCATGTACGCATGAGTCCTAATTAAGAATAGAGATTGCAATGGGCAAGAGGTAGTATGAGGGACTGAATCTACTTCTCATCGCCTAGCCTTTGATATGGAGGTAATGCATATCATGGAGGGAGAAGGAATTGAATTAGGATAAGGTAAGAAAGAACCAGAATAAACTACGAGATTTGAAGGTCTTACTCCTAAGTGCTAGGGATGTTTCGGTGACGCTTGGATAGATAGTAAAGGAGAGATGCGAGACCCTCAGAGTCAGGGAATGATATATATATATATATATATATATATATATATATATATATATACACATATATATATATATATATATATATATATATATACACATATATATATATATATATATATATATATATATATATATATATATATATATATATATATATATATAGATGATTTCGTCGACGTAACACGGAAGTGCCGAATAATGAATTGGACAGCAACAAACAATATAGACACACAGAAAAAGATCACTGTGATTGATCGTAAATACGTGTGAGTGATCTTTTTATGTGTGTCTATATTGTTTCTTGCTGTCCAATACATATATATATATATGTATATATATATATAAATATATATGTATATATACATATACATATATATATGTACACATATATACATATATATACATATATACACATATATACATATATATGTGTATATATATATATATATATATATATATATATATATATATATATATATATATGCATATATAAAGGGATGCGACTTCTATTGTGGAGATGATGATTGGGCGATCGGAGGGAGAGAGGTTTGAAGAAAACGAATGTGTTTTTTCCAAAGAAACTGCGGGAGATGCCGCAACAGTAACTTTCAACGGAGTCATCCGCTAATTTGCATTTCAATGCAACAATTTCAGAGTGTAAAAATCATTCGCCTTCGCTGGGATTCGAACCCAGATCCCTTAATATCCGGTCGAGTGCTTTAGCTACTTAAGTCATGGTTCAATTTAGTTTTATTAGGTCTAGTATGTTGCACTGTTAGTGTTTACATTGTACACATTGTCAGCTTACAGATTATGGTTACAGTATATTTTTTTTCTTATTATGGTTACACACTTACATAGACATACATTCATATACATTGCATAAAACAATTGTGACCATGAACAATACTGTGGAAGGAAATAATGAAGGCAGGGTTCACAAAATATAGAAGGAAATATTTGGATTAGCAGCGGAACATTACATTTGGTTGGAATTAATGATAGCTTTGAAGCACAGTTATTCAGAAAAACAACTTTTTAACCATAGACGAAGTGTGTGCGGTACCGGGGGCAGCCACATCCGTTCCACCAATGCTTGCATGCCTTTAGCGGAATGTTTATTCGCGGTTCTCATCTGTGTGAACTCCACGATTAGGGTGGTCATTATGAAGGATTTGAAGCTCGGAAAGAGCCGAAAGTTCAAGGTCATCAGATTTATGTTGGTAATGGCACCCCCACCGAACACGTCCCAGGTTTTATAGATCTTTTTTAGAGCTTCCCATTCTCTGATTTTATCGTTGCATCCAAGGATCAGATGCGCGACGTTGTCTATTCGACCGTATGACGGACAAAGGGGCGAATCGGCTAGCTGAAGGTGGTGCCTCACTTCCCTCGTCATGACTGTGTTCGCGATTAGGTTAAACATTCCACTACGTGCCTCATCGTTCGCCCTACTGGTCGCCCAGTTTTTCCAATAAATCGTCGAGGCGTCCTTTTAAACTCTGAAATTTTGGGGCTTTTAAAGGAACAAGATGCTGTGACGAAATACCGTACATACAATGTCACAGGCATTCGTAGTTGTGCGCGACGCGCCACAGTCCACGAGGTTAAAGCCAACTTTTAAACACTTATGCTGTTTATACCTTGACAAATTTCCAAAGAAACTGCGGGAGATGCCGCAACAGTAACTTTTAACGGAGTCATCCGCTAATGGGCATTTCCATGCAACAATTTCAGAGTGTAAAAATCATTCGCCTTGACTGGGATTCGAGCCCAGATCCTTCAATATCCGGTCGAAGCCCCAAAATTTCAGTGTTTAAGAGGACGCCTCGATAGCTTAAGTGGCTAAAGCACTCAACCGGATATTGAGGGGTCTGGGTTCGAATCCCAGTCAAGGCGAATGATTTTTACACTCTGAAATTGCTGCATCAAAACGCATGTGTCTTTAGCGTATGTTAGTAGAGAGTAAACCAGTGGTTGTAGGTGACGGCCGGCAAAGGTGGAGACACTCTGACGGCGACTTGCAGAAAGAAACAATTAGTCGGCCTGGACTGTAGGTTATATGTATTTTGGGCTGGATATAAAAATTAAGGAGTGCTTTAGTTACCTTAATTGAGGGTACAATCCTGACACGGCCATCTCATCTTCGACATGGCCTTTATGGCAGTCGTTATTAACACTGCTGACTAATTGAAGAAGTAAATAGACATTTATCTGAAACCTCATAGTAGGCCATACCAACGTCTCGAAAGTTCATATTCTGCGATTTTGCACTCGTTATGTATCAATCATACCTAAAGATCTTTAATGCCTATGCATAGTGTCATTACCAAGTATACATTGTGCATTTATTGATCATATATATTAGTCTTATTTAGTTTTTATCATCATATCTGAATACTAAAATATATCGCCTATTTTAAATTTAAGTTTGCCAATGATTTTTATTGCATGCATATTGAAATGACTATTCTCCTACTCAGACTAGAGAATAGTGTCAATGGCATATTACCTCTAGGTTATTGGAAGATGTAGAATTGAGAGTTAGTAATAATATTTAGGGAAGCTTAAGATTATGCATGTAGATGGATGTTCTTTTTATACATTAAATTTTATGGTTAGCATGAAGCTATATTAATGTTCTATTGCCGATCCCGCTATTGAAACATTCATTGTGTTAGTCACAAATCATCCCAAGCAATGGACAATGTGTCATTACTCAGCACTACATTGAACCTTCTAATCATGGCTGACGCGGTACAAACTTGTGGATTGTATGATCGTCCCATGCGATGCGCAGAATTTTGGAAATCTTTTCCCACAATTCGGGAAATGTAATAATTTGTTCACCTCTTATTGCTAGTAAAATGTATTAAATTAACTTCATTTATTAGAAACATTGGTTTTATTATTATTCATGCAATCAAGGTGAGCAAACTAATCAGTTTTAGGAATGGAACAATGCACCAGCCTATGAGAATTTAGGGGAAATACTAATTTACTAATGCGTCTTAGTTCCTTGTGATATTTTGGGACGTTCTGAATCGCTCCGTAGCGATGACTTCAATCAGTGGTTATTGACAATACTCACGGAACTAAGTAGATTAGAGACAATGATGTAGAACCTCATCCTCATGTCTCACTTACTCATCACAGTCACACAAGAACGTTTTCATTCATGCCTTATGCTCTTTTTTTATTAGATTTGTCTTTAATTAAAATGAATGACGATTCTCCCTAACGATATTCAGGAACCAGATTAATTTTACTCATAAGAGAATACGACTGTGAACGAGCTTTTTAACGCGATTGCGCACGGAAGCATTTTTTGGCTAACGTGTAACACGAACAAAGATGTTCAACTTGTTGCAAGGGAATAATTGTTTTTTTGAGAAACAATATTTTTGTCAGCTTTCAGCTGTATTAGTCGACATCAAAACCGGTAATTTAAAAAAATTCATTCATTACTCTCTTGTGTATGATTTAAAACTATTTATGAATTTTATTCAAAAGGTTCATTTAATCTGTATCAAGAAACTGGAGTTCCTCGAAGAGCAAACTTTTTCCACGTGTAACGGTGTCATTGCTTTAAAACTCTCACGGGCAAAATACGAGTAATCTACCACAGACTTGCGAGAGTATCTCAGTTTAAAATGCTAAATTATTTAGATTTTGGCGACAGAGTGTTTTTATTAAATAAATCGGGAGTTGATTGAGATCGCATCTTATAAAATCATCATTTGTATTATTTATATTCATTTGCTGTCGTTTTTGTTTTATTCTCATTTGATATAAAATTTTTTACATATATTATTAAATTGATAACTTTAAACATTTTTCGAAAAGACTATATGATTCTAACATGCAGTTTAAGGGATGTTCAGCAGGTTTATACCAGATTTTTATTAAAGCTGCGATGTTAGAATAAAAATATAAATGATTTTGAAAGTTTGTTACACAAATTTCAAAGTAACAAGTATATCAATCAGTGCCATCAATGTTATTTTACTCTTCTACCTCAATTTTTAAATATGAATTAATATATCTTTGATTATTTATTGCATACTCGTCATGGTAATAACGTATGTGTTTGCAGGCATATTTACTACTCATTGGGTGTTTATAAGATAATGCACGCCAGGGAAACATTAAATGAAAATCAATAAAAGAAATTTGGAATTAAAATTTCAGAAGTAAAATTGCTATTCGATAAACCTTCCAAATTATCAAAGAAAATAGAGAGGTGAGTGTAGACCTGTATAAACCAATAAACATACATATCAAGTACATAACAATGCTGTAAACAGCTAATTTGCTTGAATTTGTACTACGTGTTTCCATTAGAACATAAACATTTTTACTCGAGTTTATTTGCTGTATCCCCTGAGCGAATATGCCAAGATTTTTGCGCAAAAATATCATTGTTCTTCTCTGTTCCTCGATTGAAGATCATAATTACAGAAAAATTCCCTCACGAAGGAAGAATAAGAGGTTTGATTTAGTATTCATTAATTTACGCAAAGGAAATTTTCATTTGATGGACGAGTTGGTCTTTTTTACTTATTATCAATGTTGGTAGCAAATTTTATTTTGAATTGCCTGAAAACACGTACATGTAGTGAAAAAATGAATCTCGTATTGATCGATAAAATAATTAAAACATTAAATGTACTAAACATATAATATATGGTTGTTTAGGTATGAAATTTCGGGTTTCTAGTCTTCGTCAGTGTTGCCAATTGAATTTAAATTCTTAAATCTTTGGATAAATTGAGAAATTTTACACCGCCTTACAGGGGTTTGCCATTTAATTATCACAAAACAACTTGGAAAAATTGTCATCTTTCCTTGTGTAAATAATCGCCTTCCCTTGTAATCAATAATCACCAATGGGGACGACCTTGGCGAGGTACTGAACCGAAGACTGACAAACACCCGATGCTTTGCCTACCGGCATCACTTCCTCCTGCTTTGATGCGATTCCGGCTTATTTCTTCCAAATAGTGGTGGTTTTCTCTTCTCCATGAATTATTCATGACAGTTCTGAGGCTAGTTCACGGATACTTGGAGCGTTTCATCCCTCTCAACCGTATCGGGAACGGTCCCCACGCATCCATCTCTTATTATTCCATGCCGAGTGTACGTCTGCCTTTCCTGCTTCCAAACTGTCCCTTAGCTGAGTTCTTGATGACTCACGGTCGTAGTCACGGTGATTAGGTAACCAGCGACCCGATTTTATAAGCAGCAAGCCAGGTTAGAATATCACTAAAAATGGTCGAAGCTGTAATGTAGAACTTTTTAAATCAAATTTTGTGGTGTTTAGCTGCATAAAAATGATGGCGTTGCATCAACTTTTTATGAGAAGCACACTCAGCTTGAAATATTTTTCAACCTTCAATAAGGGTAGTAGCAGTTATTTATTTTGCGAGGCCACTAAATCAAATACAAATAAGCAGGTGCATGCGTAAAATTTTAATTAAATTACTGATGGTAGCTTACAACGGGTATGCACAAAATATTAATATAATTTCGATAATGAATCCCAATAATCACAGGAAAAATTACTATCATTTACGTGCTTTCTTACGGAGCGCTGGCGTTCCATCGAGTGACGAATGAAATGCACTGCTATATTTAAAATAATTAAGCAAGCCTTTAACGGCTGTATAACTAACACACACTGAATATATTGCTGGGACATAAGACAGACTGGTTGGGGTGGGCATTTTGACTACGCATCGGCCCAGCTGTTCAAGCGTCGCGAGCATCAATCGTACATCATTCACGAAAATTGTGCTAGTATTATGATTAGTTATGTTCAATTGTTTCTGGCTCAACCTTGTGGAAATTCATGTTAATGAAATTAAGAATACAAAGTAACTTTCCACTGTTCTTTATTTAGTTAGTTATGTCGGCTAGATAGTAATACGTTGCAGCTCTATTCTTTTTATCGCCCCATACGGAAATCTACTACTAGTTTTTACTAATGTTTGTGTACCTTTTTTATAAGTGGTTTACTTGGTGCATCAACTCCTAGGGGTATTCTAGAAAGAATATTAGATGTACTAACGTGCAAATATGTAACTTTATTGTCTAATTTGGGTATACGATCGTATGCTCTATCGAAAAATCATTTTTATCGACTAGCCATTAAATTCAGCCAGCCTGTTCATTGTCCTTTCCGAGCCCAACTGGGGTAAATAAATCACAGAAAATGGGGGATCTGGTTCCAATACTGGTGAATACAAATACTCTTTCAGGGTAAATTTCATTGCAACCGATCTGTTTACTTATTCTCATTTAAATCTTGTCTTATCAAGATTTTTTAGTATAATGAGAAACTTCTTTCTAAATAAACTGAAACTTTAGGAATTTGAACGGGGTTCATATAACGGGTGGAATAGGAAAGTGAATGTGTGTACTGATGGAATTGCAAAAAGGAATTCCCCAGGAACTAAACAAATAATCAGTCACAAAGGGTATTGTAATCAAATCTGCTAGTATACGTAGACCTCGCATCGTATTTCATTTGGGATTTTCTTGTCCCTGAAATTAAATCTGTCAGAGCTTGTGGGATCGATAGACGATTCTCGTGCATCGTTACCTTTACTAGATAATTTACACTTAGTTAACTTAATTTAATCAATAATAGATAGAAAATATGTAGCAAAATGATTTAATTTTATGAGGCCATTGTCTTATGATAAGAAGTTAAAATTTCATGCATCATGAGTTTCGATTTCAAAATAATTGGATCAACTATTTTAATGTATACAAGATTAGAAATTAATGTTAAATAACATCTGTAAATGAAAGATACTGGTTTTTACGCTATCTTCAGCACATTGTATATTATTGCATAAATCACATATATCAATATTAGATTAATTTTATCGATATTCCTTAATATATTCTAAGCAGTACATTTGCTGTCCCCGTGGTAACTTAATGTAATTTACGTAACTAAATTAATGACTTTATAAGGCCACACATTTTTTATGCGTGGAATCAATCCATACTGCTTTAATATATAATAATAAAATCAAACAAGACTGCATCATTAGCCATTTAGTCAATAAGGAAAAATTTAAGTATTATAAGTATGTAATTTTCCATTTTAAAAGGACTAACTATTTATGTAGTATGAATAACAACTCCTTTTTTTAGGGGAAGGAAGTAAACCAGTGAAATACTCATTTTACGCGCATTGTGCCGTAGCAAAATCAGTTTTATATGAATTGACTAATTGAAATTATTTCATTTAAACTACGCAAATATTGATGCGATAATTATGCTATAGAAAAGGAAAGAAAGTATAAAATATGATTTAATGTGCTTCTTATTCTTGACCTTTATTTATTTCATATCTTTGCCTTTGATCTTGTCTTTAGGAACTTGGGTTGTAGCCGCTATCAGAGTTTTGTGCTTTGATGCATGGTTATTACGATGAATACCTGTTCTCGCAACCGTATTCCATACACCCTAATATTTCTCCTCATTAGCGTCGCTTCTACCTCCAATTACGGTAGCACATTTGAAAGATCAACAGAATCAGTCGTTGTGAGGGCTAGTTTCAAACGTATATAAATTTTACTCCTTGAATTTCATGCGGTAAACTCTTTCTCTACTTTGCTGACGTTTTGGGTAGTATTCTTATTATTTTCCATGCATGGTGTGTACACATTCCCCGACAAATATCTTATGAAATATTTAGCCAAATACATGAACTTTTTTAAATCATATAAACTTATCAGAAATTTATATAATGGTGAAACTACTCGTAAGTGGTAATCAGTTTATTATATGATTTTATCACCATAGCTTTAAAAATGTTGTAGCATAAACATCTATACACTACGTAAGAAATAGCATAGGTCAGTCCTTTGTTTTGATGAATCCTTTGAACTCAGTCTAAAAGCAATATGTGTGTTCGTAATGATGTAGAAACCGTAATATTCACACCTCGTAGCACTTCATTAGGAGCTCTTTTAATTCAAAGGGATTTCACCTAAATATGGAGCAAAGATATCTTGATCAAACGTTGACACTACTTAGTGGAATTTCGAACATCGTTAATAATAGAGTCCTTAGGTGAATGGCAATGGCAAGGGCCTCATACACAGTTGAAAGAAAGAGAAAAAACAACTTTGCACTTCCACACACTTATTTAATGTAACACGACCATGGTTTCGATGCTGCGCATCGAAACCATGCCCGAACTGCCCCCTCAGGCCGTAAAATTCAACGAGAGAGTCATGAATCTCTCTAACCACACCTTCCAGCCCGGAGAGTGGAATCTTCTTCAGAAAGGCCTCATGTACTGTCCCAACACCCGGGTAACCACTAAGGACCTAAAAAATCTCGCTGTAGATTGTGATTTAGCCCTCGGAAAAGGAAACGCAGGACCGAAAGAGCTCATTTCAAGGGAGATAGTGAAGTACAAGAATTCCGAAAGGAGGACAAGTTCTAGCGAAGTCATTAAGGCGGTCTCTTCCCTAAAAAAGTCCATTTCAATAAATAAGCTCATAGTCACAAAAGCAGATAAGGGGAATACAGTCGTGGTTTTAGACAAGGAATCCTATGTTAAAAAATGTGAAGACTTCATTTCGTCTAATAAAATAGCCATCCTTTCGCGTGATCCCACTGCAGAGCACCAGAGGGATGTAAAAACTTCCCTGGCCCGATGTGAAGTGCTGTTTAAGCCAAGTGCTATTACCAAACTAGTGCAAATGAATCCAAAATCTCCCAGATTCTTTGGTCTCCCGAAAACACACAAGAGTGACATTCCTATCCGACCGGTGGTGTCCAGTGTCTCCGCGCCAGCCCACCTTCTTGCCCACAAGTTAAACAACCTACTCAGGCAATTTACTCTTTTTTCCCCAAAATACGGGGTTAAGAACTCATACGAGCTCGCGAGTAAGTTGTCGGATATGGTTTTACCGTCGAAGTGTGTTATGGTGTCCTTCGACGTCTCTAATATGTACACCAGCATCCCCAGAATGAAAGCCGTTCAACTTGCCGAGATAGCCCTCGTTAAAGCCAAAGCACCACATCCAATAACCAGTGAATTGTGCGACTTGTTAACCCTGTGCGTGAATCAGAGTAGTTTTTTGTTCAACGGGGAACATTACAATCAGATGGAAGGCTTGGCCATGGGCTCTCCTCTCTCTCCTATCCTGGCGGACCTTTATATGGACAATTGGGAAAGCAACTTCTTCGCCTTAAACCATCCCCTCCAAAAAAATGTGTTTTCCTGGTTCCGTTATGTGGACGACATCTTTTGTGTCTGGACGGGATCCCCCAGGCAATTAGACAATTTTTTAAATCCAGGCCAGGCACCACCATTCACAAAAACATGCAGCCTTCCATTCCATGTTACACAGAGCATGCAATATCCCAATGTCAACTCACAACAAACACAGAGAACTCCGCATTATAAAACAGATTGCAGTCAACAACGGTTACCCTGAAACATTGATTGACAACATGTACAACAGAAAACAAACACAAATAGCCCGGAATTCCATATATCACACACCCAAACCGGACAACTAACACTGACCAAGCAGGGAATAGTACATCTGCTCCGTAGTATCAAAGCACACAAGGCACCTGGTCCGGAAGAAATACCTGCTAGAATATTAAAGGAATTAGCTGGCGACATTGCCCCATTTTTACATATTGTTTTTCTAAAATCGATAGAAGAAGGCTCAGTGCCTCGCGACTGGAAGCTAGCCCATATAACTCCCATCTATAAAGGCGGCGATAGGGATAAACCAACCAATTACCGACCCATTTCTTTAACATCGATCTCTTGTAAAATATTGGAACACGTTATTGTCACTAACATTATGAAATTTCTTGATAGTAGGAAAATACTAATCCACAACCAGCACGGATTTAGGAAAAGCAGATCTTGCGAAACACAACTTGGTCTCTTCATTCACGATATACTTAGATCGGGAGAAAACAACACCCAAGTCGATGCAGTATTCCTGGATTTCAAAAAAGCCTTCGACAAAGTCCCACACAATAAATTGTTACACAAACTTAAATACTATGGGATCAATGAGAAAATAATTAATTGGATTAGGGACTTCTTGTCAAACCGCAAACAAATAGTAGTCATAGATGGGTTGTGCTCAACGGAGAGAGATGTTACTTCGGGCGTCCCCCAGGGAAGTGTAATAGGGCCTCTTCTGTTCTTAATATACATAAATGACTTAAGCACACACGTTAGTAGCAATCTAAGGTTATTTGCTGACGACACGGTGATATACAGGGAAATAAGGAGCCAACTAGATCGCGAGCTACTCTCTAGAGACTTAGACAATATCTCGGGATGGTGCAATAAATGGGGATTAACACTTAATATAGATAAATGTGCAGTTTTGAAATTTTGGAATAAAGGAAGCGAGGAACAGGATATAAACTACAAAATAGAGGGTTCAGTATTGACTACGGCAAATCAAGTTAAATATTTGGGGGTTGTTCTAACACCACGCCTTTCATGGGGAGCACATATCAGGACAATATGCGGATCAGCTTTAAAGAAACTTGGCTTCATAAAACGGGTGGTGGGGAAATGTAATGAAAAAGTTAAAGAGAGGTGTTATTTTGCTCTAGTTAGACCTCATTTGGAATATGCCGCAAGTATTTGGGATCCGTGGGAGAAAATTTGGCAAAAAGAATTAGATAAAGTCCAGAGAAAATCCGCTAGATTTGTTAAAAATTGTTATGATAAAAACACAAGTGTGACAGGTCTCTTAGGGAATTTAGGCTGGGAACCACTTGAAGTGCGGAGAGAACAAGCGAGGCTTAGACTTTTAGAAAGGTTCAGAACAAACGAGTTTAAATATGACACTGAAGGAATTATAATGGCCCCACACTACTTAGGTAGATCAGACCACAAAGATAAACTAAGGGAGATAGATTCCAAGACAGATAGGTACAAATACTCATTCTTTCCCCGAACAATCAGTAATCATAATAGCAAGAAACCGAAGTCACTTTAGAAATATTAAAAACTTTGAATTTACAAGTCGGCACAAAATTAAACACTATAGAGATGTTAGGTATACTTTCAGGTGCATGTGTATGTTAGTTGGTAGTTTGAGTGTTTGCATGTGTGTGGGGTGTAAGTGTTCATGCATGAATGTATGCCATGTTTTTTTTTTTTTTTATATATGATTTTGTCGTTATTGCATGCGATTTTTTTTTATTATTTTTCTTTTCTAAATTATGGGTGGTGTCCTAGCACCCCCCGCCACACGCCCTTGCGGCGACTTGCGGGGTATTGAGTAGATGTAGATGTAGATGAGACAAGCACCAATGGCGAAGAATCCCTTTCCTTGGCCATCTCTCACTCAGGACACAACAAATACTCTCAAAAAACAATATCAAAGCCGCTTTTTACAATTCACGTACTTTAAAAAACTTAATAGGTTCCACTAAAGACAAAATTGACGTCATGCAACACAGCGGAGTTTATAGACTCAATTGTACAGACTGCAACGCCATCTACATCGGACAGACTGGGAGGACTTTCGACATTAGGATTAAGGAACACCGTTCATGCTTCAGGAAGAAAGACAACAGATCACAATTCGCCAAACACCTCTTAGACTACAATCATTCCAGCAATTTCACAGCAGACATTTTACACACAGAAACGAAAGGTCGGCGGCTGAACGCTCTGGAGGAGTTGGAAATTTGGTAATCCCTTCAGTCCGGTAATCTTGAGGTGGTCAACGATATCCTTTACCTCTCGCGTTCCCCTCTCCGTAATTTCTTGAATACTTCCCCACACCATCCCCTCCCCCACCAAGGCAGTGACAGTCACCGACCCTCCGTTAATGAGGATCAACCGTGGTAAACAACCACCCCCCTTTGTACCGTCTGCATCCATTAGTTCCCCCTCACTTTCCCTTCACCCACCAATGATTGCTACCACTCCTCTCCCTGACTTCCCCTACCTGGCTCCTGGCTATATAAGTTGAATAATTTTGTTGTATTGTACCTAAAGATGATGCGCAGCATCGAAACCATGGTCGTGTTACATTAAATAAGTGTGTGGAAGTGCAAAGTTGTTTTTTCTCTTTCTTTCACCCTCACCATGAAAGAATTCCACAAAGTTAAGCCTGAAACTGTTAGCTTCATACACAGTTTCCATTTCTCAAAACTGCAGGTAGATTTAAAGGGCCCCTGAAAGCGTAACTGAAGTCTTAAATGTAAAATGGAGCTTCAATAAAAGTCTTATATATGTATATATATATATATATATATATATATATATATATATATATATATATATATATATATATATATATATATATACGTATTTACAATCAATCACAGTGATCTTTTTCTGTGTGTCTATATTGTTTGCTGCTGTCCAATTCATTATTCGGCACTTCCGTGTTACGTCGACGAAATCATCTATATATATATATATATATATATATATGTATATATAATTGAAATTTACCTTTTAAATTCTTAGACAGTGTCATAGAGATAAGTAACAGGTGTTACGTCATTTAATCACGCAAGCAGGATCCGTACGGTCCAATTCTGAGAAATAATAAATTTTCAACTTTGAGAAACAGACTCTTCATTGAGAAACATGTCAATTAATTAATAACCTTTACCAGGACAAATTACCTCTTCTTAAATAATACCTATTGATTGATCCAACCAAATAGAATCAATCCAAATACATTAAAGTTCGTTCCTCTTTGGTTCCCATCACAATTTGTCCGCCTCCAGTTGTTACAGTATTCCTATAGGTTGTGCGCGGACAACCGTTAGAATCCAGCCCGCAGGGGACCCGATATATACATGGTGAGGCTCTTAAATCTGGACAAATTTCAACTTGAATTCCCCGCCAAATCACAGTTCCACTTGAAGTGGCAATTAGCGTTCTTGAAAGCTATAGCCATCTAGTAAACAGCAATAACCTCAAAATAGCCGCGATATTATGTGCAAGTGTGGAGTACTATCAAAAGCCGCTATTATCGAAAGTGTTCGCGCTGGGCATGATATTTCGAAAGAGTTTGATTCTTCTGGTACTTCTGGTACAGATCAATTGCTAACGATATTGTGGCTAAGTATAATGCTTCAGAGAAGTCTAGGGAAGGTTTCGCTAACCCGCCCAGAAAATCTCATTTGGGGAAACGCGTGTTTGTTTGAATTTAAGCGCCCCACCCAGTATATATATATATATATATATATATATATATATATATATGTAATCAACCCGAAGGCCGTTTTAGTAAGTGATGGTATAGTTCACCCAGTACTAAGCCCGACAACGTGTGTAATTCACACATCAGGGTAGGGGGGCCAGTTCCTTTCCCTGTGCCGGTTATGATTTCCCAGGAAGACCTGGTACCCGAAAAATAACATAGCTTGGGTGTGTGTGTGTATATATATATATATATATATATATATATATATAAGCACTCACGAGAGCAATATGACGGCACAATAGAACACAAAATAAAACAGGTACCACAAAGAGGGCAACCACGTGGTAGATTGTTTGAGCTTTCGCCCTTCTCCGAGGCTTTCTTCAAGTAGGAATGAAAATTTTCTGAGAGAAACATGGAATGGGGGTGGGGGGAAGGTGGAGGGAATGCTGGGAGTGGAATTAAAGGTGGTAGTTAACGGTGGGAATTTTAAAAGATCCGGAAGCTAGTATATAGGCTGATTCTCGAGTTCTCACCCCTATACTACTGGCCGAATATGGTAGGGATTATAGGATGGTAAGGGAGAAACACAGGTCGAATGAAAGGTTGTGATAATTTGCGTTTGAAGGGATAGGAAGAGAAGAGGTTGAGGTAGAGTTGCAGCAGTGGCGGTGATTGTTAATTCGAATGGATAACGTGTTAACACATAGGCCTATGTAAAAGGAAGTGCATTGTTTGCATGACAAAAGATAGATAATGTTTTTTTAGGGGCAATCAGCGTGGGGACGAGGTGAGAGGGTAATAAGGGGATGTGGGTAGAGGGGAGCACATGTGATAAGTAGACATGTGTTACATTGGGGACGGTTGCAAGTAGGGTAATTATGAGGAAATTTGTCAGAGGAGGCGCCAAGGTTTTTGAGATTGGCGGGTCGTCTGTATGTGAGAGAGGGGCTTTGGGGTAGTAAGGATGAGGTCGCGTCATTGTTGTGTAAAATAGGAAACAGTTCTTTAAGAAAGGTTTTCAGTCTGTGGGATCGGGGAAATAGGTGGCGCAAAGGTTGAAGTCCTGCGTCAGATGTGGGCTTGTTTTTATGTGGTGTGTGTGGTCGGGCGGAGCGGTGGATTTTATTTTGTGGGAGCTTTCCTGAATAACCGCGTTTGTGGAGTGCAATGTGTAGATTTTAGAGGTATTTGTTGAGAGTGGCTGTGGTGTTGCAAATTCGGTGTCCGCGGATAGAGAGAGAGTTGGGAATCGAGCATTTGGCGTGGGAAGGATGACAGCTGGTATTATGTAGGTATTGTTGATTTTTAGTGTCATTGATATGTACTGAAGTGGTAAATTTGTTATTGTGAAGTGATATGTCTGTGTCAAGAAAGATGATGGTTGAGTCGTCTGAAATGGAAGAAGTGAATTTAACAGTGAAAGAAGAATTTAAGGCCGAGAAGAAATAATTAAGAGACTCAAAGCCGTGTGTCCAGAGAATAAAAATGTCGTGTACGTAGCGGACCCAGAAAAGAGATTGGAAGGGTTGCTGTGAAAGGAAATTCTCTTTGAGATGGCCCATGGAGAGATTGGTGTAGGATGGCGCCATCCTCGTTCCTAACGCTTCGAGGCCAAAGGACACTCATTGGAGAGGAGGAAGTAATGGAAAAATCGCAGGAAGCACTGATGGACATACCGAAAACCGACCGTAACTTTTGCAAATGTCAAGTTATGACACTAAGATTTAAAGGGAATATCAACAACAGATGTACCAATTTAACAAAAAAAGCAGAACTCAAATCGGAACGATGGGAGCGCCACACGGTGGTTATTCCGGGAACTTTTTGTTCAAGGTAGTATTGAGCTTCTTGCAGCCTCTTTTTGGACTGGCTATATTAAATAATATTTCCTAAAGCCGTAAAGGGTTTTTTGCACCACTGTAAAAGTAAAAAAGGAGGGGGAAATTGCCAATGCTATTTTACCAATCCTCAAAATCACTCAAACAGCCTCTTCATGAATTTAAAATGGTAAAATCATTTTCATTCTTTCCTGAAATTATAACTTAACTCTCTCCCTGCTTGGCTCTTTTTAGCCATTACTAAAAGTACTTCTAGCGCATTTTCTTCGGAGTTGTTTTACATTATTCTTGGTGCGGGTTATTTGTGTTGTTTCTTTACTTACTTTCTCTACATTTTTGTATTGATTTCTTATTTCTTTTTGCATAGTTTCATGCGCTAACTGCCGAGCTCCCTCATATTTAGCATAAATCATTATCCTTCTTAACACTTGAAGAATCCTTCACTTTATCAACCCCCAGCCACCACGTATCATTGTCCTGACCGCACCATTCCACATGCACTTTCAGCTCATTGAAAGATGATCCCTTTTAAAATTTCCCAGGCTTGTCTCACAATTGCATTCTCCATGTATGTAACTCAGCTATGTAACTATATGCTTATTAATATATAAATATGGGTTTAATATTTTCTTTTGCTTTCAAGTCAACATTTTATCGAAATTTCTCCACTATTATACCAGTTTCACCATGCAAGTTCTCATTCCTGCTCATTATTACCCTATTAATGTTGTCGTGTCAATAATTTTTTTCGGAAATCTGAAATAAACTTACTTACATTTTTAAGTTATATAATTTTAGGCATGCAATTTTTTTAAGTTATGGTTTTTACCTGACCTGCGTATTAAATAATTAGTGTTCGTGAGAAGTTATTTCAATACTTACCGGTGACCGGAGCTTTCACTTGGCATTGCTATAACCTTGGGAAAAAACTTCCTTTATATGGTGACAAAAGACAAAATACAAGAGTATCTCTTTTTATCGTCTCATTATCCAGATTTTCAAAACTCTCTTCTTTGATTTGCTTATTTAAAGTCACTGAGTCTTCCAACTCCCCTCAGAGTTTCGCGTCCATTGTGACTCTGGTAGGTTAAGGGTCACCGCTTTTGTGCGCGGCTACTGGTATTTTGGAATATAAATCTGCCAGCATCTTAAGTTTTCCCATGCCATTCCCAGTTTCTATACGCTTTATTCATAGTAGAGGCTTACTACTTGTCAAGACCAGTGCTAAGTAAAGCTGTTTTCTTTGTCTCTATCCACAACATTGTACCTAATCAGGATAAATTTTCTCTAACTTTTCATGAATAAATAAATATATGTATATATATATATATATATATATATATATATATATATATATAATGTCTTTTTGAGAATTTACCGTCGGAAAATAAATAAATAAACATGGAGCTGTCAACTTACTTGGCTCTCTAATTGGTTTGTAGAGATAAAGATTCCATTAATTCTCTAAATAGTGAAATAAAGTTGAACATTAACCATTGACTGTTTTGGAAGTTGATCATTTACCACTCAGTTTGATTGAACTGTGGGTTATTGAATTACGAGCAATGAAGTTCTCACCTAGTTTCCGTTTTTTAAAATTCCTGGCGTGTTTCATCCTTTCAGGTCTTACTCTAGTGAGTAATGATTATGAATTTACCGTAATAGCAGCAACTGTATCATCAGTGCGTTCATTTTATAAACTTTGTACACTTAATTAAATTTTTGAGATGTTCTGAGGATTTATTAATATTTGGCAGCAATAATTATGCTGTTAATATTATTTTTATCACATTTTTCACAATCATAACCTGGACGAAAAGGTATCTCTATGACGGAGATAGCAAATATACCCGTAGGTGTTTCCAGTTAAGGCTCTTGATTTGATTGCAGTTTCGTGCTCTAGTGCTTTCGCGTAATTAGTTTATTAAGATACGTATTCTTGCAAGAATAAATAGACACTTTAGGGATGTTGCCTCTTTACCGTTGGTTATTGTGACTAAATATGAGTGTGCCCAAGGGGCTATCATAGAGCCATTCGAAAATTTCCTGCAGTAAATATTTCTCTGGGAAATTAGTTTTCATTTCTTTCGTCGCTTTGGAGAGCGTGTTTCACGATGTAATCTCTTATCCTACTAAAATTTGCCGAAGCAAATACTCATTTCGAGGAGCTCTTCTAGTTGGAATGAAGTTTATCTTCCAATCTTCTGGTGCCTTTAATTCGGACGTGATTCTTAAATGTGCACGGTCTCCTTGCGTATGGTAAACACTATACGAAGTGCCATCCAAAAACTTTCGAAGAGAAGACTGCATAACCAACGGGCTTAACTTAAAGGGGCCCAAAATAAAGAGGCAGTAAATTTATGGGTATAAATGCACACTGAATGTTATTCTGTAACGTGGTGGAACCAGGCAAATAACGAACGTAAAAATATTTCCTTGACCGGGATCTGAACAATATACATTCCTATGCATTTTCCTTACATCTATTTCCTTGT